>NC_050451.1:52395871-52711704 GCF_903995425.1 Onychomys torridus
CAGACAAACCCCATCTGGCTTTGGTGTACTTTTTCCCTGTATATTGTTGGGTTTGACTTGTGTTCTGTTCTCATTGTGTTGCTGTGATAAACCACTCCAACCAAAAGCAGCTTAGAGGAGGAATATGCTTATTTGGCCTCCACTTCCAGGTCACAGTTCATCACTGACGGAAGTCAGGACAGAAACGTAAGAGAAACTTGAAGCTGAAACCAGGGAGGGATGCTGCTTGTGGGCCCTGCACAGCTAGTCTTATACAGCGTCTTCCTGGGGAATGGTTCCACCTACAGTGGCCTGTGTCAATTATCAATCAAGACAACCCCCAACAGCCATGCCCACAGGCCAGTCTGATATGAGCGTTCCTTCAGGTGACTCCAGCTACAGGCATTTGCTATTGTTTCGTTGAGGATTTTTATATCTTTGTCTATGAGGTCTATTGTCCATGGTTTTTGTTTTCTTGTACTCCATTTTTTTTCCTCATAAAATAAAGGCAAGTGTTCTTTACTTTTCTATTTTCTCAAAAGCGGTGTGCAGGCTTGTGCTGTTCGTACTTTAAGAGCTTTGTAGAATTTACTATACTCTTAAATGAGGGGCTGCCTAAGGTTTATGCACCACAACACTTAGGCTTTGGGAAGGACTGTTTTCCAAATCAGAGCTTTCAAGCTGAAGGTGTGTGAAGCAGGAGCCAGGAACTGTGGGTCCAGACAGGCAAGCCTCTTCAGCCTCCTGCACCTTGCAGAGCTCCAGCTAGCTCACAGTCTGGGTAAGACTTCTAATGTACTGTGACTGACTGTGTGACCAGGGGAGTCACTCAGCCTCTCTGGGCTGCAAATCAGCCAACAGAAAGAAAAAAAAAGAAAATGGCAATTACTCTCCTTGAATACTGATACCAACTGCAAAGGTACACTGAGACCAGAGAGCTCTCTTGGGGGCAAGGGGGGGGGGAGTTTGCTGTCAGGACTTGCATGGCACAGAAAGGAGCTGATCGGAGTGGGGGCTATAGTGAGAGGGGAGGCAAGCACCCTAGCGAGCAGCCACCTAGCCAGTGGGTTCTCCCCCATGTTTCCCATGGACTCTCATGTTCCAGGCCCTCCAGGAGGGCAAGATGGCATGCATTCATTATTTTAACTTGTCCTGGGGCCCTTCTCCGGACTAGGCACCTTCTAGATGAAGAGATCAAGCCTCAGAAGGTGGGCAGACTGTATTTCCCCCCACTATAATGATCAGAACGAGATGGACCATATTCAAGAGGAAGAGACAAATTGTCTACTAGAGAGCTATGCAGGTCTGGATTCCAGAGCTCCAGGCCCAAAGCCAGAATGCCCAGGTGTGAGGTTCTGCTCAGCTGTTTACACAGCTGGGTAAACTGAGGACGAAGCCTTTGCCTCAGAGCCTCAGCTGTCAATCTGTGAAGTGTGGTGATGCCGCTGCTTCCTTGTAAATGGTTGTGAGGATTAAGCGAGTTAATGCTCTCAGCTCATTAACTCAACACAATTGCCCAGAACCATGCCTTGCACTCAAATGCAGATTACTGTGTGTAAAGCATGTGACATACTTTGTACAATGTGAAGCCACAGACTTGAAAAAAACGATGATATAAAGGTACTGGCAAGAGTCCAGAGTGCCTCAGACTGCCCTTCTCTGGCAGGTAAACCTGGGGTGAGGGTGGATGAGGGTAGGGATTAGGGTGAGGGTGCAGTCTGGGGAAGGGACCTGTTAAGGGTCACACAGTCCTGCAGTGTGCAGTGTGCAGCGACCTCCTGGCTCTTATACTGATCACTGCAAGCTCTGGTGCTTCTAAAGGAGAGATGGTGTGACAGGATGTAACATGAGATCATGAGGTAGTAAATCCAGGAACAGCAGGTTGGGCGTCTTCTCTCCTGGGCTGCCTTCCTGGGTTAAGGCAGCTTTCTAGTACCTTCAGGGGAAGGGGAGACCTTGGCACTTACCATACCTTCAGTTGGGACCCTGGTACATATTGACCAACATGCACCGCGGCTCGCAGGTGCCCCCCCCCCCCCCCCCCCGCATCAGGCACTGTCGCATAGGAGGGCGCAGGCCCTAAGGTATGAGATCACCGGTGTGGCACCTCCTTTTTTGCAAAATTTAGGGTCTGGCGCCACCGTGTGACCACCGGAGGAAACCGCCTACACAGAAGATAGGCTGTCCAATAAGCTGCAGGGCGACCTCACAGGACCTGGACCTGCTCAAGGGCTCAGGAAAGAGGTGTGATGTGTCCTTTCACCCTGCAGCTCATTCCCTACAGCTCCTGTGACTGAGAGGGAGGCAAGGTCTAGTGCAGCTCAAGGAAGAATGCACCATCCCACTTGTCCTGGGGATGACTGGATCCATGTCTCCAAGAGCTGTTGGGGTACTTGCACACTAGAGGAAGCATTTGGCACCATACTTGGCGGGGGGGGGGGGGGCGGATTTCCATGGCAGGAAGTTAGAAGGCTCGGATGTATGCCCCCCCCCCCCCCCGCCATGTTCCCAGAATGGTGGAGACAGAGGAATCAGTTTAGACTCTGACCTTAGGATCCTGATCTATAAAATGGGCTAGGCTAGGTCTGTATCCAGATCTAGTTTATTATAAGCCAGCAAACATCCCTCTGTTGCCAACTGATGACCAAGACAATAAGATGGAAGAGAGAGTAGCCAGCTGAACTTGGTGATACACAGTATTCAGGAGATGGAAGGAAGAGGGTCAGAAGTTCAAGGGTATTCCTGGCTATGTAGCAAGTTCAAGGCCCGCCTGGGCTACATGAGCCCCTGTTTCAAAAACAACGACAAAACAGAGCTAGGGGAGAAGAGAGAGAACATTTGCCCTGTGGTCAAATATCCTGAAGTCCCAGGCTCCACTCTGTTTCCCTCTTTGCTCTCACCCCAGGGCAGAGGCTGGGGTGCTGGTGACCAGGGGGTGTGGCATCCAAACCCAGGTACCCTGTCCCAGGGGTTCTGGCTTTGCTCCTGTGCCCTTCTGCGTGCACGGAGAGGGGGGGTGTCTTTCTTCTTATTCCTTGAAACTCTGACACAGGAGAGGAATGAAGCAAGCATGGGCACCCCCCTGGGACGGCGATGCCTAGGCTTAGTTCTGCTACTTATCACTACAGCAGACAAATCACTTCTGAGAGAGGCAGAGCTGTGGTCTGAGTGTACACTGAGAGAGCTGGATGTGGCCTGTCTCTGGTGTGGGTTGGTGCATGTGGGCAGAGCTGAGTTTGGGTCAGGGGATACTTCTGATTGACGTGATATACAGCACCACAGTTCTGCCAGACATGCATCCCAAATGCTTCCCAAAGCATTGTTCGTTCGGGGTCGGCTTCCCCATCCCCTTCCACTCAGGAAGACAGCTGCTCCCCACTGGGTCCTCCCCTGCCCACTATGACTGTCACCCCCCCCCCATCCCACCTAATGGCCTCTTCCTAAACTTTGACCCTTCATCCCTCTTTTCCATCTCCTGTGTTTTCTTGTCTTTCTCTCTCCCTCTCTCCTCCCTCCTTTCCTGACTGGAGACATAGGCCCTGTTTTCCAGTGTCCTTCGCATCTCCAGCCCTCCCCTGGTTCCTTGATGGTCTAAATCTACAGAAGCACCTAGTACTTCTGCACACAGAGCAGCCATGCGCACGCAGGAAGTGCAAGCCCACGATAGAACCAGAATTTGGTGTTCAGCTTCACCTTAGCCTCAGTTTCCCCACTTTCGAAATGGTGGTAAGAAGGCCTGCCCATAAGGCACCTGGCTGGGGCCTGGCACACGCAGACCTTCCCCAAGTCCCTCCCTGATGGGGTCCTCTGCAGTGCGACCTTAACTCTCCCAAGCCATCGTGTGTATGGTTCCATTGTTGATCCTGATATACAGAACTGCGTCTCTACACACTGCAGAGATGAAGAAATGGTGTTTATCCCTACTTCCCCAGTGGGGGACCCGTTCAGGACAGTCACCTGAGTCTCCATGACGTCTCTCAGGGATCTATGAGGAAGCCCTCGTCTCTGATTTTTGCCTCGCAGCTGGAGATCACTGTGGCTGCGTGGTTATTGGAGTTCACAGCCTTGGCCCAGTGCAGCATGTCTGCTAGGCTATTGAGCTTTCATCCTTCCGGGTTCAGCACCCAACTGCTGTTCTGGAGTGTGGCCCACCACTTTGCAACTGGAAAGAGCAGCACTTCACAGTTTCGAACTGTGTTACGAACATGCGCTTTCCAGTCTGGCCTCTAAACATGGCTTCCCATCTGTCCAGTCTTCGGGCGATGCCCTTACACTGCCATGGGGAAAGCTTTTCTCTTACCAACCACCTGCCTCTCACATTTTTGTCTCCAGCATGCTTAGGGTCTACCACTGAGATGTCGTGAGAGTGTGGTCCTGCCTGGAGTCCTCAGCCCCAGAGAACAGGCATTCCCAGCATGCACTTGTTTCTTCCACAGGAGCCACACTAGGCAGTGAGATGCTATCTGGGTGCCATCAACAGGTCCCTACTCACACAGGGCTTCTGTGCTCCAGGGGGAAGCAAGGAAAGGCAGATAAGAAAGAGAGATCTGAGAGAGCTGGTGAGATGTTGGAGATGAAATGAGTCCCCCAGGAGGACTGAGGGTTATTCTGAGCACTAGGAAACCAGATGGCAGAGGGGTCTCCCTGCCTGCACTTTAGAACCTTCCAAGAGCACTCTGGCTGCCATGTGAAGAGGGGTTCTTACGGAGCGGGAGTGGGCAGCATGTGCCAGCGAGGAAGTGCCGGTGTCGATGCATGGAGAGGGTAGAGAGGGCTGTCCAGCAGGCTTGAGTGGGCAGTGCCTGAGGGCCGCCGAGCCTGAAGAGGGATGTCAACCCTGCGCTCCATCTGTATGGTCCCAGCTCAGGAATGTGTGTCACTGTGTGTATGGTTCCATTCTTGGTCCTGATCTACAGAGAGCTCTGCTTCTGATCCCCACCCCCACCCCAGACAGGTCTGCCCATATTCTGGGCTCTTCCTACATCCTGGGCCCTACCCATAGCCTGACTGTGGCTTGCCTCCCAGGCTGAGGGCTGGGGGCTTAGTAGATCCAAATCATTGGAGATACAGCTCCAGAAAGTTCTGGAGACAGTGAGGCTGACATAGGAAAAGTGTCCTCTACACATGTGCTCACTACCCACCCTGTGAAGCATCCTCACTGAAGAGAGGGCCTGGAGCACTGGAGTGACTGTTTCAACGTGATGCACTTCTCAGTGTTGACCTGTGAGGCCAGGCTCTCCAGCTAGACATGCTTCCTTGGGCTTTTCAGCTCCCCACAGAGTCTGGGAGTCCTGGCCCCTCTGAGAGGGGTCAGTGGATTTGAGACTGCCCAGGCACAGAGGCTCCTCCCTACAGGCCTTGGTGGCCAATGACCTTGGCCCAACTTCTGCCTGACCCTCCATTCAGCCATCTGAGCCCACCATGTAGGGGAGGGAGGTGACCTTTCTGAAGCCCAACTAGTTCCCATTGGAGTATGCCTAACTCCTCCCCATGTGGGTGTGGCTAGCCAGAGGAGCATCACGAGTTGCTTCCTTCCCTCTCAGGAGAATCAAAAATGCCAAAGCTACTGGAATGTCCCCACTGCCACCCTGATCCTATACCCCAAGAAGCCCACTGACCTCTGAGCTCATCTGAAATGAAATGATGGGCCTGCGACACCATTTAGTCAATGCTTTCATTTCCTGTATGTGTAAGTGGAGGCCAGGATGGGGAGGACCGGCCTAGGGTCCCTCATTGGGCCAGCTCCCTCTCATGATTGGCTCCCCATGCCTCGCCACTTTATCCTTTTGAATCAGAATCCCACCTAAGCCCCTGGGGACTTCTGCAGGAGGTCGGGGAATGCCAAGGCAGGTGGCTTGGGATTGAGGGAGCCAGCGGGTTGTGGTCCTTCTGCAACCCCCATCCCCACCCACACGTGTGCTCTGTCCCATGTCTCCCCACAGGTATATCCGCACCATGTACCTGGGGATTCAGAGCCAGCGGCAGAAGGAACACCAGCGACGCTTCTACTGGGCTATGATGTATGAATATGCAGATGTCAACATGCTGCGCCTCCTGGAGACCTTTCTGGAGAGCGCCCCCCAACTGGTGCTACAGCTCTGCATAATGATCCAGAAGAACAGCGCAGAGACGCTGCCCTGTGAGTGCCTGCCGGCCACTCCCCCAGCATCACCACCATCACCCCCACCCCACCTCACCCCACCTCCACCCCCACTGCAACTGCCTCATTTGCCTACTTGGCCTAGGGGTCCTGACTCTGAGTTCAGAGGTCCAGTCCCACCCAGCCCACTTGGCAGATGATAGGGCACAAGTGTTTCCTCAGTGCCCCTGCTCCGGAGGTTCTCTGTTCATAAGAGCGCTTTCCACGTGCTTCTGGACAGCAGAGCCAGCCTGCCTGCCCCTGGTGATCTAATCAGGTGTGAGGCCCCCTTAGCTGTGCACTGCCCTGGACCCTGGTGTTTCCACATCTGCGGAATGGGGGTAATCAGGCCTAAAGACAGCATGTGCCCGTAACACTGAGTCATGGCAGGTCTTCTAGTTTTGGACAGTTTCAACTTCAGGCTCTCGCCTCCAATGCATGCAGATGCCTCAGCTCATCCGTAACAACAGGTTAAAGTGGTGGCTGCTCCAGTGAGCACACACAAAGGGACCCCGTGCTCCCCACTGTGGCCTCAGGTAGTCTCCATGGGGCCTCAGAGCATTGTCCAGACATGCAGGCTCTGTGGCAGGAAGGCTCTTGGCTGCCTTTTGGGATGCCCAGGTTAGACGGCACTGCTCTTACTTAGAGCTGATGGCTAACCTGGCCTACAGTGCTGCAGAGCACGTAGCAGGGAGTCAGGGATGCCCTAGAACAGGCCCTTGGTTGAGAAGTGACCTGAGGTGGCACACGGAGGGAGAAATGGGGTAGTTAGCATGGGGGCACTTGCGATATGTGAGTCGTAACATCTGAAGGGATGGGAAAGAAGAAACGGCAGAGACGCCAGTGTGTGCTCCCGGGGTGCCAGTGTGTGCTCCCAGGGAACTGTTACACCATCAATGGGCGAGAATTGAGAACCATTCCATCCAGTCACAGAAGGACTGTCTCTAGAGGCAGCGAGTGTCTCGTTGCTAGGTGTATTCAAGCAGAGACACTGCTGAAGGAACCAGACCCAGAGGTCCTAACTGCTGAGGCTTGCAGGAGTCCCCAATGGCCTGGGATGGCAGGGCAGCCGGGGGCAGGAGGGAGAGGGCCCCCCACTTGCCCTCGCTCTCTCCAGCCAGTGGTCTCTGGTCTCCTGGGCTGTCACGATACCTCCAGACTCCGCAGTCCATAAGCTGTGTCTTGTCTTTTGGTTGTTTTAACTGTAGATCCACTCGCTGACAATCTCAATGCTTTACACATGAGCTCCTTGGCCCACTGGCCCTGCCTCTGGTTATGTGGGATAGCTCCTCCCTTCTCTGTGCCATTAATGCTGGCAGTATTTAGAAGTACGCTAAGGCTGTTACCATCTCCTTGCTGGTTCAGGTTCCTGCCATCCTGGCAGGCATTCTGGGTTAGGGCGGGTTTGGAAAGCAGCCTGGGCTCCTGGGAAAGACAGAGAGCCACGTACAACCTGAGCTCAGCCATGTAGACTTAGGATGTGGGACGATTCATTTCCCAGCTGTGTTTCTTTGTCGGTAAGGTGGAAATAAGAATTGCTTTGGGGTGTTGTGAAAGCTTGTTGAGCTGTATACATACACCGCCACAGCACATAGCCGAACATCATAGACTGGCATGATTCTGGAAGAACTTCGTCACGTGCAAACACATCGCTGAGGCCTGAACTGACTATGGGGCTGGAGGGTGTCCCTTAGAGGCAGGGGTCAGAGAAAGCCTTCACTGAGGGCTCTCATGTAGGCTGGCTGTCAACAAGGAGAGAGACAAAGAAAATGGCCTTCTGTGCTTTGGGAATAGCATGTCCAAAGGCCCCGAGGTAGGAAAAAATTTCCTCTGTGGAAGACCAAAGTGGGGATGAACTGAAAGGGAAAACATTCAGCGTGGCTAGAACTTGGTGGTGGGGCAGGAGTGGTGTGGAAGGCAGGCTCCAGAGAAAGAGCCTAGTGGGCTCCACAGAAATCACAGACATTATGTGCCAGCGGCCATGATTTCAGCAGTTCTGTAGTTGAACATTTTCTTGTAGAGATGAAGAAGACAGAACCATCCTAAGAGTCCCACCTGTTAGTGAGAAGTCGGCTGTTGGACCTGTGCAGTGGGATGTAAACCCCTTGGGTCTGAGCTGGATGTGCCCTCCCAGTCTCTCAGCCAGCTAGTGGGCAAGTGTAGAAGTCCCCGGATGGGGTAGGAATCTGAAATGGGGCTGGAACCTGAGGTAGAATGACTATGAGACAGGACTAGATGGCATGGCACAGACCAGTTGTGCCCAGGGAGCACCTCAGAGGCATGATTCTTCCCAGGAAAAGTCTCTCTCAACGCAACCCAGGGATAGAGCTTTCGTTTAGTTTGTGTTCTGTTGAGACAGTGTCTCTCTGTGTGGCACTGGCTGACCTGAAACTCACTAGGTACATCCGCCTGCCCTTGGAACTTGCTGTCATCCTCCTGTTTCCACTCACTCTGCCTCAGTTCTGGGATAACAGGCATGTGACAGCATGCCCAGTAGACTTTGCTGTCTTAAGTGACATGCTATAACACTTGCCAGGAGCAGTGGGACTCTGTGTAGAGGTGGGAAATGCCAGTCATAGAAGCCATTGGGTCCAGTCCCTTGTTTCATACACAGGAAGATGAAGGACAGGAAAAGATGATGCCCAAGGCCACACAATGATGAGCATGCACACAAAGGACTTGTATGTTTCTTGCTGCCCTGAGACAACTTTCAAGGTATGTAGGGTACCTCCAAACACCATGCCCAAGGAGTTACTACCTTCACCCCCCACATTCCACAGATTGTGCCAGGGAAGATGGTTCAGCAGGTAAAGGTGCTTGATGGGCAAGCCTGGTGACCTGAGTTCAATCCTCCAGACCCACCTAAAGGGACTCCACACATTGTCCTTGGGTCCACATAAGTGTGATATGGCAAGCATGAACCCCCCCACACATACACACATACAAATAAATAAACAGAGGTAACTCCAGACAATGTATAACAGAATGAGTCAAGAAAGAGTCGAGTCTAAGAAATATGAAACACACTGAAGCATTGATTTTCCTTTAAGCAAACATTTCATCTCAGATACAGTTCAATGTCTTTCTCTCTCAACTGTCAAAGCTCCCTGCTACTTTCTTCTCCCGGTCTTCTTCAGTTGTGGGCTCTGCTCACATCAAACCCTGGGGAGATGGCTCAGTGGGTGAGGGGGCTTGCTGTGCAGGCACAAGGACCTGAACTCCATCTCTAGTACTCATGTAAAAAGCTGGGCACAGCCATATACTTGTGCCTATAACATCAGTGCCATGGGGGGTGACAGACAAGAGGATCACTGGACATACTGGCCTCCACCCTAGCTCCAGGTTCACTGAGAGACCCTGTCTCAAGTAAATGTAAGGGACAGTGATGGAGAGGGACATCCAGTGTTCTCCTGGGGTCTCTGTGTGCACACATCACACATGTATGTACACTGCCGAAACTTGAACCTAGGCTTAACATATAGCAAGATCTCTGCTAGCATCTGAAGCACCCAGAAAGGCAAGTGCCCATTCCCTTTCCGATGTTCTGCTAAGCTGAAATGCCCAGCCTTTCTTTCCAACTGTCAGCCCAATGAGTGATCTTTTCTTCCTCTGGTGGGGACAAAGAGTGTCACACAAGACAACTCAGTTTCCCCTTCTCTGTCTACCCGGCCAAACTTCTCCTCAGTGGAGGGTGAAGCTCCCTCGTGCTGGTGTACAGGTAGAGAAAGGCTAGGGGCCTGGCTCTTGGCTGCTGCATCCATGGAACTGCATTTCTTTCCTCCTGGAGTTCTTTCCTCCTATGTAAGAAATGCTTTCCAGTCACTTCCGGTCTGGTTCATACAGGCACTGGCTCAAATCTTTAATAGAGATTTATTTCTGGAAGCTTGGTGTCCAGAACATGGTGCTAAGACATGGTAGAGGTCTTCTTATGACATCCTATTGCAACAAATCCACTCATAGTATCATGGGGGCTCCAGCTTCATGATCTCATCCAACCCCAATGATCCCCTCCTAAATTCACAATGCTATGAATATATACATTTGAAGATTAAGTTTCCAGTATGAGTTTTCCAAAGACATATTCAAACCATTCATTCATCCCCTTGGTTAACATAGATTGACACTGGAAAGTGGCTGTGACTTGGCCATGGGAGCTGAAGGGCACAGGTCTATGCTATAGACCAGATCTATGAACTTCCTGCTTTGGCTCCTTGGAAACAGTAAGTAAGAATTGTTCCCGGAAACATTCATCTCGTTGCATCCAACAACTGAACCATCACTCGCCATGCTGAGTCATGGTTGTCTGGGCCAGTGCTGCCTATAGACCCCCAGTGGAGTGAAACCCTCTTCTCTGACTCATTAGCCCTGGTCTGCCATTCCCAGGAAAACAGTGGGATCACAGACGAGCGGCACATAGGTCTTCCTTGGAGAACCTTAACTCCCTGAGTGCCCATTGCATCCTGTCTTTGTCTCTACTGAAGAAAGAGATGTAATGTTCTGTTGGCCCCTCTGGACACCTCTTTATGCATCACTGGAATGGAGGGGCACAGCCAAGGGATTTGTGTCCCCAGGCTGGCCTCTCTCCAACTACTCTCCTGTTCTCTTGCTGAGGTCATGTCATGATGAGTCTGCTTGGTGTCTACACACAGGATCCGCTGGCCCTGAAACTCCAGCTCTCCACCCTTCTAACTCCAAATACCTCACTGTCTAAAGCCACAGGGAAGTAAGTCTCTGTGCTGGTAAACAGAACATGTAGCAATTTGACAGAGCTCTCCTGTGTCCCCTGCCTCAGGGTAGCCCTTTCAGCTCTGGTTACTCTTGACAACTGAGAAGAGGAGAGAGACTTAGAGAAAAATCCAAGAAAAGCAAGCTAAATTTATCTTGCTGATCAATGCAGATAAAATGGTCTCTGGCCATTTTGATGTGTTTTTGTGTCAGACACTGAGATGGAGTCCCACTGGCCTAGGCTTCCCGATCCAGCTCAGGAGTCAAGGAGGAGGATACTGGGAGAAGGTGCAGAGGGCAGCAAGTTCAGAAACCTGAGTATCAACTGCAACTGGACCTTCATTCCTTCCTTAGGCGGGGGAGGTAGTTATTAATCACATACTCTATGCCTGGCATGGTGTGAGAGCTAGGGACAGATACATCAGTAATCAGAACAGACTCACGTTGCATTCCTTCATAAAGCCGGAGGGTCATGTAAATGAACGATGAAGCAAACATTTAATTTTCTCTGTTAGGGAGTGATAGGAGCCTGAAAGAGAGCAATGAAGCCAGAAAGAAAGATGGATGGATAAGGCAGCAGAACTTCCCATAGCTTTTAGTGGGGTGGCGAGGGAAGCTCATGAGGTCACCAGATCACCTTGGCAACAAGAAGCGCAAGAGAGAGAACCTCAGTAAACCTGGGAAAATGTGTTGCAGAACTTAGGAGGACCCAGGGCTGAGGCCCAAGGGCAAGGGGGCTTCTAGTATCTGAAATGCAATAGGGTCACCTCAGTCTATGTCCCTAGCACCACAGGGTCCTCATGGGGCAGGTGGGAAGCTGTGCTTGCACAGCTCAGCTTGTAGTAGAAGCCCACAGAGAGAAGACTAGGAGTAGAGCTACTGAGGTCCATTGGACTGGCTCCTGGAAGGGGTGCCAGGCAGACTCTCAGCTCTCCTTTGGGCATCAGCCATGGGAGTGAGGGCAGCAGGGATTCCCCAAGTATCTCTGCACTCTGGCCTTCTCTGATGCTAAGGAGGAGGAAATGAGAAAAGTCTTCAAGATGGGGGCCATCATCCTACTCAACTGTGAGGCCAGATGCACACATTAGAAGCAGGACTTCCGAGTCTTGTGCACAGTCCAGGAGAGCTGCGGCAGAGTGAGCGTCTGTGGAGTCACTCCATCCTGAAGATTCCGAGGAAGGATTGCAGTGCCCTGGGGCAAGGACTTCGGGCTGCCAGGCACTCTGAGCTGGCCCCTACTTGTCCCCTGAGTGGTCTGGAGACTGTCACCTAGAAGAAAGGAGCTGTCCCCTGTGAGCACCGAGTGCTGACTTTGCTTAGCACCCATCCTCAGGGAGCTGCGTCCCTCAGTGGGTTCTTCCATCACTCTCTCTCTCTCAGTGGTCCTTTGCAGACTGCAACCAACCTCTCCTACCCCCCTTATACTCTTGATTCCAAAGAAGCACCCAGTGCAATAGCTGATACTGATCCTGTGCCATCAAAGGCATACCTAGTTTTTCCAGGGCCCCTGGTGTCAAGGACTTAGGTTCCGGGGTGGAGCGGGGGAAGGTTCCCAATACTCAGCCTCTCTCTAAGCTGTGTTCCGGCCTTTCTGTATCAGGAATAATGTTCTCTGCAGTCACTCACAGAGGATGCCAAGGGGATAAAGACCTCCCAGTACCGGGCTCAGGGTACTGTGGTGGGCAAAGCAGAGAGGTCTCTGTTCTCTGAGGGCTCATATTCTAGTGGATACAGACAAAAATAAATAGGTACATGAATATAACTTTGAGAACATATGGAAGATATATATATATATATGAAGACAACATATGCTTATACTCTTTATAAGCATTCTATATATATTTATGCATGCTATATATATATATATATATATATATATATATATGTGTGTGTGTGTATGTAGAACTAGTATATCTATGTACGCACAGTTATATAAAAGGAAATATTCATCATTCGTTGTATATTCAAGGTCTGTATTTTTACCCTTGGCTTACAGAAGATAAATTAAGTCTTAGTAGCTTCATTGCCCGAGGCTATAGGCTTTACCCAAGCTAGATGTCTGTGGCAGAGCCCATGTTCCTTCCAGGACATCTCTCAGATTCCATTCAAATGCCATCTTGTTTGGGAGGGACGGGGTAGGGGTGGGGCCCGCGTTGGGGGTTGGGTGTGGTCTAGTTCTTTGCTCAGTGAGAAGGGGGTTGCTACCCTCGTCAGGGAGGGCAGATGAAGAGGGTCTTCTTCATGTGTTCCAGCCAAGAAGATCCATGCTCCCACAAGCCCTGACCATGCAGCTGAGTAGCTGACATTTGTTTTAGAGTCTTGGGGGCTTGCCTTTGTCGGGCTGGCTGTGGAGATGATATTCTGATATTTCTGACAATGTCGTAGGAGGGAGTGTCCAGGGAAACAGAAAGTGCATCTAGCTCTTGTGCTGAGTGTTTTAAATGCTGTTAATCGACTTTCAAACTCTTCGAGGGGAGAGCTGCTCCCTCCCTGGGGTGCATCATGTTCCTCTGGGCAACTTGATGAGCCCCAATGCCCAGAAGAGCTCCATGTTTGTTTCCCACCTCCTCTGGCTTTGTTGGCCATAGGAGAAACACAATGGAGGGTCGGTGGCTCCTCCCTAGGAACTTCATTAGCTGTTTGCCTGTTTGCTGTGACCAAATGCCCGACGAAGGCAGCTTGAGGAAGGAAAGCTTGCCTCTGGCTCACAGTCTGAGGGTCGAGTCCATCATGGTGGGGTGGCATGGTGGAGGGGGTGTCAATCACTGCATCTGCTCTCAGGAGATAGGGAGACATGAATACTGACAATCAACCCATTTTCTCCTTTTTTCTTCCGTCTGGGACCTCAGCCTGTAACACGGTGCTGCTCACTGAGAATGGGCCTTCCCACTTCAATTAACCCCATCTAGAAATTCTCTCACAGACATGCACAGTGACCTGCTTCCACGGTGATTTTTAACTCTCCTCAAATAGTGATAATCAGTATTACGATCCGAGAAAAAAGAAGGAGAGAAAGAAAAATCACTGGGCATGGTGGCACACGCCTTTAGCACTTGGGAGGCAGCCTGGTCTACATAATGGGTTCCAGGACAGCCAGGACTATGTAGAGAGACCCTGTCTCAAAAACCAAAACCACAACAAATTACTATCAGAAGAGTATGCACTATTTATCAGAGCCAAGAGACAATTCGTAGTGCCCTGGCCTGTGTCCACACTCATGGACCTCCCTCTCTCAGAGTGACCACCCATCTCTGGTGCCAGGTGCTATTTGTTTGACTTTTGTAGAACACGGAGGGATGTGGGAAAGTCCTATATTAGATCTCAACCACAGTGTGATTAGATCTAGGGGCAGATGATTCTTTGTCAGGGGCTGCCTTGTTCACTGCGGGTTATTTGGAAGCCTCTCTAATCTCCACCTACCAGGTGGCAGCAATACCTGTCTCCTGAGTTATAAGAACCAAAAATATCCCCCAGACACTACCTGACACCCAGTATGGGACAAAATCACCCCACTGGGGATAACTGTCTGGCTGTTAGAGGGTGATGATAAACATTGGCTGAGTATGGTTTGCCACCGCGGTCTGCCTCCTAAGGTTGAACCTAAAGCTGTCACATTTCTTGCCAAATGGGCTTTGGTGATTCCATGAAGAGCCCTGCACTAAGAAGATGAATCTGATCACCTGGGTGACAGGAGGGAGGCAGGCCAGCAGGACAGGGGGGAATGCGTCAGGGAAAGCTGAAAGTCATGAAGACGCCACAAAGCTGAATTTGAAGACAGAAAGGGGCCACCAGCCAAGGGATGTGGGCAGCTCCAGAAGTTGAGAGGCAAGGAAGCAGTTTCTCCCTGGAGCCTCCAGCTGGCACTCAGTCCTGCCAACGCTTCAGAAATCAGACCCTGACCTCCAGCACTGTGCAGAGATAAATGTGCTTGTTTTCTGCCAGGACACATGTGGTCCTTTGCTCCATCAGTCACAGGAAACTGAAATAAACTGAAATTGTGGGGAAGGTAGATTTCAATGAGCAATGAAGACAACGGTGCCCACTGGTCTCCAAGAATTACAGGTGTCCATTCACCTTGGCCAGGCAATCGATGCCTTTGTTATCAGAACTTGCATTTTTTGGCTTAGCTTATGAAACAGCGTGTGTAAGGCGTTTGCTCAAGAATCGTGTTGGGCACTATGCTGGCAGGAGTAGGTAAGACAGCTTTTCTCCACTCAAAAGTAAAAGTCGAGGTTGTTGGGGTGGCCCAGCAAGTCATGTTTGAGCTCCAGCACCTATATTCAAAACAAAACAAAACAGAAGCCAGGCACAACAGTCCATGTCTGAAATCGCAGCACCGAAGAGGCAGAAATGGGAAGATCCCTGGAGCTCACTGGCCAGCCAGTCTGGCTGAATAAGGAGCTCCAGGTTCAGTGAGAGATCCTGTGTTAAAACTAAGGTGGAGAGTGATTGAAAAAGATGCCTAGTGTTAACTCCGAACCTCCTCATGCATATATACACATGCATGTGAATCCATATATGTGTACATGCACACATGACCATGTACACACACACACACACACACACACACACACACACACACACACACAGGGAAATCAAAAATCAGTTCTGTCCGAAGGAAAGTCATAGTTCAGGCATGGAGTGGACCGCGGACAGTCTGCAGAAAGTGGTTTTGAAGTAGAAGCAGTGGAGGAGCAATGTTTGGGGTGCTGTGGCAGGGCCAGAAGTGATTTTCCACTGTGCATCCCAGCGAGTGTTCAAGGAGGAGGCAATGCCCATGATGAGCTCTTAGAATGAATAGGAGGTGGGCAAGCAAAGAAAGCAGGAAAAATCTATCTAGGCTGAGGCAGCAGCAAGACATCAAGACAGAATGGCACATACATGCAGCTTATGTGTCTGTTTGCATGCAGTCATGTGCATCCAGCTTTTCTCTGTGCTGGGTGTGTTAGCCAAACCCTGTTACAGCCATTTTCCTTCTACGCTCAATCACCATGGACTTCTCACAGTTGAGGGGGTGGACATGAGCCCAGCAACTCTTTTGAGGGAAGGGGCAGCTCTCGGCTGGCTCTGGGTCTCATGTCAAAAGCATGCTGCCTTCCTGCCTCAGAGAGCAGCTTGGCTCACCAAGTCCTGAGCCTGGCCCTATGGGGAAGAAAACTACTGAATGTTCTTTGGATTGCAGCCCAAGGCAATTGGGACTTAGGAGTTAGGTGTCTCACGCTTGTACCTTCCTAACCAATAGCTTACTAGTTTGTTTAGTTGTCTGACCGATTGATAGTTTATCTTAAGGAATATAATTCATGATGATCCAAGCATGGCGAGGCAGCACATCGGGAGACCACTGCAACTGAAGGCAGTTAGTGGGGCTGGGGAGATGGCTCAGTTGGTAACATGCTTCTTCTGCAAGCTTGAGGACTTGAGTTTACCTGGCACTCACGTAAAAAGTCACGCATGGTGGCTCATTCCCAGCAATGGGGAAACAGATGGGAGGACCCCCAGGGTTTGCCCGTCCGCCAGCCTCACCAATTGGTAGCTCTAGGTTGAGTGAGAGACTCCACAACAACAACAATAATAATAAGTGATTGAGGAAGACACCCGCAAGCAACCTCTGGTGTCCACACACACACATATGGATCCACACACATGTACATTCGTGAACACACATACACACACACACAAAGAAAGAGCTTGTAATTCCCAGATCCAGAAAGAGAAGCTCATGGTACAGGGAGTTTTGTGGCAAACAGGAGGCAGAGACTGAGGTAGGCGGGAAGGGAGGAGGTTGTCAAGGGCTCTTATTGTGGCTTCCACAGCAACAGCAGGCAGGTAAGTAGGCAGAGCAGTTCAGAGATGGCTGGTGTGAATCATGTGCACTCCCCTAGTCAGAGGGCGATGTTCTGTTTGTCCCTGGCCTGGGGTGATAAGGGCAGGTGGCAGGTGGACCAGAGGGTGACAGTTCCTAGAAGAGGCGGGCTTTTCTGCTGAGATTGGAAAGCACTGATCTCAGGCAAAGCCTGCTATCCCTAGGAATTACCTGACTTCTCCAGGGGCAGTAAGACCACCAGTCTCAAGGCATCAGAACAAAGGCCTGCTGAGCCCAGAAACCATGAGCAAACTATACCTCTCTGAGCATGAGATCTGTGAAATGGAGGCACCAATAGGCAGTTAGAGATTATTATTCCGAATAACTGAAATAACCCAGGGTTTGGCATGGCACCCGATGCTTTGGAAGCCTTCAGTATAGGTGGTACCCTTTCTCTTTCTTCTGTTTTCAAGCAATTCTTCCTGAAATACAGAGACACAGGTTGGGGCTTCCCAGGGAGCACCCCTTCCCATAGTTAACAACAAGTAGGAGATTGTGAAGGCTGAGTGAATCAAGCTCCTTCCCTAGGGGTACATGTAGAATCTGAAGCTAGCTGGGGACCCTTGCATGTAAAAAAAAAAAAAAAAAATACCCAGGCATATTTTGTGCATAATTCTCGAGAAATTCCTCAAAGTTGGCCCTGCTCTTGGGAGCTAACTTTTACTCACAAGCAAAGCAGCAAAGGAGATTCAGCATTTGTGTATGACAGGGCAGAGAATAAATGGGGGAGGGGGGGGAGAGGAGGAAGACATGGGAGGTGAAGGTTGTTTTCAATGTGGTGTTTGGGGGCGGCTAAGAAGCTGATCTCTGAGTAAAGGCCTCAGTGAGGTGACATTTGCCCACAAAGTGTGAAGACCTCAATCAGAAGTATTGGCCCTGGGGTGCAGCAATCCTGGAGAGGTGGCATGCGTAGACTCAAGAGAGGACAAAGGGGCTTATGGAGGCCTCCATACCACCAGAACCTATATCTGAGCCTTCTGGAGATGGACTCCTGAGAGGTGCAGGCAGGGATCTGGCAGGTATATGTGTAATTCTGAGGCAGTCTAGATTGAGTAGAGCCTTGAAGGCCATCTAAGAACCACAGCTGGATTGGAGGGCCGTGGCCCGTCAGTCATATCAGGTCTAGCCATGCAGTGGTTTGGAAGCCTGGGCAATTCTAGAGCTTCAAGGGCCTATGATTCATTTCTCCTTGCTTCCTGTGGGCTGTGGATGTCCAGGGAGCAGCTACTGGCTATTCTGGAGTGTTTGTGGGGACAAGTGCCATGTGGGCCACAAGCTTACTTCCTGCTCCACACCAGGGCAGTGAGTGAGCCATGAAACTCACTGCTGGGAACTTGTCCTAGCTAAACACAAAGCATTTAACAGTCTCTGGCCTGACCTCTGCCATGCACCAAGTGGCCAAGCTCTGAGTGAGAAGAGACCTTGGATATTCCTAGGTCTGGCTAGGCGGTTTCCTGGGGTCTGGAGACTCTCCTGTGAGCTTGTACTGCCCAGGGAAACACTGATGTTTGGGTTGACCTCAGGAATGGAAATTTTCCCAGGGAGGATGAGCCTGCTCTTCCTGCAGGTAAGAGAGCACACTGTCGCCTCAGATTAATCACCTGATAGGACAGTGGCCACAAAGAATTTTGCGAGCATCACTATTTTCTTTGTGATCTGGGTATTAGTCCCCTGAGGGAGGTTGAAGGGGCTGTAAGAGCCTCCCATTGGTTCCCGCAGAGCCTACATTACATTCTCTTCTACTCCAGCAAGATTCAAATCTCCGTGCCTACTTTTCCACCATTCACCCATTCACCCAGTCCCTCACAAAGACCAGCAGTGTCTAAGAACTTTATAGCTTGGGTCACTTTCAAGCTCCAATCTTGTGTCTACTTTCCTGCTAGGTGCATGATTTCGAACATTTTCTTAAATGTCCTTATTTAAAAAAAAAAAAAAATGAAGCTGGGTGGTTGGCAGAAGCGGAGGCAGGCAGATCTCGGTGAGTTCGAGGCCAGCCTGGTTTACAGAGTGAGTTCCAGGACAGCCAGAGCTACACAGAGAAACCCTGTCTCAAAAAAAGACAAACCCACCAAAAAAAAATTAATTAAGGGGCTGGAGGGATTTCTCAGTGGTTAAAGTACTTGCTACTCTTGGAGAGAACCTGGGTTGGGTTCCCAGCACCCATACTACCTGTAGTTGTATTACAGAGGTCCTGGTGCCCTCTTCTGGCCTTCCTAGGTGTCTGTACACACATGGTACACATACATACAGATAAGCAGGCACACACACACACACACACACACACAAATAAATTAAAATAAATTTTTAAAAATTAAATAGAAAACTACACTAGTTTAGCAGGGCCACCGTCACAGAGTGCCACAGGCTGAACAGCATAGCAAAAATGACCTCCTCACGGTTCAAGAGACTGAAATTCTGGATCAAGATGTCAATGGGCGGCTTCTCTCCTTAGATTCCAGGCAGTACCTTTGCCAGGTCCTCATGTGGTCCTTCTCTGTGTTTTTGTGCCCCCAGGGTCTCTTTGTGGCCTCCTCTTCTTATGAGGATGCTAGTCATGCTGAATTAGGGACACCCATATCATCTTGCTTTGCTTTAACCTGCTCTGTAATGACCCATCTCAGGTGAGCTGGATGGGGTGGCAAATGTCTGGAATCCCAGCACTCAAGAGGCTGAAATAGGAGGATTGTGAGTTTGAGGCCAACCTGGGTGACAAGATGAGGCACTGTGTGAGAAACAACAAAAACCCATCTCCTCTTTTCTAGTTACTAGGGGTGAAGACTTCAACACAGAGATCTAGGGAGGACCCAGTTCAGCCCATTACCAGGACAGCCTCCACATGGTCCTCCTAAAAAGGTTAGGAATTAAATGTTGGTGTTCAGAGGGTCATGCCCATGTTCTCCTGGACAGTTGGGCATTGACTATGAGTGTTATAACACAGGGGAAGCCCATCTTCTGTCCTGGTTTTTCATCCCTATCTGTATCCCCCACATCATCTGGCTGCCTTCAGCTAATGGCTTGCCATCAGTTGAACTAATGGTTCCATGGATTTGAGAGGCCACAAGCTTTATCCAAAGAAAAGACACAGGTGTGGTCTGGCCAAGCCATGAACATTTACTCCATCAATTGACAGTGATATGTCCAGTGTTGCAGCTGAGTTTGGATGAGTTCCTTTGGGGATGGGTTGAAAATAAGTCGATCTGATACTTGTACCATTGGCTCCTAAGCCCATGGGGGATAAAGGTCACTGTCTGGTGAACATCCAGGGAGAAACCTATTTCCTGCATGGAGTCTTATGAGCCTGGATTTTCTGAGCTCTTCAGTGAGATGGACTAAGGCCATCACCAACTTTGGATGAAAGAGATGTGCTGGAGCCTTGAGTATAGTTGGGGCCTTATGGTGATGTGGGGAACAAAAGTGGTGGGAGGGAGATTTTGGACATCTCCAGGCCACCCTCCTCCTTCTACAACCCCTTCTCTGTGTGGATTTGAGGCCATCTTCACACTCCATACCGGCCTGTCCCACCCACTCCCAGGCTCTAGCATGCCTTTTGATTTTGGGGCCTCTTTGTATTCTCAAAGACAAAGCCTGTCATTCCAGGCACCAAGGAGGCCATGGCTAGGAAGCAGAACATCCACACCATGCTCTGTGGGAAAACCCAGAAGCCCCATCACAGAATCAGCAACTTTAGTGCCACAAAGTGTAGGTGGAAGTTTTCCTGTGTCCCACCTGGTCCTGTGGCTGCTTGGTCCCAAGTAACACACAGGGGCTTATATTAATTACAAATTACATACATGGCCTATGGCTCAGGCTTCTTGCCAGCTAGCCATTACAACTTAACTCAGCCTATTTCTATTAAACTATGCATTGTCATGTGGCTTCGTGGTGTTACCTCTTCTCTCACATCTTGCTTCTCCTGGCGGTGGCTTGTAGCTTCTGCCCCACTCCACCCTTCTTCATCTCCACCCTCAGTTTGAATGTTCCACCTAATCTTATTCTGCCTCGCCATTGGCCAAACAGCTTCATTTGTTAACCAATGAGAGCAACATATATTCACAGCATACAGAAAGACATCCCACGGCAGCAAAGGGTAAGACAAGAACAAAGCCTCAGGGCTAGGTAGGTAGGGCACACCTTTGATCTCAGCACTTGGGTGGCGGAGACAGAGGCAAGTGGATCTCTGAGTCCTAATCTACAGAATGAGTTCCAGGACAGCCAATGCTAAACAGAGGAAAATCTGTCTTGAAAAAAAACAAAGCATCTTGGGAGGGGGGGGCTGGAGAGATGGCTCAGAGGTTAAGAGCAATGACTGCTCTTCCAGAGGTCCTGAGTTCAATTCCCAGCAACCACATGGTGGCTCACACCCATCTGTAATGAGATCTGGTGCCCTCTTCTGGCCTGCAGTCATACATGCTGTATACATAATAAATAAATAAATCTTTAAAAAAAAAAAAAAAAACCAAAGCAAACGAACAGAGCCTGGGAACCATAGCAGTGGATCAGGAGGAGGCACAGACAACCAGGAGACAGGGAGGCAGAGCACTCTGAAAGCCCTGTCCTCAGAATGGGGATAATGTCATCACACACAGAATGGTAAAACTAGAACTGTGAAGGCTAAAGACTGGCCTGCTCTGGCACCCCAACTCAATTCAAAGTCTTGCTTAGAATTAAACACATTGAGGCCATGTTCTGGCAAAAGCTGAGATCTATGAGCTCAGCACTCATACTTTCCTGAGTGGAAAATAATAGGGGCAGTAGTAGTTTTCATTGTGTTAGAAGGAACCCCAAAGTCAAGCCTTCCTCCTACGTAACTTTCATAACACTCCTTTGTGACAGTCAAGTTGTGGTGATATTGTGTTCCCCAAAATATTGTGCACCCTAATAAACTTATCTGGGGTCAGAGAACAGAACAGCCACTAGATACAGAGGCTAGAAAATGGTGGCACTCACACCTTTAATACTAGCCTTCTGGAGGCATGGATCTCTGTGAGTTCAAGGCCACATTGGAAACAGCTAAGTATGGTGACTCACGCCTTTAATCCCAGGAAGTGATAGCAGAAAGCAGAAAGGTATTTAAAGCATGAGGACCAGGAACTAGAGGTGGTTAAGCTTTTAGCCGGGTTAAGCTTTTAGGCTTTGAGCAGCACAGTTCAGCTGAGACCCATTCAGATGAGGACACAGAGGCTTCCAGTCTGAGGAAACAGGATCAGCTGAGGAACTGTCAAGGTGAGGAAGCTGTGGCTTGTTCTGTTTCTCTGATCTTCCAGCATTCACCCCAATACCTGGCTCAGGTTTGATTTTATTAATAAGACTTTTTAAGATTCCTGCTACACCAAGTCATGACAATTTCTAGTCAGTGCTTAACTATTAGCACCAAGAAATGAATTCAAGCTTGGCGGTAATGGTGCATGCCTTTAATCCTGGTGCAAGCACTCAGGAGGCAGAGGCAGGTGGATCTCTGTGAGTTTGAAGCCAGCCTGGTCTACAGAGTGCATTCCAGGACACCTAGGACTACCTAGAGAACTCCTGTCTTGAAAAACCAAAAAAGAGAGAGAGAGAAATGAGTTAAAAGCTGGGCATTGTGACACACTCCTTTAACCTCAGCATTTGGGAGGCAGAGGTAGGTGGATCTCTGTGAGTTTGAGGTTAGCCTGGTCTACAAAACAAGAACAAGTTCATTTGTAGCCAAGGCTATTACACAGAAAAATCATGTCTTGAAAAACCAAAAGAAAGGAAGAGAGAGAGAGAGAGAGAGAGAGAGAGAGAGAGAGAGAGAGAGAGAGAGAGAGAAATGAGTTTGGGGCTGGAAAGATGGTTCAGTCAATCAAGTGTTTACCATGCAAACATGAGGACATCAATTTGATTCTCAGCATCACATAAAAAGCCTTGTAACCCAGTGTTGGGAGTGTAGAGACAAGTGCATCCCTGGACATCACTTGCCAACCAGCCTAGCCTTCTTAGTAACCCCAGGTCCCAATGATAGATCTCAAAACATATAGTGTACAGCTCCTAAGAAATGTCACCCAACGTTGATCTCTGCTCTCTACATGCTTGTCCACATATCTGTACATACCCATACACACAGAGAGACATGAATATATGCACACACACCCCACACACACACCCCTACCACCCCTGTGCATTCACACAAACAAAAATAAATGAGTTCAGTTTTTTAAACTCTGGAGATTGAGGCAGGATGATTCAGATTTTCAGGCTAACCTGAGCTACAGTAGTGAGCTTGAGACCAACCTAGGTGACTTAGAAACACCACAATTCAAGGAAGAAAGGAGGGGGGAGAGGGAGGGAGGAAGCTGGCTAGTCAGGTGGCAGTGGAGCCACAAGGATGTTTGAAAGGAACTTCCTGAGAGTGCCCCAGGAATTAAGTCTGACACAAGCTACCATATGACTTCTTGTTCCCTGCCCTCTGGAAACCTGTACCGAGTTAAGTGAATCCTATGAGGACCTGCTCTTCCTACTTCAACCCAGCAGCCAGGATACAACCCGTCTCCAAACGTTCAGATCACAAACCATGTGTTTTCTCTGGGATGCATGTGTCTGGATATGTGTAGGACAAGTAGGCAAGACATTCAAGTATCTGTTATAGAACTTTCCAGAGAAGTTGGATGAACATGCACCATCACTGCTCTCAAGATATTTTTTTGATTGGTTTCCATGGAGAAGTGGGTTCATGCCTCATCCCTCCTGTTTGTTTTGTATCGTCATTGGCATGAGCAGCGGCATATGCTCCTGGTGGCAGTCAAACATCCAGATGTTCAATGTTCTTTGTGTGCTGCCCACATGCTGGGTTTGCTATGGCTCCTGACATACTATTTTACTGTCTGAGACCCAGAGAGGAGGCAAGGAGGGAGATTGGTGAGGTGGACAGGATCATAATTCTGGACCCAGCAAGCAGAAGGACTTTGGTTCCTCCTTGAAATTTGGATCGGTGGGAGGTAGTGTGCAGGGACCCAAGTGAAGGAGTTGAGGCATCTTTCTTGGTCCCTTGAGTTCCTGGATCTGATATTAACACTAATGGGTAGTGCGGCACTGATTTCTGCTTGGAAGACAGTTATAGGAGAGTCATGCTTGTGAGATTAGACAGTTTGTTAAGGAGACCCTCAGTGAGATGACAGCCGGGCCTCGAGTTGCATTTAGTTCTGAATTTTAGGAAGGACTGTACAAGGAGGTGCTAGATGCTCACTTGGGCTATGCATGAGGAATTTGGGGATGATGGAGGAATCCTGTGTGAGGGGATTATGCAACCATGCTTGGTGGATGACTACTTGTTCACGGGTGGACTGGATCATAACCAGTGGCTACCATTGCCATTTCATTTGATTTGTTCACAAACATCAATTCAGCAATGTTAGAAAATTGCTGAGAAATTTGAGTGCTTCCAGGGGTCAGAGACATCCAAGCTCCTGGAGTATTTGAGGTTAGAGGATTTTCTGGGGGTTGAACCACAGAGGCCCCAGAAAACATCACCAAACCCATGGAAGGAGTACTCCCAAAGCAGGAGGTCGCTTCTAACCTGGGAGGCCAGAGGAGGAAGGACCACAGGGCAAGGGAAAACCCCCAGAGGACCTGGGCAAGGGCAGCTGAGAAAGCAAGAAAGCTGTGAACAGAGGCCAATTGAGTGACCCAGGTGGCCAGCTGAGGGGCGAGGACATCCCACGATGGATTTAGATGGCTGATTAAGGAGAAGGCCAAGTGGAAGGAGGCCCAGAAAAGGGCATTGGGGACCTTGAGCAAGCTACCCTGCCCTTTCATGATCGAGGGAGGAGCTTGAGCTAGGGCGGTTGTCAGTAAGCTTTCACAAACCCAACACCACTTCTTGTAGGTTCTGGGGACACCCACACTGGCCATGCATCCACATGCAACAAGGATCCTTAAGGTAGAGAGCGAGTGGGCCCACTCGTCACAGATGTTGCCCCATTTCCCAACTCCAGGCCAAGCAGGGCCTCTCCACTCTGCTCCTGAGCCTCAAGACTCTCAAGTTACAAACAGGGTTGTTGAACCCGACTTCAGACCTACCCACGGTTGTCAGTGTAGGAAGCAGTGCCTCATTTTCTCTCTCCTTCCTCCTCTAGATTGTGTGTGGGGGCGTCTCCTCAGCCAGGAGGTCCACTGTGTCCGCAGTAGCTATCCGAGGTTTTAACTGTGTGGGTTTGTGTCTTTTTGGCAGGTGTCTCCTCTGTGACTTCCCTGATGTCCCTGGCTTGGGTGCTAGCCTCCTATCACAAGCTGCTGCGGGACTCCAGGGATGACAAGAAGAGCATGAGTTACAGAGGGGCCCTCATCCACCTCTTCTGGCGCCTCTTCACCATCTCATCCCGAGTTATCTCTTTCGCCCTCTTTGCTTCCATCTTCCAGCTGTATTTCGGGATCTTCGTGGTGGTGCATTGGTGCGCCATGGCCTTCTGGATCATCCACGGAGGGACAGACTTCTGCATGTCCAAGTGGGAGGAGATCCTCTTCAACATGGTGGTAGGGATCGTGTACATTTTCTGCTGGTTTAACGTCAAGGAAGGGCGGACTCGATACCGAATGTTCGCATACTATACGATAGTGTTGACCGAGAATGCTGCCTTGACGTTCCTTTGGTATTTTTACAGAAACCCGGAGAGCACTGACTCCTATGCCGTTCCAGCACTGTGTTGTGTCTTCGTTAGCTTTGTGGCTGGGATTGCGCTCATGCTCTTATACTATGGCGTGTTGCATCCTATGGGGCCACGGGCTAAGGTCTTTGCCAGCTCCTGTTGTGCCGAGCTGCTCTGGGGCATCCCTTTGCCTCCCGATGTTGAGCCTATGGCACCTCAGACCCCTGGGTACCGGGGGACCCAGGTCACTCCCACCAGAGCCGTGACGGAACAGCAGGAGGACCTCACGGCTGACACTTGCCTGCCTGTATTCCAAGTGAGACCCATGGGGCCCTCCACCCCGTCAGGGCGTCCTTACCACCCAGAAGGGCCCCTGATTAAGATTGACATGCCAAGAAAGCGGTACCCAGCCTGGGATGCGCACTTTGTAGACAGGAGGCTGCGGAGGACTATTAACATCCTGCAGTACGTCACCCCCACGGCAGTGGGCATTCGCTACAGAGATGGGCCTCTGCTCTATGAGCTACTGCAGTATGAGTCTTCACTCTAGAACACCTTGACCCAGATTGAGAAGGGGACCTTAAGTTTGGTTGCGGTCAACGCCGCCTGCAAGAAATATAACCCTCCCTTCCCCCAATACACAGAACCGCCACCACCACCACCACCACCACCACCGCCACCAACAACACTACAAAACAATCAATAAGTCACATCCCTTCAGATAAGCTTTCTTTCCAGTCACTATATGTACACAAAGATATTCTCTATGTTTTGTAAGTAAAAACAAAAAGAAAACCTTTCTTTTGTTTTTTACACATAAGAAACAGTATTGAAAAAAAAAAAATAATCCCACACTACAGTTCCTAGGGTGGAGAAGGGGGAGCTGCCTCCTCTCCAAAAGAAACAAAAAATGTTTTCTACTTTACACCAAGTGTAGATCATTTATGGGATTGGTGCTGATTGAGAGAACAAAACGAAACAAACAAAACAAAACAAAACAAACAAACACAAACCTTTAACTGCCTTACACCCTTAGGTGCTGAGTTTCTTTCGGTACTGTCATATTTTCTCACACAAAGCTCTCCGGTAACTTTTGCACCAGGAGAGAAAAAAAAAATTAAATAATCAAATGAAACAAAATCTACCAACAGAGCAAACGAATTAAAACAACCACCAGATACCATACCAAAACAGTTCTATCTAATGATTTGCGTTGAAACAAACAAACAAAAACAAACAAATTGACCAAAAGCAACAGCATAGAAACCCCTCTCTTTATTCAGTCTCTCTGGCCCCTTCCCCATTTTTGCGAAGCCTTCCAGAAGCTGAAGGGCTACTTGGATCTCCACTGGCCGGAAAAGCTACTCGAAGGCTGACTATGTGCCATTTTTACATTTGCCTAGCAAGAATTGCATTGTTTTCCCATGAAAACAAAAAAACAAAAACAAGAATGAAACCCCCAAACACCCAATTTGGTAAATTCTAAAAGCAGGTCAAAGGAAATATCCATAAACGCCATCAAAGAGAATCCGTCATGGTTAAACACAGCATGGTAGCAAAAAGAATGACATCAGTTTAAAGGCACAATGCTTAGTCTGTGACTGGTGACAATGATCTCTTCCGTCACTTTAAGGCTGAGAAGGGTGTGTGTGTGTGTCACGTGTGACAGTGTGGGAGGCCTCTTCTCTTTTCATTTGGTGGGAAGCCTTAAATTGATCTGGAAAGAATTTTTTCATTTTTCATTTGTGCTTTTGAAAAATAACATAAAGAGAAACACTAGAATATCTATCTATATCTATCTATATATAAAAAAAAGTCAAATCGTATTAACCAACCCATTTCACAGACTGGTGCTTCTGTCAATGTGGTTGGCTGAGACTCATTCAGCCTGGTGCATTTGGGGTGAGTGGACTCTGTGTGTGTGTGTGTGTGTGTGTGTGTGTGTGTGTGTGTGTGTGTACACCTGCTTCAAGGTCTTGCCAGAAATACACAAAATTGCTGTGAGGCAGCTGCTGTGGTAACTGGGAAAGGGAATGGTGAGAGGCTGGACTGAGGTGGAGAGAGTGGCATCTGGGTGTGGCCATCCACCTGGAGAGCAAGTCCCCATCCAGCAGCAGAGGCTGTTCGTTTAGGCCCTGTGGCTTCGGGGAGGATTTGAATCCACTGTTTATGTTCTCACTATACCAAGGTGAATTTCTGGAGGTGTCACAAGTATGTCTGACCATTTGTAAAATGTTTCATTTGTTTTTTAGAAGGTACTATTCCTTTAAAGAGTATTTCTGTTTTAGGGTATTATTTTGATACCATTCTAGCTCTACTTGGGCATACAAAAAAAATGAAAGAAAAGAAAAAAGAAAATTAATCATCAAAAGAAAAATATCTCCGCAAAAGATATATATGTGTAAATATATATATATCTATATATACATACACAGTATTTTTAAGTCCATACTGTTAGTCTTTATCGTCTGTGGGTGTGATTGCTTTTTAATTCTGGATGTAACTGTTCAGGGTGCAAGACCTCACACTGAGTTATACTTAAGAGAAGTTCAAAAACTGAGGAATTTTTTTTACGTTTGATGAATTTTTAAAATTTTATTTTAAATAACTATTCAAAAGAAGTCCCTTCTTGTCATCCCTTCAGGGTTTATCCCACCCTTAAACCTTTAAATATATATTAGATGTGAAACTAAATGCTCCCTCCTTTGTCCCACCTCCTTATCTCATGTATTACCACAACTTTGCAGGACCATCCTAATATGGGGTCTCCGGGGGGCCTACCTGGTCCTTGCTCTGAGAAGCAGGATACAACAGAGCACACTTGGGCTGAGGTGAAGACCAGCTGGGCTGCCTCTGCCTGGCAGGGAGCAAGCCAGGGAAAGGGGGACTGCTTGGAACTGTGTGTAAGAGCAGTGACCAAAGGGCACTCCCTACAAGACTCTGTCTGTCTGCACCTGCTGGAGCTCTGTCCCCAAACTCCAGCCCATGCTCTGCTCAGCCTGGGAAGAAGAGTCCATTTGTGGGGTGGCAGGGCATTCCTTTGGCCAGCTCCGATCCCAACTCTTGTTTGTCCTAGGTCTGGGGCTCTGTGTGCCATTGGACTCGCTTCCTCGAAGATGTGCAGTGCCACGACGTTTGTTTGTCTAGTCTTAGACATGTTGCCAGTGTGTATCTTGCTCTTTGATCCCACCATTGGCTTCAGTCTGCTGCCTCTGTGTGACCACTCTATCTTTAGCACACCTGCATAAGCACGTGTGTTCATGTTTACATGAAACTTAGACATTGTGGATGTTGGCTGGGAGCATCCAAAGCTGGGAGAACAGTTTCTGCAAGCCTTCCCTCCACCCCCCAAGCTTGGGTGGATCTGCCTTGGGAATCTTCAGGTCTCTCCAGGACATGAGAGGGGAAGTTAAGGGGATCTAAACCCATCATACCTGCTCCCATTGACTCCTTTGCCCCAGAATTTCTGATATCTCAATCACAGTCTATCTCTACAAAGTGGCTCCCTGAAGGTCAGACTTGTCTCATAATTGGAACCAGGGATGCTAGGAGGAGTACACAAAGCCCAAGTACATTGGGGGCCAGGAGACAGCAGGTTCCATCTTCCCTAAGTGTCCTAATCAAGGGAAGAGACATTCCCCCATGGCCTGAAGGACTCTGTATCCTACTCCATAGACACAGAATCACCCAATTCTTTGTGGCCCCTGTGGCTTCTCAACAGCAGTGGCCCCTAGGTGGCTAAAAGAGGGCAAATCCTGTCTGGTGCCAAGAACAACTGTCCTGGTCATATGCCTTTCATGCTACAGGCTTCAGACCATTACAAATCCAATTCTCAGAAAAACATATGGTATTTTTTAAAGCACCAAGTCATATCACTTTCTCTATTCTTCCTCCAGCCTGACCTGTTGTTACCACCCAGATGTTTGTCTCCTCCTGAGAAGCTCTGGGAAGGTCAGGTGCCCCTTCTTCACTTGAATCTGAGCTCCCTCTGCAATTCCTCACACCCCTAAAACAACTTGCGATTTCTTTCCCCCTCATCTATTCCGTGCCTCACTAACTGGCCTTGATGCTTCTGGACCTGAGAAAAATTTTCTCTACCCATTACTGTGGAGCAGAGCAAGATGGCTGCTGTGTGCAAGTTTGGGCCCCTGGTGTAGAGAAGGTGTCCAGGTGAGAATAAGGTTAGGGTGCATCCAGTACTCTGCAGTGCTAAGTCTTGGGCCAGGTGCTTGTGGATGGTCATCTTGCATCTGTTTGCACAGCATTTGGCAAATACTAAAATAGCCACACTAGATTTGGCTGTAAAGGGAAGAGAGGTCAGTGTAATTTCAAGGATCTAAGTGGTACTTGGAAAACTGCCAGGGAAATATCAGCATGCCCCAGGGAATCCTGGGAAAGACAATCCACAGGAAAAGGAGAGGACTCTGAGGAGTCAACTTCCTCAAGTACCCAACCAGCCTCCCAGGGAGCAGTTCTAGGCACTGCATGTCAAACACCTGCTGATTCCTGGGCTCCACTCTTCTCAACACAACATCATTTCCTGCAGGAAGGAAGCTAGGCTCAGCCTTTGGTCCTTTCATCAAGATGCAGCTGGACATGAGGCAGGCATGATGGGAGCCTCCTCTAGGTTCAAGTATGTCCTTACCCCATCTTCTCTCCTCACACTGAGCTCTGTCGCAGTGTGGGCAGTCTTCCTTTCTCATCTACAGCTCAGCCTTTAGAAGTTGGCATTGGTCATTGTTATCCAACATCAGGCTACAGCCTTATCAGCTCATAAGAGCATCCTAAGTCAACATGTGCTTGTCTCAACTTTGAAATGCATAACAATGTAAAAGGCAAGCCCATTTTCTTATAGGGCTTCTCTAAGCCTTCCCTGAGGGAAAGGGAGATGTAGTGACAAAGTTTGCCTTCCCCTCCCCTCCCCCATCCCTGGCCTTTCTAAAGGTTTCTGTTCTCACTCTGAATGCTGCATCTGTTGCTACTGGCTGAATATCAGAAGATATTGACTTGACCTAGTCCCAGCTTTCTCCTCTGCCCACCTGGCTCTTTCTGCCTTACTGAGCTCCTGGGCATCATCTTCTTTCTCTCTGTCCCTTTCTTTGCAGTGACTGGCAGGACACAGCAGGAGCGTTCTGGAGCCAAAGGTCATGAGTGCTATTAATGATGGCTCCAGAGCATCAGACAGACTGCCTCTCCAGGAGATTCTCCTTCTCCAGGCCAGCACCTGTGTCAAGGGCTAAGAATAGACCACAGGGACAGGAGCAGGCAGCATCTAGGGATGCCTATTGCATAAAGAAAAACATGAATGCCCAAGTAGGAGATGCTATCCTGGCTGGTCCCCAGCAGGAGTCCCTAGCCCACTCCTCAAACTGAAGTCAGTCAACAATCTATGTTCCACCCTTCTGGGAGGATAGCTTCTAGAATATCACCCTCAAGTCAGGGGAGATAAGATATTTATGACTTCTCTTTTGGAACAGTGCTGGCTGGTAACTGGGAGAGCACCTGTCTCTAAGTAACCTTTGGCCATCTGTCACTGCAGATACAGACAAGCAGTCAGCCATCTGACTCTGGTCCATCCTCAATGTAGCCCTGGGGCCCTCAGGCTCAGAGACTTGTTTTAGCTTCACACTTCCTAGGTGCTCTGCCTAAATCCAGAAAGACCAAGAAGGGTCACAGGCTGATCCAGGGCTCTGCTGTGATCATGGATAACTCACTTCACCCCTTGATGACTTGGTTTCTCCATCAGTAAAGTGGCCGAAGAGCAGTGATGCTCTGATGGTTCAGTCAATGTGGCCCATGGTAAAGGCATCTCATAGGAAGAAGGGTAACCCCACTTCTTGGGAACTAGAAATATGGAAAAAGAGGAGGTTTGAGATACACTCAGCACCCAGAAGCCCAGGAGGGAAGCAAGAAGGACACGTGGACAGGGAGCGAGCCCAGGAGCAGTCAGGTATATGACAGCACTGTTAACTCAGTACAGTAGCATCTGGCCAGCGACATCTGGTCACATGACTCCTGCTGGGCATTTGTCAATTCTTGGGTCCCATGATGTTAGTTTTTCCTGAAAGATGAAGGAAAATACAGGGGAGTCTGCTTCTGGAAATGGATATTCACTGAGTGTTTGACAGACATGAGGTGGGGTGAGCAGAGAGGGTCTGGAGATGGTGTGGGAGGTGGCCAGAAGCTCTTTGGGAAGTCTCTCTTGCCTTTGTTCAAAGCCTTGAGGTTTCCCTTCTCAAATGGACTCATCTCCCCGAACCCCCTGCAGAGGATGGAAAGCCCAACTGTGCTTTTCCAACACCATCTTGTCAGCTACACATGCTTGTGCACATGGTGGGTCTTCACCACGCCCTGGTGTGCTTTGCTTGGAGCCTGCAGGCAGAACTGCAGAGATGCATGGGGCTGGAGAGTAGCATGCGGTTGCAACCCCTTTTTTTTCCTTCCCATATCTTTTCCTAAATTGAGATAGTTTTCTCCCTTACAATTTGAATTGAAAAAGTTAGTTCAAAATTTCTTTTCCTGTCCCCACCTATGTTTTCCTTTTTTTCTTTTGACTATGGTTTGACTGTTATCATTTCAAATACTAAGATACACTTGGAACAAGAAAATGGACCCATCTTAAGAACATCACTGTTCTTAGGACCTAACCCAGAGTGAGAGCAGGTGGGAGCCATGGAGGAGATATCAGCACTCAGGGGTGCTGCCATGATACCAATTCTAAACTGGTTCCAAGGACCATCTTGCAAAAGAAAGCTATGGAAGTTCCAGTTCCCATAAACCAGTTCACCTGGTCCTGGCCAGGTCTAGGTGTAGAAATTCTCACCAAAAATTACAAAAAGAAAGAAAAGTCACTTTTGGAGACTGCCCCAGAGGAACTGAGTGCTCTCAAGGGCAAATCTTGGGTATGGCTGCCAAATTCTGCTGCCCTTGTCCAGGGAGCCCTGGTCTGACTCCATTCCCACCTGTTCTGAATCTGGTCTACAAGTTTAATGCTATTCGGTGCAAAAGGGATCAACCAGCCACACTCTGAACATCAGTAATAACTCCTTGGAGTTTGTCTGATTGTGTGTAGCAAGGCCAACCCCGCTGGCCTTATTTGTTCCCACAAGGTATTTCAGGTAGCAGCCTAAGGGAAGGAATGCAGAGACCCCCTGCTGTGCCTGTGTGCTCATCTGTGCTCATTCTGACTCATGAAAGGATCCTGCAGCATTTGTGAACAGGAACTCGGAGATGGACGCTTGGAGCCTGGGAGAGCCTCAGTGGATGGTAGGCAATAAGGAAGAGGCAGGATTCCGGAAGTAGACTGAAGGAAATGGTGTCCAGCTGGTCAGTGCTTCCAATTCCCTGGGGGCAGAAAGAGCAAAGTGTATTCTTTTCAAATGCAGGAAATTGATTTTACAGAGTGACATCTTTACGCATTTTCCTTGTTTTAATAAAAGGGTCAGAGAAAGCATTTAAATAAAAGCATGGTGCTTTCTCATGGACAGATTGTATCGTTGGTAACGAAAATTGCAAGACTCTGCCCTTTTGCAAATGTACCCAAGTCAAGTCACTCTGGGGCCAATTTCTCTTTCTGTGCCATGAGAACATTGCTTACCTACCTCACAGGGGTGTTGTGAGGACAAAGTAGTTTAAGGTTGGGTAAAGCACGTTGAGGATAACAGTGTTATGGTTACCAAGTTTGCTTTCTCCATTTTCAGCATTAATGGAGCACTGACTGGGCACAAGGTGCTATGCTATATGCGGGGGTGGGGGGGTGGGAAAGGATCACGGGCTAATTCTTTATTCACTTCCATTTAAGTATATTTTAAATCGATAACAAAGAATAGAATTATGGAGTTGTCTTAATGTGGGGCTATATTATCATCCTGCTCCAAGAAAGGCCACTCTTGTTTCAGAGAATTTGAAAAGGGGGGCTTTCTGTCCTCTGGCTTCTGTCAGAGAATGTGTTCCTGAGATGCTTCCTCCCTTTGTGGGAAGTGGAAGGCAGGTATGAGCTCTTGCACCCTGGGACCAACACTTGTTGCTTTGGTTCTGTTATTTCAATTACTCCCCCTGGGCTCAGTTCGGCAGCAACCCTCTTCTCTCTTTACATACAGAGAGTGAGTCCCCGTGGCCATCCTGGAACAGCTTGGTACTTTTTGGTTTGTCTGTTTCCTTGGAAAGTCTGGTACTCTGTTTGCTGGAAAGTCTTGGCTTCCAAAGACGAGGATCTTTGCCAGAAAAAAAAAAAAAAAGTGCAACTGTCTTGTTTGCTTTTGTATTTTGGTGGTGGTGGGGGGGGAGGAGATTTTCAAATCTCCTGTAAAAGGCCTCATATAAAACAAAGCCTGTTTAAATTTCCAATTTGTTTTTCCATGTGCATTGAGCTCTTCCCTTCCCAACACACGCTAAGGGCCAAATGTGTCTTCTAACAAATAGCACATCTTAAGTTGTTCAGGGAGTGCCGTGGCACAGGTCCACTTGTTTCTGCAGAGAACCAACGTCTTCCTGAGCTGAGCAAGTAGAAATTCTAGTCTCAAATCCAGGATGCCTGGAAAAATCCCTGGCCAATTAGCTTTGGGGCTCCCAGTGTCTTCGGGGCTGTGTCCCTGAGGCCCCAGAAACTCTCCTGCCACCAGATAGCCTCCTTAGAACCTGGTGGGAGCATCTGCTTTGTCTTAGAACCAGAATAAAATCACCCATTATTTTTAAAATTGTCCTATGATGCCAATCTGAAGAAAGCAAAGAATTACTGTTTTCCTTAGAGCAGGGAGAAGGGACAGAGAGAAAGGGAAAGTTCTTTGTCTTGATGAGGACTAGAGAGGTCTGCGGGGAGTTTCCCTGGGCACCTGAAGATGACATGTCCTTGTGCTTACAATCCAGAGCCTTTGGCAGGGGTAGCTTCAGTTTTGAGCCTTCTGAACTTCCGGCTGCTTCACTGTCCTTTCTCAGTGTGGACAAGCACTTCTTACCCCATGTTGTTGATTCCAAAGGACCTTCCTCCTGTGTTGCCAATCCTTATGTGTGCCTCCTTCTAGCGATCTCTCCTCCTTCCCCTCACCCCTGTTGTCCTTCGTAACCCCAGAATCACACAGGACTTATTACATCCAACTGTAGACTATCTTCAGGCCCTGGAAAAACTGGTAGGATTTCTGTTGCCAACCCCAACTATGAGTAATATTTCCACTATCTTTCCTCATCCACAGAGTGTTTTCTGGAAAAACAAACTTTCAAGAAAACCACTTTCCTAGTGGTTCTATAGAAAAGCTGCTCCTTGGGGTGTAAGGAAAGAAGTTAGGAGGTGGGTCACGACAGATGCAGAGTTCAGCCCTGGAGAGGCAGCCAGAACTGCTCTTCACACTCAGCCTGGGCTTCTGCTGTTAAGAAAATGATAGCTTTGTTATTAAAAAAAAATCATATATTAAGAAAAGGAAGGAAAGAAGGAAGGAGGATGGGAGGGGGCCGGAGGGAGGGAGGAAGGGAGGGAGGGGGAGAGTGAGAGGAAGGGAAAGACAGAGGGACAGAGAGAGGGAGAAACAGGAAATGACCTCGCTGAGGTCTCCCTATCATCTTTTGGTGTCATCAGGTTGTTATGGTGTTGTTTCTGTTTTGTTTTGTTGTTGTTGTTCAAAGCAAATACCTATCCCACCCCTACCCCCAAGTTACAGGATTTTTTTGGCTCAGTGTCTTCCTGATAGCAAGCTCTGATACAGGCTTCCTGCCTCACTCACCCACTCTTTTATGCTCTGGCTTTTCTTGAGCCTTCTGAACTCAAGTCCTCCATCAGAAGACCAGAATCTAGTTTGCTCAGAATGGTGGCAAGCTGGGATCATTTGCTTAGACTTGGGTAAGCTTTCCATTTGGAGGCTGGTCTACTATCTGTCCCCATTTCAACCCAAAAATTCTCCGGGTGCTGCTGGCTGGCTCTTTACAGAGCAAAAGAAGTCGAACTTCTCAGGTAGTTTGGAGCCTTGAGTGTACACCATTTGTAATTTCCACAAAGGGCTAACCTCAGTGTGTCCTGCCACACTGACCTCATGTCCACTCTGGGCACTGGTGGTTTGAGAACTAGGTTGTAGTCATGGTCTTGGGTTTCAATGAAGCAAAGTCCTAATTCATCTTGAGATTCCAGGGTTTTACTCCATGGACCAATGAGTGGGTATCTTCTGTCCACTAAGATGAGGACCTACAATCTGGCAGTTCCAAGCTGCCACTGGTGCCTTGGCCCATCCCTTCCTGATTACATGAGGTCTAAGGCTTCCCTAAGGCACAGACACCCCATATGCCCATAGGACACTCTCTCCTCTTCTTCCCTATCCCTGATGGTCATGGTCAGTTCTTCCCCCAAGGGGGACAGCTGAGTGAGTGGACTGTAGTGCCCCAAGCCCAGCACATACCCTCCTTACCCTTGACTGTGCCAACATGAACTACAGTTTCCAGAGAGCAGAGCCAGTCAGCTGAGCTTTCCAAATACTCAGCTTCCTAGCCACCTACCAATAACCAAATCCTGCATTGGAAACAATGTGAATGAGCCAGTTTCTAGCCCCCATTTCTTGGAAACGTGTCTGTAAATTAGTAGCTTAGCCTAGGCATCAGGAAGGGCTTAGCAGCAACCTTGCCTTTGATCACATGAGCCCTGAAAGATGCTTCTCAGGTGTACCCTAAGAATGGGTGGGGAGAAGCACATCCAGGGGAAATACATTATGGAATCCATGTCCCCCTCCTTTGGAGGAAGACTACAGAACCCCATATGTGTTGATGCTAGCATATGCCAATCAAAGTCCTGGCATGAAGTTAAAGCAGGAGGAGAGGGAAGGTAGAAAATGATAATCCAGGCCTAGAGGCCGGAAAAGAATTTTAACCTGTCACCATAGACTAGCATACAGACTCCCAGGGGGAAAGCATTCAATGTGAGCTCTATGACCTTGGGCCAATTATTTAGCCTTCCTACTTACCAATTTTCTGGCTTCCCAAAAGGCTTGTTTCAGTTTTAAAATACTCAAGATGCCTGATTCAGAAACTGAACATCCAGTAGAGCCAGGTAGATGCATGGGTAGACTGGCCAATAACACAGGAAAGAGCACATGACCTTGAAGATGAGGAAAGACTTAGAGAAAACAGCTTCCCAGCTGAGCCTTCCACTGGTTTCCATCAGAGTACCACAGCCAACAGCCTCTCAGTGCCACGAAGTCCACCTTTCACCCAGTGGCCTTTGGGAAACAGCAAAGGTGACTAAGTTGGATTCCACTTTCTTGCTGCCATCTCCGGTGGCCAGGAGCAGCAGGAGCAGCAGGAGCAGCAGCAGCAGCAGCAGCAATAATGCAGAGATGAGCTTTCAGATACCCACTACCATAAGTAGGAGTACCTGAGGCCATTAGGCAGAGGAAAGGCAAGGGGGGTGGTGTGCTTGAGGTCAGTTTTTACCCAGAAAGAAGTTCCTGGAACCCTAGCAAGGAAAAAAAGGGAGCAGAGATCACATCCCTACACGAATGGCAGACAGACAGACTTCCAGACAACCAAGGCTACAGTGGTGGAGGCAAAAGTCAGGAGAGGAGGCCCAGATGAAGAGTGGGCATGTGGCTTTTTTCTATCCCAGGAGGCTGCTGGAGGTTTCCCTTGCAAACGGGGGACCTTTCTGCAAGAGCCTGGTGTTTGTCCCTTGCTGCTCATGCTGAAGCTAGATGTGGACACATAACTGGTGATATAGAAAGTGGTAGCAACCATTTATTTACCACCTACAGAAATGGAGGTGCTGCTTGAGGTATAGCTAAGCACTGGGATTTGGAAACCATGAAGGCTAAACCAGAAGCTTGAGGAAGCAGAAGGAGAACCAAGAACCCCATTCACATGAGCAAACTACAGATGTGGGTCACCATGCCACACTCCCACTGCCACCAGGCAGCTGAGAGGTCCCTTGTGCAGACAGCCATCGTAATTCTGGTCCCTGGTCTCTCTAGCTTATCACCACAGGCTTAGACAGTGGAGACAAAGACTTGGAACCTGCAGGACCCACCAGCATGGCCAGTGGACTCTTCTGTTCCAGCCTAGCCTTAGAGCCAGGCAAAGACAGTCATTAGTGAGAGCTCTGCACTCTGTACCCACATCTACTTTCCTGCCACAGTCTAAGTACCCATGCCAAACAGGAGTGTGGCTTCCAGCTGGAGTCTGAAACAGAGAAGATTTTCAGGGCTAGCAAGTATGTTGAGGTAAATTAAAGGCCACTGTGTCTGGTCAGCAGCAGCAGCACCTTCCTGGTTTTCCTGTGGCCCATGGAATTCTTAGTGGTCGGATGGCCAGTAACTTCCATTTTCTTAGCCAGAATCTCAGAATGGAGTAATGTGGATTTTAAGTCCTTAGTTGTGTGGACACATGTGGACACGTGTGGACAACTGTCTATCTTCACTAATCTCCATTTGGTGCTATTTGTGGCTAACTGGATGTGGATGTAATAGGTCCTCTCTTCTTCCCTACTCCTCTCTTCCTTTCTTCCCTTTTCCCTTTCCGCCCTTTCTTTTTCTTTCTTAATTCACTAAAACCAAGTAATCATAACACGAAGATTTCCATGTCCCATTTTAAACAGGGCTTGTCTTCCGGTGTCTGAGACCCTCCCCTTTTTATTTCAGAATCAAAGATGTTTTTCCTTTTCTACAAGTCATTGAAGAGGACAATGTCAGGCTCTTAGCTCCTCTGTCCCATTGAGCTAGGATTGACAGATGTACATGGGATGAGATCTTTTGACTCAAAGGCTTTAAGGTCCTTGCTGAAACTGAACGGCCTGTCTGTGCCCCCACCATGGTGAGGCCAGGGCCATAACAACACACGATTTAACTTCTTGAAACCCGTGGTGCCTTTTCTTGTGGTGCTTTTCTGTCATGTAACTCCACTCAAGGTGGCCACTTCAGCAAACAGCAGTACCAGGACTCCTCCCTGTCTTCCGTTCCAGTGCGGTCAGAGACGTGAACGTAAACACGCGTCAGTCAGCATGGCTCTCGATGTACCACTATGGTTCTGTAATTATATCACTGAGGTTCTGATGCAGCTTTGGGGGGAACTGATCATTCCTCTACAAAAAATATAATGCTCCACTAGACCCACTGGCTCTCTGGAGAGTAATGACCTTGGGGAAGGGCATCAACAGATGATGAGCTGAGCTACCCTCCTATGCCTGGGATGGGCTCTCTTTGTTTGTGAAAGTTGCTGTCTCCATATCGCAGAGTGTTTGGTAAAGGAGCACAAGGCAGCTTCTTTTAAACTTCCTTTGGTGCTGATATTAAAAAAAAAAAAAAAAAAAATTTTCTTTGTTCATTTTGCTTCCTTGCTCATGGCCAGAAGCTGCTTTTCCAAAAAATAAAAAATTTAAAAAAAGGAAAAAAAAATCTCAACTCACAATCACAGTTGGCAAAGATGGTGTGAGAGGTGAGAGGTGAGAGGTCAGGCATTCCTGGTTTGTGTCCAAACACAAGACAGTTTCTTCTGTAACCTGTTTAGGTCTCTCAGACTCAGTTTCCCCATCTAAAATGGCCCCCATACTATTTCCATACCTCATGGGGAAGGGTTTCCCATAGGATTGGCTGTTGGGGCAGAGTCGAGAAATGAGTAATTTGGAGACAGCAGCTTGACCCGATTCTGAGATTCTGTGTGTGTGTCACTGCGACTTTACCATGACGTTTGCTTTGCTCCCGCTCTGCCTCCGCCAGCACTGTTTCATCTCCTCCCTCCAGGAATACCTTCGGATGTTGTGTAACTGACAGAGATTCTCTAGGCCGTTAGGGAGTGCTAATTTCTCCCAAGGGAATATCACCAACGCTGTTTAAGGTGCTAGAATCAAACCTCATTTTATACACTTTGGTTCTTAGAGAAAAACAAAACATGTAGAATTCTTTCTGTGAGGCCTTATAATAGATTGTTGTAGCTGGTTGTCTATCCATAAAGCAAGAGAGACTAGAAAACACAACTAAGATGCAGAGATTCTGCATAAACCGTAACTAAAAGGTCTTTATTTCCTATATTAATATGTATACACCATATATGTATACACGTATGTGCACATATGGCTACATATGCTGAAGGCATACAGCAAGAGTGGAAACCTGTACAGTATTCTAAGCTCTATTTTCAGTTTTCCCTCGGTTTGTGATTTTTGGTACGTGTGTGCAAGAGAGTCTGGTGAGGAATGGATGGCAGGTACTGAATGTGAGACAGGAAATCCTTCATCTTTTGTTCTGTTCCATACCTTGTAGAAGGCAGGCTGAGTGAGAGCAGAGAGACATACAGCAAGATGTAAATATGCTTTCTCATGTTCTGCACATGGATATTACACTGGAGTGTTGTTTCTTCCCTATGTGAAGACTTAATGACAGCTGCCTAAGGTGTTCACACATAAGGTTTACCTCAAGAAAGCTTTAAAAAAAAAAAGGCAGTTTTTTTTCTCTCTCTCATCTCTTAAAAAGTAGTGACTCTCCCTAAACCAAAATGTGAGGCATTGCCATAAAGAGATCAATAAGAGAATCAAACCACGTCTGGTGCTTTCCTTCATGCCTTGTCCCCCATCTCCTCTTTTAACTGCTACTGTAAGCAAAAATCTTGGATATTACTTTGGACAAGAAGTGGCGTGGGGCTGCAGGCACAGTGTACTGGTGGATCCAAACTTTGCCGGAACAGGCGGCGGCAGGGGGTCTTTCAAAGGGTAGGGGTTGGCTTGCATGGTTTTGGTGTTAATGCTGGTGTGTGTGTGTGTGTGTGTGTGTGTGTGTGTGTGTGTGTGTACTGTATATATGTTTCTGTGTATGATGTGTCTGATGGACAGAGAACAAAATACTGCAAACAGAAATGAACAGAAAAAAAACCAATCTATCAGATGCTATTTCTCAGATGATGTACTCGTTCACCTTGGTGAGAAGTCACTGTCTCACAGCTATGCAATCTTCCAGTTCCCTCCACCCCCCTTCACCTCAGATTCTGAGCTGTTCTCCATATCCCTCACAGGTTGTTTTTTTGTTTTTTTGTTTTTCCTTTATCTAAGAACCACAATGACCAAGCTCTGGTTCAAGGTGAGCATGCTACAGTGATTCTTTGCCTAAATTTAAGCGCTAACAACCACAACAAAAGTTTCCTTTGCTTTCATTTGAAATGATTCGATGATGTACTAATCCCGTTTCGTTCTGTAAGTGATCTGATGTGTATTGTGTGTTTTTGTGTTTACAGTCCGTTTTCATCCTCTCTTTGGTTCAAAATACTTATTTCCTTTAGAGATTCGACTTTCCATGGTATATGTTTTGGGGATGTGTTGACTTAAGGCAAGAAAACAAATTTGGCTTAAGTGGAACAATGGGCCGGTGATCTCTGAGGTCGAGGGGAGGGTGGAGGATGGCATGCACCTGTAGCTATTTCTGTCGCCCTTCCCACCTGCTCCTGAACCAGACTGTGGCTGTGAGCTGGAGTGCTCTGGGGAGCATGTTTCTTTCCTCATTTGTGGTCATCTGTGTGGAGTAACCTGTCCCCAGAGGGCCAAGTCAGACCTTCCTCCTTAGCTTTCGGCCAGTTTCATCTTTCCCTGATAGTCCCTAGTCTACATTTACTACCCAGTGGCAAACCTCCTTTTCTCTCCTTTCTAATAGCCCTCCCTCTGCCCATGAGGACATCAACTTGCCTGAGTAGGGTCAATGCCTCTGTTTTCATTTTGAAGCTCATGTAAGTACAAGCAGGACTCTTCAAGGGCCAGAAAACATAATCGCTCAGGAAGCCAGCACTATGTGCAGCGTGGTAGGGGATGGAGTGAGAGGGTGAGTATGGCAGCTTCAGCTCACTTGCAGTGCCCCGTGATGCCAATTCCAGTGAACTGGCACAGCTTCACAAGGTCTTGAAAGGTATTTATGGGGAAGAAGAGAGGTCTTGGGCGTCTACAAAGCACAACCCTAGGCAGGGAAATTCCTGCAGACAGCAGGCAGCAGGCAGTTCCTCCCCTTTTTAGGCTGAGAACGCACAAGTCTGAGTTTTGTTCATGGTTTACAAATCTAGCACAAGGTGGCTGAGCCATCCAAGACAGTTTTTAACACACAAATTCAGACACTGCCTAACTGCTCTAGCACAAGCTGCTCCTTCTCCCTGGTTGGTGGGAGCATAGAGTGAATTCCTTTGAGATGAAAAAGGAGATCATTGCTTCCAGGAGAGCAGCACAGTCTTTAACACCAACCTCCCCCCCCCCAGCTCCCTGTTCTCTTAGCTATCCCAGGAACTTCCTCTTTTCCCCTAATGAGGTCCCCCTTTGGAGGTTGTTTTCTGGAGACTTTGAGGCCCATCTGTACAGGCACCCCCTCCCAGAAATCTTTCCCAGAAACTAAGCCATCTTTGAGGTTCAGAAAATCACAGCAGCATCGGTTCTAAAACATACAAAATTCCCCAACAACTGGCTCTTGCTAAGAAGTGGTTAAGGAGCTGGAGCCCTGTCTGTGGCCCCTTCCTCTCTGGACCAATGCCATCCATGTTCAGGCCCAGAGATGGCCCCAGATCCATTGTTTCCAGGTCTTCCAAAAGACGCACATTTGGTGCAAAATGAAGAGGAGCCATGAGGGAGAAGTTTGCTGACCCTTTGCTCTTTATGGCAAATCAGGCTTCTCAGACTTATTTGGGGCTGTGTCAATCTATGACTCTGGGAAGGGACACATGCCTCTGAGGTCTGTGATGGTAGTGAGTCTCGGGGACTATGCCTGTGGGTACCTGGCTGTTCATGACTAGCCCTGTGCTGGGGGAATGCCTGTCAGAGTTGGCATGCCTTGCTGTAGCGTGTGGGCTAACCCTTGGCAGAAGTCCTTAGTATTAGTTGCCACTTAAGACAGTGTAGCACATGTATATGCCAAATGCCCAGGCTGGAGAAGCCTGTAAGGCCCAGAGTGTTCCCTGGATGGCTACTCAGAGGATGGAAGATAATCAGGGGACAGCCAAGTTCTCACGATCTCTGTGGTCCCAGGAATCACACTGTCAGAGTAAGTCCCACAAGGACCTCGTGATGGTGTTAGCCAATTGTAGTGGGGCCATTTTAGAAGGACAGGGGACTCCCATCTGTGGGATGTTGACTAGGAACAAGCCAAACAGGGGACTCGTGCTGGCCTCTCACCCGGCTTGCCCTACCAAAATCTTGCAAGGCCAAAAATTTCACTCCACTTTACAGGCTATGAAACAAAGGCTCATGATGCCTTGAACAGGGTTCTGAGGTCAGTCAGGAATACAGCTGAGGGCTTAGATCACTGGTTCCAGTCTGCCTCAGGGGTTTACTCCTTTTCAGGCTCTCTCCATCTCATTTCTTCTTTCTAAAGCTTACAGTGATCAGGTGTCTCACAGTGCCTGGCAGAGACTATTTGAGATGGACACCAAGAAACCTGGCATTTTGTTTCCATCCAATAAATACAGTGGAGGGACTCAACGAAGAATATGAGAAGATGGCAGCCTGAGGCGGGGGTGAGCATGGGACTGGGAGCCTTGACTGCTCCTGTCCCTACATTCCGAGGCACGTTATTTGCCTCCTGTGCACCTCTGTTCTCCCATCTCTAAAATGCAGTGGCGAGGCTGCAGCCTCTGAGCCATGCCACCTGGAAACACTACACAGTACGATGAACAAGTACAGTGGTGGGGAGTCAAATAATGATCCGATGGGTTCAGACCTGGGCAGGCCAACCATGCTGCAAACATAAACAAGGGAAGGGAAGGTACAGCAAAGGATGGGGAGCTTAAGTAAGAGCCACAGCCTCCAGCCCTGGAGGCAGGGGAAAGCAGAGAGGGAGTGTGGGCATGTGGGGTAGATGAGGGGCCTAAAGGGTGGGGAAGAGAAGACTGGTATACTCTGCTGACCCTATCAGTCCCTACCTTCATGTGTAACAGCAGCTCTCCCAGCTTATTGCCTGCTAGCATTCCAACTCAGTGCACCTGCCTGAACACACAATACTAATTCTGTACTCATCACAGTAGTGGCCATCATGAAAGCCCTTCCATTCCATGTGCAGAGCTGAGTATCACTGGACAGGGCACAATAGGATCTCAGGGTGTGAAGAAGACATCATCTCATCTCTCCTTTGTTCCCCCAGAGGATACCATGAAATCAGATAGTCCTCCTTCAGAACTGTCCCAATGTTGCCTACTATAGCCGGGCTGTTTACTTTGATTTGAGTCTCCCAGAGAGCAGAGACCCAGTATTTGGAACCCTTAGAAGTGTCCTTGGTCTTGCCTGGTCTAGGAATTTCTGAAGACAAGATTGGGAATTCCAAACTCACTTGGCCATATTCTCTGAGAATCAAGTGCTCTGACAGACAGTCTCAGATCCTGAGCCAGGCTGGAGAAACTGGCTGGCTTCATAGTGGCTTCTGTTTACACATGAATTGATTTCAGTTCCTCTCTTACCTATCCCAATGCTTGATTCTCGAAGTTCAAAGGTGAGCCTTTGCTGATATGGGCCCAGAAGGGCTGGAGGAGGCTCTGGGTCCCACCTGGACAGAGATAAATGACCATAGCATCTCCAAAGCTTTGAAAACCTTGGGATCTTCTCTTCTGCCTCAAACCAACCCTCTTGATGCACTTTCTAAACATACAGCTCAACCTGGTTTATGTTGTCCATGGACCAGGTATTGTACTCAGGAGACCATGGTCTCCTGGGGTGCTTACGATCCCCCAGGGCAATGAAGCACAAACACAAGAGCCAACCCAGTCCAACTCCAGCCTCTCACCCTCACGCTTCTCCAAGGTCCTCCCTGAACATATCAGGTGGCCTTCCATCCCTCTTCCATTGTCCCCCAAATAACTAGGCATTCCACCAGGACCTCTCAGCCTTCCCTCAGGCCCAAGGAAGGATGCCCTGGCCTGTAGCTTTCTCCAGTATTTATTAATAGAGCAAATTTCATCCAAAGCAGGATCTAGTCACAAGTAGAAACATGAATGAAAACATCCACTGAAGTCTGGCTCAGTGGGAGCCCCATAGGTAGATTGGAGCCCCACTCCTCCTTCTACACCACTTGCTCTAAGTCTGTAGAGCTTTCTGGTCACCTACAACGTAGTGAACAGTTTCTTTGCCATCTGCATAGGTCTGAGCCGGCCTTCCCTGGTGAGCTGTTTTCATGGTCCACCCAGCCTGGGGTCCTCTCCTGTTCCTTCCTCCTGTCTGTGTTCCTATCATTTGGGACACAGACATGAGTACACAGAGGAACTGTTCTCTGTAGTAGTCCCAACCACCACAGGCAGTGACAAAGCAAGCTGGAGATGTCCTTCTGGGTAGCCCTGTAGCCTCCCCATCGGAAGGATTGTTAATTGACATGATGAGGGGAAAGGGATGTCTTGGCAGGTACCTCTTGCTTCTTTTGAGAGCAGCTGATCCCAGAAAGAAGCTGGGTTCATTACAGCTGATGTACTAAGGGTCCCAAAGACCAGCAGTCCTCTTCTTAGGGGCTACCACTGTGCAGATGCTCCAGGGAATTAAAACCCCCTGACATGCTCACCACTGACTCCTAACTAGTGAGCTCCTGGGTCCCACTTGGCAAGATTACACAGAATAGCCCTACAGGACAGGTTGCTCCTCATTAGATAAGTAAAAAGTCCTTCCACGGTGAGAGTAGAGAGCACAAAAACAAAACAGCAAACAAACAAACAAAATACATTTTTTTCTTAATTTTACCAGGGTTTGCAATTGTACACAACTGATACCCTGACTTAAAAAGCAATGTTCTTTTTTTTTTTTCATTTTGAAGCAGGTGTTTTTATTGGGACTTATTTTGGGGTCAGAGATCACTGGGCTTCTGCTGGCCTGGTGAAAAGGCAGACATTGGTGGCCACAGTATTAAGCCAAATTTAAAATCTTTAGTCGCCTCCATCTGTAAGTGTTCTGTATCTACCTCATTATGATTCCTTTGGTTTTCTGTGCTTTCGTGTTGTGTACAATGTCAGAGGTGAAATGTAGATAAAAATATATATATATATATAAAATATATATTTTTTGCTTTGCAATAAAGTTCAAAGCTATAACACAGAATATTCATGAAATGTCATAGCCTTTTCTTGTACTCTATGCTCTTAGTTGTGAACTGTCCTCGGGAGCCCTTTTGCCTATTCACTAGAGTCAATATTGTTATGTTGGCCATTTGATAAGTTATTCTACTTATTTTCACTGTACTTTTCTTTGACACATTGAATAAGACACTAGGATTCTTGAACAATTCTTGGTTTCAAAGGTGCTTTATTTCTGTGGACGCAAGTGACCAAATGTTAATCTCTCTACAGATGAATCTTCTAGATGGCAGGATTCATCTGGATGCCACTGTTCTTTGGGTTTAGAACTAAAGGTTTGTGCATAGAGGGGAAGGAAACATTGGTTTGGCTTTGTTTCTGGTTTTGAAACCTTTTCTGTTGATTTATGTCCAGCATAGTTTCCACTCCATGGCATGGAGCGCAGTGTGCCCTGACTCCCTGGCTTTGCTGTCCAACTGGACTGCTCTCCTTGTTGACGCTGCTGCTTTCTCTAGGTTGATGTCGTGTTGTACTATTTGGAGGTGAACCACTGTACCCAGCCTCCGCCTCTTCTCTAAACCTTCTGGAACTCTCTTCCATACCAAGGTGTTATGAGGAATGGTGCTTTGGAACCGTTCACAGTGTACAAGCCAGCGGTACCTAAAAACTCACATTTCCCAAGAGAGTCCAGATGGATAACAGGACAGGTTCATGGGATCCTGAATAGAAGGTGGACTGTCTTCAATTTATCCTGTTTACCCACGTGTTTGGACAGAATTACCTTCATTTCACTAAGCACGTCTATGTTGCAAGCCCTGGATAATTTGTACACTTCAATGACACTTGCTTTCCCTGTGTCTTGGGCCAAAATATGTATTTTTTTCCTCAAAGTAATTCAATGTGCTTGAAATGGGGTGAAGAAAGGTTTCAAAATTAGGGTAAAATATCCTTATAAATAACACTTCTGCAAAACTCTAGACTTATTATCCTCCAGCTTGGATGAGCTAGGGGAAAAGGGTAGTTGAATGGGGGAAAATGGTGACATCCCTACAAATACATACAATGCTACAAGGAAATGAAATGCCTGTGATTCAATTTTATGATAGGTCTTTTTTCTTCAATGATCATAAGGAATTGCTTGGTGTGTATCAATGGTTGACATTTCAACTTGTATTTGAGGGGGGTTCATTTTGCTCTTTAACAATGCTGGGCTGGCATTGAAGACAACCATGGCTAGGTTACACTCTACTCATATCTAGCTGTTTCTCTTTTTATGGTATAATGGTCTGTCCATGAGTTGAAATGCAGATAAAGTGTATATTGAAGATGGGACACACTGGTGTTGATTTGGAGGGAAAACATAATGATAAATATATTTACATATGTGTGTGTAAATGTGTGTAACTAAGAGTGGGAATACATCACACACACACACACTCACGTACGAGTATTATAGCCACACACTTCCAAAGTTGGGCTTTGATTCTGAGGAATTTGCCACCTCACTGAGCTTTCTAAGATTCTAAAATTTCATTGGAAATGATTAAATGATTGAGAAATGTCTGCTAGGAAAAATTCTCCCTTTCTCCCTCCCTTCTTTCCTTCAGCAATAGAAAGCACAATTCCTATTATCACTTATTCTTTTGGTTCCATAGCTATGGTGTAGTCCAAGGAGGAAACTGGAATTCATTCCTTACCTCTGCCCTCTACCCCTCATTTCACTCAACACCAAGAGAAAGCAGAGCTACCTGCCCATACCTATCTCATTTTTCCATGTGCCTCTGTTTCTTAAGTTTCTCCATGGGTAGGTAGGTCTCCATTCCTGGAGGACCTTCCAGAGTGTGAATACTGGGCTCTCTTTTCTGTCCATGCAGGTTCTGGACACCCTCACCCTTGGAACTGTTCTCCCCAGATGCCTACACACATTGTACCAGGGCACAGACAGCAGGAAGTGAAACCACTAGAAGGGCTCTCCTGCATCTGGCAGAGCTGTGTGTGTCTTAGCTAAAGAGCACAAGGTTCAGAATGTGTTGTTTGTTTGTTTTTGTTTTTTTGGAGGAAGGTCCAATGGTCTTGGGTGACTCTAATGGTCAACCAAGGAGAGAATATGGATGGGACTTCTGAAAGATCAGCCAGCTTTGCCCATGCAGTGACCTCTCTGCTTCCTCATGGCATGCTTCTTGGTGAGAGTAATTCCAGGCAAGTCAGAAAAGCTTGGGAGTGAGGAAAAATGATCAACTGTAGCTCACTGTGAATGGCCTCTTTTGTCTAGACAGCTCATTTCTGCAGGGTGGGCTGGCCCTCCTCTGGTCTGTCCACTGTTAGATTTGTTTGTGGGGGAGTTTCTGGTGATGTTTTCTCATTATCTATAATTTGGATGATCTCCATGGGAAGGGAGAAGACACTGTCCCAAGAAGAAAGCATTCCAGAAAGAGATGCTTCTCTTCCTGCGTTCCTAGTTGCTCTTGCTGTCTCACGCTATGACTCACTCCTGACTGTTCTGTCCATTGCTAATTTCTGTGTTTCCTACTTTTGGATAAGAATAACATCTAGGCCTAAGGGACTTGTAGATCACTGAACCATGAGCAACAGGTACATTTCAATGCCAGTGACAAATGATGCCAATATTTCTTTACCCCCAATTCAAGGTGCTGTATGGCCACAGTAGAAACTCTAGACTTCGGGCTACCACTGTGTTGGCCATGTTCTGACCTTCCTTGCAAGGGCAGGTTGTCAGATAATGAATCCATTTTACCTCATAGGACTTTCCTGCCAAAATAATATTTCCATTGAAAATTCAGCCAACTGACCACCAAGAGTATATTCTGTAGGGAACCTAAATGTGAAACATATTTCAAAGAAATTAATAGAAGAGGTAATAATGGCACACAAAACGCTATCACACCATAGGAAACAGAACATAAGACACGAGACATGGGTGGTTGAATATCCTTCCCTGCTTCCTTCAATAAGAGAAAACCTTGACACAGGGTTAGGTGTTTGGAGCACAACCCCCTCGCCTTTCCCACCTCACCTATGATCACAGCCCCCTTCTTGGTTGATGGAGTTTTTCACCTTCCGTTTCCTTCTGTTACCTAAGTAAACTGTGAAGGTTCACCCCTACAGTGATATCATTTATCTGGATCTGCAGATAAATATGCCTGCACCAGCCATAATGGCTTAACTGATGAAATGTTGAGATGGCCAAAAGAAGAGATGATCATAAAACATTCTTTGAGGCCTGACGGATGGCAACAAAATTATTTCCCTCACTTCTAAAGATTTTTCTCCTGACAGAGTACCTACAACAGATTCTATGAGAACCTACTTCATGGATCAGTTTCTTTGCAGACCTCTCCCAGGAGGTCATTTTTGAGGGATCACTCACTCCACACAGCAGATAAGGGATCAGAGCATTGAGTGGCACCATTGTTTTGGGAACCCAAACCGCTAAACAGAAACTGAACAGCATCTAATACTGGGGTCTTGCTTTGCCTCAGGCAGAGCTGGACTTGTCTCATGCCTCCTATCAGAACCAGTAGCTACTCTTTTGAGGCTAAAGGAAGAGATTTCTATTCTTGAGGAAGAGGGCTCCACTAGATCCTAAGTCCCTAAACAGTTAACTCATTCTGCTTTCAACTCATTCTCATCACTCACTTACTAACACCAAGCAGACATCCCAAGCACTTGACCAGACCCATGCCCAAGCCATTCACAGTCTTCTGGAGGAAATCTAGTTCAAAGAGACTGAGTACAGTGGTGCTCTCTGAGGTTCAAAAGACAGGAAGACATCTAACATGACCGAGCTAAAAACCAGAGATGACCTGGAATTTCATGAGGTCTGTGCCTCCCGTGTCTTTCTAAAGGACTTGTGAGCATTCCCCATGAGAATGATACCTCCTAGACTAAGGAATTAAGGATACTATTTAGGAAATGAACACAGTGTGCCTCATCCTCTCCCCCTCTCCATTCACTGGAAATCCCCTTTACTGAGTACCGACGCATTGTCTCTGTAGACCATGTGTAGAGGATTTGCAAAGCCATGGAGAGCCCTTCACCACAGAAATGCCTGCTTAGGAAAAATGTATCAACCAAAAAAGAGACAAAAAGAGTGGAGAGTGATAGCATGTTTCTCTTTCTCGGAACAGATTCTCTGAGATAGAGGATGGTTGGTTGTTTCCACCCAAATCATGCTAACATTGATGTTGAGGCTGAAGAACAAGTCTCTCTATTGCCTCATCTCCAGGAGAGATGAGACTGTAATATACCTTCCTAACTATCATTCTTGATCATCATATCTTCATGTCCACAGACCATAGGCCTCCATCCCAAGCCTTAGGAACTCACCGAGTTCATGTGAGTTTGTATTCTATGAACAGGGTTGTAGGTTACTGAGAACAAGGGAGAAGAATAGTCTCTTAGAAATGGCCAGAGAAGCATGGAACACAATAGCATAACACGAGGGTTGAACCAGCCTTGCATTACTTAGCCAGCTTTCAAAAGCTCCCTATGAGATCAGAAGCCATAGTCTAGTCCCCAGCACTCTTTTGGGCCTACACTGATTGCGACTAATTCATCGGAAAGTTTTCTTGTCTTTGACACTCACTGTTCCATTCTATTGTCATGGCACATTCTGAGATCTCTGCTGGAGTACTTGATCAACAGTCTTCTGAAGTCAGTGTATATCATCATCATTGCATTTATCACTTAAAAGGTGTCTATTTCCAAAACAGTATGTATATATCTCCTAGTGAGTCCATCAGGCCAATTGCAAGTGGTATTTTAAAAGTCCTCACTGTTTAATAGTGATGAGACATAGCATTGTTCTTTCTTGAAACCTTCAGGAAAGAGTTATTGTTGTTTCTACCTTAATTTCCTGGTTTGATTTGGCAAACTGGAGCATGCAAGTCTGCTGGGAATGTGCCGAGTGGTTTTGTCTAAGTGGACTGAGAATAACTTGTATAAAGAGAAATCTGGAATATGTCTAAGCAGAGTCCAGTCTCATCACAGTCCTAGCACAGCAGGTGGAGCACGGGACTCAACATTGGCCCAATGCACTAGCCCTGGCACAACTTCCTCTTCAGCAAATGCAGACAACACTCTTTACTATCCCTCGCTGGCCTAGAATTCTGTTGTCAGTACACCCAGTCATCTCACAAGGATGGCATAGTTCGGTACCTCCCTGCCTAACTCACCCTAGTGTTTGTAAGTGTAAGAATCCAAGGAGATCCTCTTGAAATCAGTAACAAGCTGAGCATGATGGTGCACATAGACACCTTGTCTCAAAACAAAACAAGGACAAACATCTCCTAAATAAATTATATTCTTCTTGATTTAAAAGGAAAAAAAAATTAAGCCCATTGCTCATTACACTAACATGCCCAAAATACTAATTTTGCTAGGAAAAAAAAATAAACAAACAACCAACAACAGAACACCTTTGCTTCTCCCAATCCCTGTTTTATTAAAGATGTCAAATGGTTTAAGTGTGAAAGAAGACCTGAGTGTTATGGTTCCTAAGCTGGGAGTCCGCCATATTAGATATTCAGAAAATAATGAGCAAACCAAACAATGCCAAGCACAAAGGAACCCCACAAATCTTATTGTCTTTTAAAAGCCACTTGGAGTGGATGAGTGTGTCACTAGACATGTGCTTTGCATATACAAAGTCATAAATGGGAAGATGAGATGTGTTTAAGAAAAACAAATGAGGCTGTCCATGGCGTTTCCTGAATACCTGTTGTGTGCTTTGCCTCCAATAACTTTGAATTGTGGTTTCACACCCAATATGAAGAGTCTGGAAGTCAAAGAGCTGATCTGCCTGAGGTCACAGAACTACAATGAAGTAAGAAATCACCCTAGACTTCAGTGTCAGTTTGGCAATATGCAAATCACACCAAGAGTTAGTAATGCAGCAGCTACCTTGCTACCATGCCAGTACCAAAAGTGTCCATTCTTGAAGCATCATTGATGGGAATGTCTCTTAGAAAGGGACAACTCCATAATGGTACCAAGAATGACCCATACAGACTTGTCTTGCAGTATGATTTTTAGCTTTTAGGTTGCATTCCCTATTGTCCCATACTCTAGTTTCATTCTGTCCCTTTACTCATGGGAACATATCTGTAATCACAAATCCTTAAATGATGCATCATTTGGAGAGAGGAGGCCTTGCTGTCTGTGCAGAACTCTGGGGATTTATTGAAGACTACAGTATCTGTAAAAGCTACTAAGGCAAACCAGCACTTTAGAGTACCCTATTGGCAGGAAGATCCATGGTCAGCAAAGTATAGACATCAGCTGTCTGGGAGGGGCCAGTCACTCTAGAGGCACCCAAGACAATGTGCAAAGGACCACTCTGTGGGCTATGGTGTGGCTCAGACGGGGTTGGAAGCACAGAACATTTCTAAGGTGACTACTTTAGTAGAGTAGGCTGTGGCCTGGTGACTAACCCTGGAAAGCTAAATCAGAGAAATTTGGAGGTAGGTCACTTCTGACCAAAGAGAGGAGTAGAAGCCCCCTTTTGCCAAAATTAAGGAATGTACTACATGTTTTAGAGGCAGCCCATGCTTCCTCTAATGGCCAGATTTTAAGCAAATCACAGAGTACTGGACTCACATCACAAATTCTCACTCAGTGTCAAAATAGGAAGACTTCCTGAGGGTGCAGAGGGATGGGGGCTTCTTTCTTTCTTGGCTGTAAACAGGAGTAGAAGATATGCTCACTTACATAGGTCACTAGGAGGAAGCCAATAGATCATACTGACAGCCACAGTTCATAGATGGGACACAGTGCTCTCCACATCCTACACAGGTCTTGCTAACCCTGTACCCAAAGCACCTCTTGTGCTAAAATAGCCTCCTTTAAATTCAGCCCCAAGGTTCACCAAAGGGGGCAGTGTGGCTTTCTTAGATTTGGACTCCAAGGGGTTTCATGAAGAAGGTCAAACACCAACATGCAGGGTATGTGGCTACTGGAAGCTTCTGGCCTGCTGCTGTCTGTGCCCAGTGCCAAATGTTTGCCCTTCCTCTTGGTCACAGAGAGGGTGACTCTCCATTGGCTTATTAACCTCCTAACACAACCCATACTCCTGATGCTGCAAGTCCCAAGAGGCAAGTCTTCCACAGGCTCCCATATTTCTCTTCATGTCCCACCCATGGACCTGGTCACTTCTTTTAGCCAGCTTCCTCTTTTCCAGTCTCTTGCTCCAAGGTGAGGCTCAGAAGGTGGGGCACCCATTCGCAGACATCCTTCTAGATTCTTGACATCTTTCTCCCCTCGGGTACATGAGACTCTGAGAGGCACTGTCTCCTTGGCAATGGCCATCCATTTACCAAATGGAGGCCTCTGGGTCCCCACTACCCCTAACGGCCTCTGCTTGCTTCTGTGTTTTCTTTCTGTCCAGTAGGTGGCGTCACCCTCTCTCCCAACAGCCTGGACCAGCCACTGAAGCCCAAAGCAATCTGGCCCAGAGGCTCAGGCTAAAGCCTTGTGTTTTCTAAGTACTATGGAGAAAGCTCAGTGATGCGGGTACTCCCTCAGGATCCTCCACCCTTTAGCCCCAGTTTTCCAGTTATGTTCCCAGTGGAATTGTTATCAGTTTTGAATAAGTAGGCACCTCATGCTGGCGCATTGTGCAAAACACCACCCTTCTCTTGTTCCTAGCATTGGAAGGGGCAACCGCAGCGCAGCGCCCTATTTCTGTTAAGACAGCCATCTGTTTTTGTGAGTTGATTTCGATTGGTGCGTTCTCACTTATCAGGGACCTCTGATTCTAGAACAAAATCAGCTACTTATTCTCGTTACTGTAAGCAGACACACAACTTCTACTGTAGTTTGGAAACCCTTGCACTGTAATGGTATTTAAAAAAAAAAAAAAGAAGAAGAAGCAAATCCTATTGAAACTGATTTTGTATTTTTGATTACATCTGGATTTTCACATTTTTGTATCTAACCATAACCACGGCAGAGCTTCCATAGCTTGTGTTTAAGGCCTTGTTTTCTTTCCAGGTTGAAGTTTTACAATTGTGTTGACACCAAAAGTTTAAGGAGGCAGGATTGGGGCCTGGCTAGTAGTGCTTATCCTGGAGGCACCCCTGCTCTGGTGCCAGGGAGACCTTGCCTAGAGGAGCAAGCCACATCGCATCCCATTGTGTGAGTTCCCACAACAGCTCGCATCTCCAGCAAATCCAAGGCCAATGGTTTGGGCCCAACCTTTGCCAGGGACTCTCTCGACTGAGCGGCCCCCACGCCTGCATCACTCAGCTTTGGGCAAGGGAGGACATTTTTAAAAATATGAAACTTTTGGAATTGATTTGTGATTATTTTTTTTTCCCTTCCTGCTGGAAACGTGCTGGGCAAAAGACAGCATGATGTTATTGCCACCTCCCTGCTTTTCCAAACCAATATACCTGTTGTTTTCTTTCGTTTCTTAGTGAGGAACATTCTAGACACAGACCTAAATATGAACTCTTTGCCTCCTGTATTTCGGGGTAGCAATTCTCTCTGTGTATTCTTAACTGTTGATGGCATTTTCCTTCTTAGCTTTGCTTCTCATTTTACTTTTTTTTTTTTTCTTTAACTGAACAGCAACAAACCCACAAAGGAACAAATTATCTCTTTTCCTCTCTCTTCCTCTCTCTTCCTCTCTCTCTGATGTGTAATGTTGTGTTGTCCAGATTCTGTATAAAAATATGTATATGATGTATCTGATATTTGGCAGCCACTGGCTGTTACTTTAACCAATATAATTAACAAAAATGCATAATGTTGGTGTTCGATTTTTTTTTTTTACAAAAAACGAAAAAACAAAAAACCAACAACCTAGTTAAGATGTTGTGTATTTCTGCATGGTTAAAATGTACTTAGTGCATTAAGAAGTGTCGTGGAGGTGCACAGTGAACAAGCCAGTTTACTTTTTAATCCTAATGGTGACTGGTTGTCAGCCAGACTTAGTCCCAAATGATGTCTGTCTGCTTTCCTTTAGCATAATTCTCTTTATAACTTGTGTTTAGTACTCAAGGTTCAACATAGCATATCTATCTATCTCTACTGTATTTACTGTTCCTTAAAACCAGGTTGTGGAAGTTCACTCATCAGGCACAGGTGTCTCCATTGCTGATTTCTGTTGAATTACACCCCACTAAACAGCTGTACAGTCCAGCTCTAAAGCAACAGGCCCCGGAGGCGAGGGTGGGCATTTCTCCTTTCAGAGATCTCTCTCTCTCTCTCTCTCTCTGAGCAGTACTGTGGTTTTCCCTTGTCATGGAACATTCTTTTTTCAGTCCTAGTTATATAAGGAGAAGAAAGGACAGGAAGATAAGTGGGAGTCTAAGAATTATTTATATTTTATACACAAGAGTACATTTACTATATTGTAGATAGGAAGGCAGTTGGGCAGTAAATGTTGAGTTAGGCAGACAGGCAATGCAGATGTTGAAGAATTCAGAAAGAGAGACTCAAGGCTTTCCTGACTGTAATGGCACCAGAGCCACATGAAAGGCTGCAGAAAATATCGGTGGCCTTGTTGTGCCTCAATTTCTTCATATGTGACATAGGTTGCCTTTTCCTGGGTCTTCAGTGCATGTAAAGCAAATTTGGGTCCTGAGCTGACTGTGAGGCTGAACATGAGACTCCTCCTCCTCAGACCACCTGGACTTGCTCAGGGGGAAGATATGTATTAAAGGGATTATTATGTCAAGATTTCCTCAGGAAATCTCTTCAGTGAGATGGTCCCCACATGGATTAATGGGGAATAGCTAGGAATTATTTCTGGTCAAAGGAGTTGAGTTCTTGCCCTAAAATCATATCTTCTCTTGCCAAGCCTACATCTGTGGGCTAGTTTATTCCCTGGGTATGCTAGCAGTTTGCTATCCTCTCTTTCCCCACCCCAGACCCCACCCAGACAGACAACCCCTTCCCTTGCAGGAATCGAACATGTACAGTTGGTAGCAGCCGCTTTGTGTTGTTCTGTCCAGGATCGGTGTTTCTCAGACACTTACTTATCTTGGGGCAGATCGCTTCACCTCTCTGTAAACAGGCTGCTTCTTCCTTCCCAAGCTGAGGTCACAGGTTTCCTAGGTCCTGGAGCTTATTGGCTTTGCAGAAAACCATCTGTCCCGTGGCCAGCTGAATCAAAAGAAGTTCTTGGCTGGCTCTGTCTTTGCTCTCTTCAGAGTTAAGAACTTAGAACATACTTCACAGGCACTTCTTCCTCAGGGGCACATACGTCCTCAGTGGTGTAGGTGAGTGTCTCTCACATCATTGTCAGCTGCTGGTGGGCAGTTTTCAGGATGAACTGAGTGCATTTCCTCCTTTTCCTCAAAGTCAAGGCTGGCTGCAGAGGGACCACAGACACATGGCAGCATTGTTCCTCTCTTGCAGGCTCTCTGTGGCCAGGAGTCAAAGGGAGTAGTGCCAGGGTGCTGATGTTGATCTCCAGTCTCTAGCAGGCTGTGAGGACAACACTGAGTTGCTACTTTTCAGGAGCAAGCTCATTCTCTCTGGGTATAAGGCTGCAGAATGCAGACCTTACTTTTGTCTGTTCCAGCTGACAACATCTCTGGGACCTCAGACCCAAAATGCCAGAGAAGGCCCAAGAGCCCTGAGGACCCAGGATCCTCCTTCCACAGATGAGGCAAGCCATGCCTAGAGAGATGACATAATGAGCGAGGGAACTCAGCAGAACTGATGAAGCCACGTTGTCCCTCTCTGCCGTAGAAACACCAGCTCACAGTGCTCCTTTACATTTATGAAATTTGTGTGGTATGTCCCCAACCACCATGCTTGACATCCCTAAATATTTTCCATGACCATGGTCGATGGGAACGCATCGTGTGAATTCCATTTTCCCCGGGCCTGTAAGAGCCAAGGGAGGAATGTTAGCATGTGGGATAAGGCATGAGCTGATCTAGTCACCTGTGTTTCTAAGAGGCACTGAATAGTAATGAGAACAGCAGTGGATCCTCCACCTTTGGCCTGCCCTTCCTACTCTCCTGCTGGGATAGGTTCTGGGTTTTCCTCAATAATCACAGTAGTCTAGCTTTCCGGCTAACTCACCATCCTTGAACCACCTGCACCCCCACCCCCACCCCCACCTTGATTACTTCCTCAAGGCTCTTCCCATTTCAGAGGCTTCCATTCATTCCAGAAAGAACATTCTATTGTTTTTTTTTTTTTTTAAATAGTCTTTCTCAGGAAGCCATGACCTTTTATCCAAGCAAATCCTTAGTGCTGACTTTAAATTCTCCCGTATCTTCATTACACATCTCTCTGTCAACTTTATCTCCATGGAACCACCAGAAGCCATTGAGTATTTCCTCATGCAAATGGAAGTTTCAAGGACTTCTGTGAGTGTCATTTTCCCAATGTGACAGCAGCCTCGGGCCCTGCCTTCCTCTTTCAAGGAGCTTGGTAGTATCATTCTTATGTGGCCATTTTTGGCCTGGAGGACCCTTGAGATTTGTCCCTAAAGCATAAAGATCAAATCTAGAATGTGCTTTTGTTAAAATTTTTAGAACAGAGTTCACAGCCTGCTGCTGAGGCCCTTTGATTTTTACAGACCATGAGACCTGCCTCCTTGGCCCCAGCCTCCAGGCTTAAAAGTCCTTTTTTAATTTTTTCTCCTTTCCTTTCTACATGGAGAAACGTTTTTGATTCTAGTTAGATTGGGGGCTGTTTCTTGAAAGAGCTCAAATTTCTGAGTTGGAGATTTTTAAAGGGCTTTATATACCTTTAATGAATAGCTATCCCAGCCCTTTACAGCCTACTCCCAAGAGGCCACTTCCTGTCCCTAACTAATCATCTGAAGAGAAGTCTGTGCCCTAGCCAAAGACCCAGAAAGGACCCTGGGCATCCTTAGTGATGTTCTCTGAGATGTGCCTCAACCCTCTGCAAGGTGTGGGTCAGATGTTAAGGTTCAAGGTTCTTCCTTGAATTCTATGGCTGTAGAACGCCCTCTTGGAGCTCTCTGGGAGAAAGGTGAACCTACATGGCCAATAAGCCACATATTCAAGTTGTTTCATCAAGAAAAGGAGCTGGCAGCACTCCAAATTAGGACCATAAGCCCTAAAACTAATGTGCTTGTTATTGGTAATAACAATGATCATTATTTTCTCTTTTAAAAAACTAGTTAACACAATAGACTTTGCAAAGATTCTTTCACACTCTCACGATCCTAAAAATGACTCTTCCCCATGCACCTTCTGACTTGTAAGCTTCTGTCATCCTTGTACATGTGCACTCTTTGCATTTGTTAAAAAACAACAACAAAAAAAACCCTTCCATTTTGTCTGTTACAATTTGTTTTCTGAACTGTTAGAACAGCTCCTTTGTCCCCCGTATTCTTACACTCTTCCTCTTGAAGAACAGGCAGGGCTGGTGACCACACTACTTAGCCAGCAGCTGAGGCCACACACCAGCCACTGCTCACAGCAGAACTCCAGCCCAGGGCTGCTGCTCCCCTAAATTCTGCAGGCTCCTCAGAAGGATGCCTGCAAGCCTAGCGAATCAACAGGGTGTCTATGGTGAATACTATGTTCCTGAGGCTCATTGGCGGGTGTTCTCAGGAGTGTTGCCTGCTTCTCAACATGGTAAGAGCAAAGCCAGAGAACAGACATCGGTTAAAGACTATAAAGGAGACGGCAATGTCCCAGTGGCTATAGGAAGATGGCTGGACTCTAGTTCTACAGAGCCCATTCCCAGTGGCTTTGGGTATTCTGTCAGGGAAAGGAAGGAGTAAGCTAGATAACTTCTTAGAGGACCTGTTTTGTACTGTGTGTCACTTAGAGGATAGGTTTAATCATGCCCTCATGTAGCATTAGACGTGGAAGTCATCCACCAGTCTCTTTAGCAATGATCACTTAACTTGCCATCAATCTTGTTTTGTCCATATCCCCAGATCACGCCAGTCACATTTTTTTTTTTTTTTTTTTTTTGTCACTGGCTTATTATTGTAGTTCTTACAGTCCTGTTACCTACTTTTCTTAGCATCCCACCAGAGGGACGAGACAGGGATCTAGTCCCAGACAGCTGGCCATTAGTGTTTCCTCTTGCAAATGTCTCATCCCCACCAAGGTCCCTTAGAGGGCTCCTGAATAATTTGAGTCTAGCATCTCCAAGCTGCTATACCTGCAGGCCCCAGGCATCTCATAAAGAGCCTTTTCTGGCCTGCTATCTCATGATAGAAGATGGAGGAGATTGATTCTATCTGCTTTACCCAGGTCATACTTGGTTCCTATGCAGGGATAGGTTGTTGTACCCTTTGGCAGAAACTGTTCCAGATCCACTTCTTCCCCACTCCAGAGCCTCGGCAGTCAGACTACCCAGCCTCATGCCAGAAGTTAGCCCAGAAGAACAGGTAGCTGTTGGAGGTTACCTTTCCCATAGCATTGTAAGGCTCATCTCTTTTGTCCAGCGCATGAAGGAAGAGAATAGTCCTGCTCTCCTTTATCTTTTGCATGTCTCCTTCTGAATAGATTCAAGTCACAAGAGCTTTTTTCTACTCCCCAGAGGTCAAGTGGGACTTCATAGTTCCATAGCCCTTGTAGCGATCCTTCCATCTGCTCAGGGGAGGGTGCCCTCTCTGGACCCCTGAAATTCTTGCCCTCTCTCCAGCTGAGTGTAAGTCTTATGGTGCATGTAAGCATCTGGCTTGGTTTTCCAGGTTGCATGGTGATCAAGGCCAATGAGATGAACCAGCAAGATGAGAGCCAGGGTCTTGACCTAACTTCTGCATGAATCTTGGTGCTTCCACCTGCCACTCACCAGAACATGACCACAGGAAACAGTCCGGAGAGTAGAAACTGCTTAAGTTGCCCAAGTCTTGGATGAGCCTTTTTTCCATGGAGCCTCCCAAAGGGCAAGCCCTCTGCTATTGCGTACTGTAAATCTGTGCTCCAGGAGCTGAGGCTTGCTGGCTTAGGGAAAGCAGCTGAGGAGAAAGGGCCCCCTTCTCACCTTTTGTTCACCTTTGACCTGGCTGAATTTAGCTGTCCTTAACTTCTAGTTTGCTAAAGTCCTTATTGCCTTAATGACCGCCTACCAAACAGTCAGAACCAGGCGAGAAGTCCTTCCCATGGTATACCTTGGAAGCCTGCCTGTCTCCCCGATGCTGCTGTGCCTGAAATGCGACCACACTCCCTCTCCAAAGCCCAGGGCCACCTCTCACTGACAGAGCAGTGTTCCCAGGCTGAGGACAAACCCAGGACTGCTCAGGCTGAGAGATCCCCAGTGCCCATGGTGGCTACCACCAACCCTGCTCCATCCTTTGGTCTCCACTGCTTGAGAACTGGACTCCTCCCTGCCCTCCACCTCCACCTCTCACCCAGAGACCCTTCACCCCATCATGCTCAGTGCTGTTCCTGAAGACCATCTAGACTTTTCTGTTCTCTGGAACATTCTACTCACCTTCAGCTGTAGCATACCCCTTCAGCCTCTCCACCAAGCTCTTTAAGTGAAAGGCAGCGGCTGTCTTCCCTTGGACAATAATGAATGTATCTACTGTAAGTGCAGACCATGTAGAGAAGTGGCTGGGTTCAGAAAAAAAAAAAAAAAAGAGGATTTTTGTAAAGCCTGTTTATTTTTTTAAGTCAGTTTTGAGCATTTCTATTTTATCACCCTTCACGTGGTTTTGGGGAACCCAAATTGTATCAAGGTCTCATGCCAAAACAAGCCAACAGTTGTTTTCTTTACCTTTTTTCCTCCATGCACCATGATTTCAAAGATTGTTTTGGTGTCATTTTAAATGTTTTCTTGTGACATGTACTGACGATAAAAGTCATCTTGACAAAAAAAAAAAAAAGATTTATACATGAATCAGAAAGTATTTATTTCAATTTTGTACCTTTCCATTTTAATACATTATAATGTATTGACTCAACTGAGATAATATAAACAGTTCATTTTAATAACACATGTGTGTGCCTTTTCCTTTATGTCTAGTTGGGGTGGGATAAACACTCCTGGGGTGGAAATGAGTGTTAAGTGGCCTCAGTGTGAGCAGAGGGAGACCTCCCCTGCACCAAAGGCTCCTGGACTGGGAGTCGGAAGCAGCTGGTACCTTTGGGAGAGGAAGTATGGAGGTAAGTGGTGGCCTGCTGGGCAATGCTGACTCTAAAGTACTGTACATTGCATTGACCTTCCCACTAGCAAGGCAAGCTCAGACCATTCTGGCCCTCTCACTCTGGCCCCTGGATGTGGTCTTTCATAGAAGGCTACAAGAGGGGCCCTGCCAGGGAAATCCAAAGTGAGAAGCTGGAGAGGAAAACTTGGTATCAAAAAGAAGGGTATGAGGGAGAGAAGAGACTAAAGAGTTCTGGGCTGTGTTTTCTGGATATAAACTTTTCCTTCCTATGGTTAGAAATCCTGCAGATGAGTCACTGAAGTAACAGGCCTTCAGGCCAACCCCAGGGACCCCCAGCAAGAAGGGCTCTTATGCTTCCATTAGGATGCTTTCTTTCCTGTTGTCTCACTTCTCTTTGTCCCATCTCTGCCACACATGTGTGTGCACATGGCCATGTCTGTGGACTTCAGAGAACAACCTTGGTTGTTGTTCCTCAGGTGACAAACTCAGGTGTTGTTCCTCTGGTGCCTCCTACCTTTTGTTTGTCTGTCACTGGCCTAGAACCTCACCAAGCCTGTTAAGCTAGTAGCCAGTAAACTTTAGGGATCTGGCTGTCTCTGCCTTCCAGCTTGCCAGGAATGCAACTGCAAGCATGTGCAACTATACTCACCTTTTCATGTGGGTTCTGAAGAGCTGAACACAGGTCCTTGCACTTGCAAGGCAAATACTTCATACACTGAGCCATCTTCTAATCCCTACTCTGGCATTTTATTGTGGTGTTAGGGGAACTACAAAATGGGATATAATCATACACCATTTTTAAGTCTTTTGCTGGAAGGTGAACTGAAGGTAGGTAGAGTAAGGAGGCAAGGCAGTGGGGAAGGAGGGGAGATGTGTCCAGGGGAGCCACATCCAGGGGGCTGCAATGGTTCTTAAAGCGTGTGCAGCCCACAGGTGGTGGTAACAGGAATTATGGGACATAATTCTCTATTCTCCCTTACATGTATGGGCATGGTTCGTTTTCAAACTGTGCAGTTTGGGAAGAAGGGGGAAATTTATGACTTGAGACAAAGCCATGCCAACATCAGGGTGTCCTCCTCAGTGCAAGGGACTTCTTGGAAGAAAGAGTGAGCAAGGGAGGCAGAGAGAGGTGCAGAAAGAGTGCTTTGATCAGATACAGGAGTCCAGGATGCTGGGAGAGGCACACAGGCCTCAACAATTGACCCATGCCCCTTGATACCCTGTTTTCCCAGGCCCCCACAACTCTTTACCAGCATAACCTTTTTTTAAAGCTTTATTTTTATTTTTAATTATGTGTATGTTTGGGTAGGTGAACTTGAGTGCAAGTGCTTAAAGAAGTCAGGAGAGGCCTTTGGATTCTCTGGAGCTGGAGTGACAGGCAATTGTGAGCTGCCTTTTATGAGTACCTGGATTCTCTGCAGGAGCAAGAATTGTTCTTAACTACCGAGCCAGCTACAGCCCTACTTCTGTATCTTTCTGTGCTCCCCTTCCCACATACCCCATCAGTCTTTTCCAGGGGAAACACTGAAAGAGGAAGCCTGTCATTGCTTTCGAGCCTCCCTCCCATCTTTAATCTTTTCTTCTAAGAACACAGAACCCTGGTCTGGGGGCTGATAACTAGACTGTTTCAAGGTTCGAGTCAGTATTTTAGAAATGAATCATAACAATTCCCTCTGATAAACTCATCCCTAAATATCTTTCCTAAAATTCTTTTGAACTGACGGCAACTTTTAACTTACAGAGTTTCCAGTTGTTTAAAGAGGGGCTGGGTTATGAAAGAGATGTAGGAAGTTTGTACTGGTGTTCTTAAACTAAAATTCCTCCTGTAAGTGTGAGTGCATTCACCCTCCTAAATATTTGCATCAAAGGAAGAATAAGAGACCCTTTCCTGGGTCTTTGCTCTTTGGAAACATGGGTCTAGAATTTAAGATTATTACTCTAGGCCAATGTGTAATTTTGCCTGTCTTAGTCTATTTGAGCTCCTGTAACAAAATACTTAAATTGGCTTAGAGATAACAGAAATTTATCCTTCACAGTTCTAGAGGCTGAATCCAAGGTCGCATGGTTGCCAAATCTGGATTCTGTGACGGCTGCTTCCTGGTTCCCCCAGCTGTTGTATTGTTGCATTCTCAGAGTATGTGAGAGAGGAGGAAAACTGGAATCTCTCTCCTAAAGACACCAATCCCATACCAAGGGTCCTTCTTTGTGATCATGCAAACCCCTCAAAGTCCCTACCTACCCATGCCATCTCCTGGGGGGTGAAGGTTTCAGCATATGAGTTAATCTCATGACAGCAGGTCTGTTCTTCTCTTTGACCTGTAAGAGAAAGTTGAGCTTCCTTAGTCCTGGCAGTTGAGGGTGTGGGAGGGACTACTGCCAGCAATCCCTGCAGCTACCCGGGTGAACTGCTGTCATTTGCCACACTCCCCACCCGTAGGAGGTTACAGAGCTCTCTCAGCCCCTGGCCATTTCATGTAATGAAGAGGCAAGTATAAGTATGCTTTTCTGATGCCAAGACAAGTAGAAATTGAGCCATTCATTTTTTCTCTTCTCCCTCACCCATCTTTTTCTCTTTTGAAGTGTGACATCTTTAGTTTTTACCTCTGAGGTTTGAAAAATCACCTTGATTCAGGAATTCCACCCAGTAAGGTCTTTCTTCCTGGGAACAGCACACTAAGGCTGGTTATAGGAAAGGATCTAGCAATCCATTGCTTGGTCAAGTTCAGGCTACACATGAATGAGCTCCAATCCCCATCAACCAACATTAATAATGAAAGGGGAATGATTATGTAAGGCACAAATGAAGCATATCAACATGCTCTCTTCCTGGAGAATCAATCAGGATTTAGCAGAGGCCAGGAGTTTCACTCTTACAGCTACAGAATATATTTACATAAGGTATGCTGAACTTCACACTGATAATCTCAGGATCTTTTCTGGTTGCTTCTTATTTCCACCATGATTAATTTACCGGCTTACTTTTTTTTTTTTTTTTTTTAAATAACCAAGTCTAGTTTCTGCTCTAGGCAAAAATCATGATCGAAGCAAGTTCCCTACACTGTCCTAATCGACTTGCTTAAGACTCCAGACCTGCATTGATTACATACTTTCTTTTCTGTCCTTTCCAAAGTTGCTCATCCAATTCTTCATAAACAGGGGTAAACAGACAGTAGAAGTTTATGGTGCTCCCCAAAGATGTTTTCAAACAATGAACAAAGGTTTCCAAAGGTAGCAGATGCTGTGGTCCAAGAACACTCACTGGGGATGCCACACATTGGCTAATCCTCCTTGTCCTGTAGAGATCCTCTAGAGAGGAGTGAGAGGCCACACAACAAAGCCTGTATCTTCACTGTGTGAGGAAATGTTCCTGTATGTCCTCCTGCTTGGAAACTCACCATTTGCCTGGGCTGGGACTTGGTGATCTAGATCAGAATTTGGTCACAGCCCAGATGTTCTAAAGGGGGATTTGGTTAGACCCAGCCTCCTAGTCACACTGTCACATCTACTACCTCTTCTTTCTTCTTTGTAATTCATGGTCAAGTACATGATCCTTCCTGGCTGGGTGTTATCAACCTCCTCATCCTCCTTCTACTTGTAAAGGTAAGCAGAAGTGGGCAAAATCATGCCCGAGTCTCAGGCCTGTCAACTCCCAGTTCTGAGCTCTTGCCCCACCACAGCCATTAAACAACAACACCACTTCATTTCCTCAGCACACTGCGTCCTGGAAGGGCTGCATTGACTGCAATGGGGTCGACATGGAGCCTTGTTGGGTCTGATGAAAAGTGGATGTGACCCAAGAAGATGAGATGAGGAAGAAGAACCCTTGTGAAGGACAGGGCACTGGCCAGAGCTGAAGGCATGGTACAACAATGGTGTGAGAAAAGCTAAAGACTAGATTGGAACTGAAGCCTTGACAAAGAAAGGGACCCTGAAGGGAGAAGCGGGGGGGGGGGGGCAAATAAACAGCCTGGGGGATAGCTGAGGTCACACATCTAGAGGAGAAAGGAACGCAAGGGGGCATGCAGAATGTGACAGGATGCATTCAGCAAATGCCAGGTATGGCAGATTGAGCAACGGAATGGGGAAAAGTCTTTGGGATTTAAGTCTGTCACTGCGAAGACCATGGAAGAGTCACCACCGTGGAGCACAAAAAAACATGGTGCTTCATTTGCTTTGGCAACTAGATGTCTGTTTCTGCTTTCCCTCCCTCCCTCCTCTCTCAGCATTCCCAAGCGGCAGAGGTAGTGTGAGGAACACAGACCCATAGTGCCAATACCTTCCTCTTCAGCCGTCTCTCCATCTCTTTAAAAGTCCCCACGGTGGAGCCCCCGAACAGCTCTAAGGCTGCGTGCACACTCACTTTCCGAGTTAAACTGTGAAGTGCTTGCTTCCTACAAGTCCTTTCCGAGCTTACCTAAAACGAATCTGTGTCTCTCAATCCTGCAAGGCAGCCCCGCCCCTCAGCTTCACGTGGTGGGTAGCGAGTCGCGCACACCTGACGTCAGCAGTACGCGCCCCAGTGCAGCCTTCAGCCCGGCGTGCGCGCCCAGGGGCTTGCTCCCTTATCTTCTCCGCAGACTCCTCAGAACCGTCGGACTCCCGGCCAGAGGCAGCGCTCGGCAGACTCGCGGCGATGTCGATGCTGGCGGAGCGTGAGTGTCGGCCGAGCTGGGCGACCGAGTGATGGGTTGATGGGCACGCGTCACTGAGATGACCGGGGCGGGGGGGGGGGGGGGGGGTGTCCGAGTTCCGGGTGGGGACGGCAGTGACTGCCGGGCCCGCGCGGGACAGATAACGATGTCCTCGAGATTCTCTTCCTGGTACCGAAGTCTCGGGTCGCACGTTCACGTGTGCGTTCGGAAATTCAGGACCCCGAGTCCCAGACTGTCCCTTGTCCTGGGACATCGTGGCCACCTGGGAGGATTCTTTCCCTTCTCCAGGCTCAAGTGCCTGGGGGTTCCAAAAAGACGGGTCCCATAGTTATTGCTTCCGGCTCTGAAATTCAGCTGTCCAAGATGTGTGTGTCGGACCTAGAGAAGCTGAGGGAACGATTAAAGTGCCGCACTCTGATTAGCCCGGGGGGGGGCGGTGCAGGCTGATGAATTGTTCTGAGTGAGACGGAGAGGGTATCCGTGGCTAGAAGCGACATTGCCTCCTTGTCTTTGACACCTGCCATCACTCTGAAGGCCGCCAGTTCCCTTCCTCAGAGGCTACTTTTCCTTCTGAATGATCCGTGTAGCTGTGGATTCTTGCCACCAGTAGGCAGGCGTGTGATGGTCACAAAGAACTAGTTTTTAACTTTTCCTGAGGGTTGTGTAGCTATCAAGGAACATAAGAACAGTGCGTGTTTTGGTGATTCTTATTCCCCATCTGCCACCACCCTACTGCCACCTCTGATTCCCCCACCGCCACTCCTGGTCCCCTCTTGGGAGTTTACCCCCCACTCTCTTTTCAGGGAGTATTCTGCACACACCCTGCAGGCAGCTCAATAGTTGGACTGGAGGGTGCCCTTTCTAGGTAGATCAGTTGATTCGACCCTCTCCTAGGCAATTCAGCTGGTCTTGACTTCCATGAAATTGGGCTAGTTTCTGCCTCATCCAGGCTTAAAAATCTTAGTGAGGTGATTGCACCAATACGGAGTGCCGGCAGTGCTGTACACTGCCTGGGCACCAGTTCCTTATGTAGCATGGCAATGCGTCTTGTGTAAGTATGTGAGAGGGATGCATTTCTGATGGGAAGGGTAGGCTCCTTACAAGCGTTGGTCAGAGACCCCTGACAAACATTCTCCAGACATGGCTCGGACACACACATGCAGAACACCAGCTAATACAGCTGTCGTTACTGCAGTCATTAGCGAGATAGTGTTGTGCTGGGTATATACCAGGCTGTTGAGCTTGGTGGAACAAGTTTTTGGATCAGCTCCCCCCCCCCCCCCCCCCCCCCCCCCCAGGCATAACATTGAGAATCAGTCCAACTCAGTTTGGTTTGTGGTGGGTTTGTTTGTTTGGTTTTCTCCTGCCTGCGTGTTTATGAAAGGATTCTTGATTTTGCTGGGGTATGTACAGGTAAGGATCCCTACTGACTTTACATGCAACACAGTGAGCCCCTTGACCAGGGGTTGTGTTGTTTTCAGCTGGGTTATGAGGCTGTTGATGATGGTATGCTTGCATGGATGCAGTGGGTGAGGAGCAATGACATTCAACTTACTTGGCCGCAGTTGACCCTGGGGGGTCTTTTTCTGCCTTAGTTTCCCCTCAAAATTGTAACAGTGAAGCCAAATGTGGTGGCTTGTACCCATCTCCAGCATGTGTGGGGCTAAGACTAGAGGACTGCCACCAATTCAAGGTCACCCTAGGCTACAGAGTTAGACTGTCTCAGACAAAGACACAAACGATTAAAGTGTAGTGATGAACCTGGGTTCTTAGTGGTCAGTTATTTATTCATATTCATTTCACAAAAAAGTCTCATGACACCCAAAGCAGCTCCCCTATTTCAGCTATTTTTCCCTTCCTTTTTTTTTTCTTCTTTCTTCCTTTACTTTTTCTCCTTCTTTCTCGTTCCTTCATATATTGATACATCTTTATCAGGTGCCAGCTATAGGCAGAGTGCTTTTTCATTTCCTCCTTGCAATGAAGCATAAGGATGAAGGACCAAACATATTCAGGGATATAGAATGAGAGGACACATGAAAGATGGATATAAACACCAAGTGCAGTAGAATGTGAAGTGCCACAGATTGTGCCGGAGGCTTCGTGACTACATCATGAATACATCATGGTATTTAATAAGAAGGGAGGTAGCATAGGATCTATTAGTCGTGATATACAATTGACTCTCCCTATGGTCATAATGACTTGTGTACTGTAGATTAGGAATAGAAATTGAGCCGGGTGGCACTCGGGAGGCAGAGCCAGGTGGATCTCTTTGAGTTCAAGGCCAGCCTGGTCTACAGAGCAAGTTCCAGGACAGGCAGGCACCAAAACTACACAGAGAAACCCTGTCTTGAAGAACCCCCCCCCCCCCAAAAAAAAAAAAAGAATAGAAGTTGATCTGGGCATGGAATGTGGAGGCAGGAGGGTCAGGAGTTCAAGGTCATTCCTAGTTACATAGCAAATTTAAGGTTAGCCTGGGCACTACATGAATCTCCATCTCACCCCCGCCCCAAATAAGTTTTGAAATCTATAGGGTCTTGGTTTGTCTAAAAGGTTTGGGTTTTACTTGGAGACATTAGGCAGATACTATTCTCCCAGACTTGGGTTTTCTCATCTGAAAGTAGAAAGGTAAGAATATCTTCCATCATTGAGATACTATGGAAATTGAGTCTAATATCTGTGTAGTGTGCAGCCTACAACAGGAAGCAATGTGCATCAAGGTGACTGCACCTGCTGCTGTGGTCGCTGCAGCTGCCAGTGAATATGAAGGGGTGACAAGAGGGCTTTGGTTGTTGCCAGTGACTGGATGTGGAAGGCTCAAATAGTAGTCTGTCAGGTATTTATTTTGCTTTCTCTCTTAGAGGGAATATTTTACTTTGAATTTTACGAAGTCAGTTTACATGCCAGGAATGTATAGTTACGGGGGAAAACGGAAAAGCTTCTATTAGCCCCTTGGACATTGAATGTGTCCTGTTACTTGCAAGCGTGTGCTGATTTGTGGGTATTCAAGACAGGTTGCTGATGAGATACCTTTTCATTTACAGGTCGGCGGAAGCAGAAATGGACTCTAGATCCCAGAAACACTGCATGGAGTAATGATGATTCCAAGTTTGGCCAGAGGATGCTTGAGAAGATGGGGTGGTCTAAGGGAAAGGTATTGTATTAAAAAAAAAAAAGTATCCATGCCAAGCCAGGAGATTACAAATCAGAAACTGGCCTTCATAGAGTCTGGGAGAACTTTGTGCTTTAGATCAGTAATTGATTTTGGAGAACTAAATTGTGACCAGGTGGTAAAATTAGACTGGACCCTGGATACCAGCCAGGTCTTTTGGTTCCTGCTGTGATTAGTATCTTTCTTAGCTATCTTTTGATTCATTATACATGGAATCATACTTGAGCTTCAGTTTTGTGTTTCCAAGAATGGTACTTCATTGTTCTTTTAGCAGATACATGCTTTCTCGAATTCCTTATATTCCACTCACTCCTGACTACAGTGAGGCTTCTAATGTGAAACTATACTTCCTGCTCTGTCAGGGTTGCAGGGCTCTTGCTGAATCCAGTGGGTGTGAGGTGTCCTTAAATTACCTCCCCCTCAGCAGTGCTCCGCACAGTGGCTGCTTTGTTGAACTTCGTGGTGGTAGCATTACTACCCTTTTCTCTCCTTGTATTTTATCACTTTAACCACCTCTCAGTCATGACCATCTTCTTCCTCTAGACTTTTGAGCTGTGGAGCCACTTTGCATACTCTGCTCAGGTGATCTCATTAATTACCATGCACTGAATTATGCCTCCTGGCTGTGATACTTGAGTGGCTGTCTCAAGATTATTTTTTATCATAAGCCTCTTCCCCTCAAATCTTCTTTTTTCCAAGTTTTCCTGATTTTCAAAGATGGTACTAACTACCCAAGCATTCAAGCAATGCCACCTCCCATTTTCCTCTTTTCCTCCTCTGTCCATTTCACCATACAGCAAACAGAAGGGCCTTTCAAACTGAACGTCATCATGTTGCTCCCCTGCTGAAGATGTTTCCAAGGATTAAATTCTACATCTCTGCTCCAACTTTCAAGGTCCTATGATGTTTGATCTCCATTTTTGTATTCTGTTCCCATTCACCTAGCTGAAGCCTTCCTGGAGGTCTTCCACATCCTGAAGTCCATCAAGGTCTTTCTCACTTACAGTCTCTGCACTTGCTATTCCTATGACCTACAACCTTAGGAGTGAGAGCTAGGTGAGACCAGGGACCTGGAGTGCTCCTGCACCTTCTTTCTAGATGCCATGTTGCAGTATCAAGTAACAGAGAATGCCATGTGCTCCACGTGCTCCTGTGGGCTTCTGCCACTTGCTGTAGCTGTGCCCTGCTTCAGAACATACACAAGATGTGTGTTCTACATCACAGTGTTGGTCCTTCATGGACTCTGTATTGGTCCTTGGGTTCAAGAATCAGCATTCACAAATAATAGTGCACCCTTGGTGCTGCAGACATTATCTTCCAGAACCCTCTGGGCCAGTTGTTCTCAACCTTACTAATGCTGTGGCCCTTTTATACCGTTCCTCATGTTGTGATGACCCCCAGTCATAGAATTATTTCAGTAGTACTTTTAACTAATTTTGCTACCGTTATGGATAGTAATGTAACTATCTGAGATGCAGGATGTCTGGTAACTGACCCTATGAAAGGGCTGTTCAACCCTTAAGGTGTTGTGACCCACAGGTTGAGAACCATTGTTCTGGGCTGCATCTGTTTTGAATAGATGGTGAAGAAAGAGAGAGAATTTCTCTTTGTGGCTGATAGGGTTATATTTAATCTCTTTCTGTTTAATCTCCACAGGGTTTGGGGGCTCAGGAACAAGGAGCCACAGAACATATTAGAGTTAAAGTTAAAAATAACAACCTGGGACTTGGAGCTACAAACAATAATGAAGTGAGTGACTTCTGAGAATTTCTTTGCAGAGTTGAGTTGTGTCACCGTAAACATTGAAATTCATGCAAATAGATGGAATGGTTTTTAATCAAGAGTATGGTACCTGCTTTGGGTGAAGAAAGATATAAGGACACTTGGCTTAGCTTGTCCCAATCCTGTGACATGCATCCACCACCTTGCCTTGTCCTTCTGGATCCTTTACTTAGTTATGGCCTAGAGAAACACTCCTGCTTTATGGCTGAACTTTGTCAAAAGTCTTTTCAAAGAAATGTTCATTTCAGCACAGAACCAAGTTTTATCTTTACCTGTATTCTAATAGGAGTTTGTCTTAGACTGCGGGTGGCTTTGTGAGTGGGAGATGATGTAAGACAGTTGGCTTGTTTCCGATTGTTGGTGTCCCAGTTATCACATGTCCTCTTGAACACAGACTCTGCACTTGCAAGGTTAGTACCGACTGCTCCTGTTCATTGAGAGTTGGATTTGGGAGCTTTGATCCTGAACTCTGCTAGCTAACAGAATCCAGTAAAGAAACAAACAAACAAACTAGGAGAATGACCTTATGTAAATTGAATTTCTTAGAGTAATTTGGTATCTCTGACTAGAACAGCTAAGATTTTCTGGAGTAACAGCTAAAATTTTAGCCACTAAAGAAAGAGCTTCTGTAAGGTTAACTGTAAATGCTGTTTTGAGAAACACGCAACATGCTATACTTTCATTCTTAGAAGAAGAGCTCTGTTCTGTCGACCTATTTGTACACCTTAACTCTTAAGCTTTCTCAATAAGAAATGCTTATGTCAAGTTGTATGGGCAAATCCTGCTCAAACCTTGCTGCCCACGGGGTCATATTGTGGCGAGGTCATTCTTAGTGAACCTCTTGCAAGTAGGAGCTTGTTGATTCAGAGACTTAGGCTATTCTTCCATAGAGTTCTGTAAAGTTGCTGCTGACAAAAGTGTTCCAGTTCAGCAGAGTAGTCCACGCTGTGTTGAGCAAAGAGGAGGGCTGTGCTCTCACTGCTCTTGTCTACCATGTCCATGGTGTGGGTCTTTTCCGCCCTGCCCCCCAAGATTTATTTATTTTATTTCATGGTATGGGTATTTTACCTGTGCATATGTGTCTGTACCACATGCTTGCAGTACCCACGGATGTCAGAAGAAGGCACAGGGTCCTCTAGAACTGGAGTTACAGACAGATGTGAGCCACCATGTGGTGCTAGGAATTGAACCTGTGTCCTCAGCAAGAGCAGCCAGTGCTCTTATCTACTGAGTCATATCTCCAGTCCCCAATGGTCTCTGTGTGAGAAAATAATAATTTTATATTGCTTTAGTGTAATATTTAGCACACACTTTGCCCATTGCCATATACCTTTAAATACAGGTTTGAGCTTCCACGCAGTTCCTCTAAATATATGTATATTTTGTTGACTTTGTGATGCTGGGGACCAAACCTGAGACTTTATACATGCTAGGTAAGGACTCTACTTCTGAGCTTTGCCCTAGATGCTCCAGCTCTTGTATGGATCTGCTTAAATCTTATTTCAAGTTTATACTATTTCTTGAATCCAGTTAAATTTATTAAATAATATTTTGATGTCTGTCACAGGTGCCACAGTAGAGAGAGAAGCTCTCCAAAATGCTAAGCTTTCATTTTCCAAAGGAGCAGAGGGGTACACCCTTCTTTAAAAAGACTGACACCCATCTAGCTCACTCCAGTTACTTTATTCAAACATATGCAAGGTTAACTGGAGCTGGGAAGGGTTCCAACGACCAAAGTTATCCTGCTCTTGCTGCCCATGAGAGCAGACAACCCACACACATCTCAGTCATAATCAAAAGTAAGAACTCCAGGTTTGCCAGGAGTGTCTTAGGACCAAGGGCGGTGCAGCTGCAAGCTGTCATGGAGCACCAACTGTAGATTCTCCAGAGAAACAACATTTCTTCAAGATTTAAATAGGCTCAAAACAACTCCTCAGTCTCTGCTGATTAACACAAACATAACAAAGGCTTTGCTGAACATTTCTCTCAAAGCCAGACACAAAGGCTTTACTATAGATTTCACTACAAAATCATATTTTAATAAACATGTACAATTTCATTTTAACGGCCATTTCTGTTATATGTCTGTGTCAACAGTATAGTAAGCTTTGGGCTTGCCTCTCATCCTTTTTGGTGCTTCCAGGACAACTGGATTGCTCACCAGGATGACTTCAACCAGCTTTTGGCAGCACTCAACACTTGCCACAGTCAGGACACAGCAGGTAAGGCCACTAACACTACTGCCCCCCCCCCACATCCTAAGTGCGTCTCACTGTAGACCTTTCAGATCCCAGAGTTGGGTGATGGAAGCAGTTACCAATACTCAGTTCTGTGTATTTTAATGGTACTGTCACTGAATGAGCTTTTGCCCACTGATCCACCTTGCTGGTCCTAGAGACATTTTCAGTTGTCACAGCTATGGACATGTTACTGGTATATGGTAATGCCAGAACTGTGGCTGTACATCCTGCAGCATTAGATAGCTGTGCCCCACAGCAAAGAACGCCTAGTTTTCATGGAGGAAACAGCAGGGCATATTAAGAAGGGGCACATGGATGTGCTGATAGTCTAACCCTGGAAGAAGTGATGAAGAGGTTCACTTTATACTTCTTCAACTATATAGGTTTTAAATATATGATGTGCACATGTTATAATAAAAGAATTGTGAACATTACTTGTCTTTCTGGCAGACTTAAAGTAAAATATAGTATATGTAATTAATGCTTTGTAAAGACTAAAATGAAAGTTAGCTAATGAGTGACCAGTACAGCCTTTGGCTACCAGAGAGTTGGGCATCACTCAAGCATGAGATGCCTTTATCACCAGTGTCCTCATGGACCTTTGAACCTGGGATCCTTTTCTCAGAGATGCCCACACCCTATTCTTAGTGAGAGAAAACTGTTTTGCTCTGGGTTTGGCATTGTCACTGTTACTTAGTGCTTGGGCCTCAGAAAGTGCTTGTAGCTTTCAGGCCACAGAATCCATCCCAAGACCTGATCTGCTCCAAGACCTCAAAAAGTTCTTGCATGGGTTGTGTGGATAGAGAAGAGGTTCCACTTCCCCCAGTCTGATGATGTCACAATCACTGTTTACTAGGTGAGAGGTACCATTTTAGTAGTGTTGGGACCCTGTCTCACTCAGGACTGGTCTTCTTTGTCCTACACTGATGGCTGAAGCTAGGCAGCGTCACTGCAACAGCCCCTCTTGGAATGTTTAAGTAAGAGCAGGAAGTGGGCGTTCCAAAGGACCCAGAGGACTGAGTTGTTTGTCAGGAAGGCTGTGACTGACTTCACAAATGACACTTGCCTTCTTCATCCTCCTCCAGGGTTAATCTCCATGGGCTTCCTTTTCCTTGGTGCCCAAACCTGGGAAAATTTTAAATGTCAAAGCTGCAGCTGTCCACCTGTAGATAACTCCTGTCCAGACCACTAGAGGGAGCCAGTAGCCCCGCAGCCCTGATGATGCATTTAGAGAAGTTTGTCTGTGGCTCCACTGCCGTCCAGAACTGGAAGGCGCCTTCAGAAGATTCCTTTAGGGAAAGCCTGTTCCCAGGACAGACCTGGAGAGCTAACAGGTTATTTTCCTTTTCTGAATGCAATGTCTTCATCCACATGAATTTTTTTATCAGTCATGCATTGCTTGCATTCAATGGTAGATGGCATAGGAATCTAGTGTTCTTTTGTTGTTAAGATCCCTTAATAAATTCAAACTGTTTGCCTTCTAGCTAAGCAGACTTTTTGTGTTTTCCTCTTGTAGAACACAATAATCAGAATGTTCTTTTAAATTTCATTTTTAAAAGTTACCTTGTTTCACACACTTAGGTGTGGTAGGTGTTCCAGCACGTGGGAGGAAGAGGTGGGAGGGTCCCAAGTACAGTGTTAGCCTCGTGTAAATTGTCAGTTCATAGCCAGCCCGTGTTACACAAACAGGGTGGAGAGAGAGTTGTCAGTAAAGTACTGTTGCACAAGAGTGAGGACCTGAGTTCAGATCCCCAGCAACCATGCCAGAAAGACTAGTGTGTGACTGTAACCCCGGTCCTGGGGGAGCAGAGACATGAGAACCCCTGGAGCTCATTGGCCAGCCCCGTTACCAGTCAGTGAGTTCTAGGTTCAGTGATAGACCCTGTCTCAAAAAAATGAAGTGCAGCAAGATGTAGAAAGACACCTAACATCGTCCCCTGGCCTCCATGTGCATGTGCACACTTTCACACACATGCAGACATACACATGAACAAGTGTATAACCCTACATACAGACACAGGTGCATGTACACACAGGAAAAGCTATCCTGTCTCACTCAGGCATACCCTGACAGGTTCACATTAGCATTTTGATGGCACTTTCTCATAGTAACCGCATATCAACCTTCTGAACTTTGCCATTCGTCATTTTAAATGTTTTGGGATGGACACTGGAGTGCTGAGAAGCGGTGAGGTGCAAAGTTGTGTTTTGAAGCAGCGTCTTCAAGTTCTCCTCACATATCCCTGGAAGAATTTTGAAAGTGTGCTCTGTCACACACTTTTAGATCAACACCCAAAAGATTTTAAAGCCACAAGTACATTTCCAAAGGATGTAATTTCTGTTTCATGGAGAAAATATTGACATTTTAAGGAAAATTATGCCATCACTTTCAAATGTGCCCCATGTGCTGGAAATGGCATTTAGATTTAACACTTTTGTAGCAACCCTAAATACCTGTAGTGAATGCCAGATGCATCACAGTTTGATATCCATTGTCTCTGAAGTATGCAAATACATACCTCTGTAGGGTCTGAGAGACTCTGTTTCATAATTCCTTTTCTCTGAAATAACATTTCCATTTCATATTGTATTTTATGTTAATACATTTTTATTCATAAACTTTTTTTTAAAATATTTGTTTGTGTTTTGAGTTAGAGTCTTACTAGGTAGTCCATGGTGGCCTTACAATTCATGATCGTCTTGCCTTACCCGCCCCCCCCCCCCAATACTGTGATTGTAAATTTGCACCACTGTGACCAACCTTACACCCTTTTTCAGTTGGTCCCATTTCTCTGCCACAGCACAGACAGAACATTTTGTTTCCTAGTGATCTTAGCACTCAGTACAGATGTTTTCCTTTGGGTTAAGTCGCCATAGTAATTAGTGGATTACTATTAGGACAACTAGAAAACGCATTGTGAATTCCAACAAATACTTACGAATAAACCAGGGAAATCTCTGGCATTGTGTCTTGATAAGATGAGTGGAGAGGCTGGTTTTGATGAGAAGATGGGGCCCTATTTCTCATATTTGGGTTCCTCATTGATCATAGGAAGAGACACTTTAGTGGGCTGGAAACACGGGAAAGGAGAGCATGTGGATTGTGCCCTCAGCTCAGAGATAAACTGATCCCCTGAGCTCAATCCAGACTCAGGCATCCTTCCACAGGGACATTTAGACTCAGAAGGTACCTCCTGAACTGAGAGCAGCTCTGGTAGACCACAGCACAGTGGTTTAAGGGGATGAGCTCTCAGTAACCCATGCTGAGCACTGTCTCAGAGCAAAAGCACCGTCTTCACAGTCCCCAGCCTGCTCTGCTTCACGCTCTGTTTTGAAAGTACTAGGAACTCCTGGGGAGATCATGGCTACCTAAGATGTGGCTCAGTGATCATGTTGGAATCAACCCACCATTCTTTACTGCAGGTGATTAAATGATATTTCAGTAGCAGGCTGTGTCCAGCGTGAGCTCAGGCTTTTGGGTTACCTTGGTATTGTACTACTGTGAATTAGTGCCATGAATATTCCTATCTAAATTTTGGTATGAAGACATATATTTTCATTTCTCTTTTTTAAGGGTTTTATAGGCTAAAGAGAGCCTTGCCTGATTTTCAATTTAAAAAAATCCCAGTCCTTTGCTAACAGTTTAGTAATAAATGATGACAGTCCTATAAAAGCGTATATAAAAAAGCTCTTTGGCTTTTTGTGAAGAGAATGAGTTACATGGTGTTTGATGTTTTTCTTCCTTCTAAAGATTCCTCAGACAACAAGGAAAAGAAATCCTTTAGTCTTGAAGAAAAATCTAAAACCTCCAAAAACCGGGTTCATTATATGAAATTCACGAAAGGTAAGAGCAGGCCTTCACTTGTTGAAGTGTGTATGTTGGCACTGGGTTTCCTGGGGCATTGTGACTCTCGCCCAGCGCTGCAGCACTGGCTGCTTGTCTAAAGTTCTGAATGGGGAGGACTGGGAAGCCTGGTGGATTGATCTGTAGCAGCCCTGGGTGGCGAGGGCTCAGTGTGACTTGTATCTTATTAAAGTGCAAATTGAGGTGTAGTAGCACCAAGAGCAGGTCAAATGTGGGCTGCAAATGAAAGTCAGTGTTCTGTTTAGAGGAAATGGGAATGCTGCGTAGCTAGATCAAAAAATAATTTAAATTTTCTGTTCTTCTACTTTACAGCTTTTACACTCTTTTTCAGGTCTTAGTAGTTATGGTGCATAGTTTCTGTTTTGACATTTTGGCTTTTTAATTATATCAGAAATCTTCACTGTAATGACATATAGTCCCAAGGTGACCCTTGTAATAGTCTACACAAGTTCTCCATCTCATGGAGTATTACTATAGGCATCCCATGGCCATGGCCAGGGTGGTGTTAAGAAACAGGCCACTTGAAAATTGGGCAGTAAACCCTGTGCCTTCTCATCACACCCTTCCTAGGCCGCCTTCCACCTTCCCATGCAGCTCATTGTGAGTGCAGCTGTTCTCTGTAGCCATTAGGTGGCACTCGTGTACCGATGAGAAGCCTTTACTTTTGCGGAATGGCCACAAGCTACCTATTACATGCTGTACTTCATGTATGTTAGGTGTGATGGTTACTGTTTTGTGACATCCAGCCACTATTTGATTGTTCTTTGGTATATTGGATGTGTGTTTCTGCCTCTGTGCCAGGGAAGGTATATCTCTTTGCCTTGGTCTTGGCACCTGGGGGATTGCTTAACTCCCATAACCTGCCTGAGTAGCAGTGAGAGGCAGTCTGTTGATAGTGGCTGTCTTTAGGGCCAGGACCTCGACAGGTATAACTGTGCTTGGAGGAAGGGAAGGGCGCCGCAGAGGCTGGAGTTCAGGGGCAGAGTGACTTCCAAGCACTGTGGGAAGAGACCTGGAGGCTCCTCCCTTCCCCACATGGGGTTTTACTTGCTCCTTTGTGCTATCCCTTTCTTTTTCTCAAGAAACACTCTTTTGTTGGAAGCCTAAGAGGCCTCTAGCCAGGGCTTATCTCTACCACACCATAACCTGCTGCAGGACAGAAAACCACTTTACTGTCCTCCTGGTCCTTTGGGGTGAGGCATGGCAGCCCCCTAAACAGCCCTACTTTTTTCATCAGACACCGTAGGAAGGCTAGAGCCGCTGCAGAAGGCTGTTGCAGGGCACACAGTGAAATTCACTTTTGGATGGCATGCGGCCTTCCCCTTCCCACCCAGTGTGTGTAGTCTGCTTGGTGCCGTATGCCTTCATTTCCCTCACACAGTGAGGAGGTGTGCATAGTTTTCAGCCTTGCTCCTGAAGAAAGGAGGCCTTGGAGTACAGAGAAGGAAGAGCTGGAGGTATATTGTGCTAGAGGAAAAAGAGGTGTCAGGAGATAGAGGACCCAAAGGCTGGAAAAGAGTGAAAGTCCAGGTAGTATAGGAAACAGCAGGTACCACCATCTGCACTGTCCAGTGGAAGTTGGTGTTACAGTTCTTTTAATTTCCTAAAAGCTGTTTCTTTTCACTTGGCCTTGTCTCTGGGTGTGATGATAACCATAAACTGTTAGATTGTTCTAAAGGAGCCTGTCTGGGTCAGAGGAAACTGGCTTCTGGCTACTGCTCTCCCAGACACATCCCGAACTGTTTCCCTTCCTTCAGATTCTGTTTCCTCTTCTGTAACATGAGGAGGTATTTGCAAGCTGCCATGAAGCCCAGCTAGACTCTGCTCTGTGGTTTGTGAGATGTGACTTTAATGTTCACAATCAAAGTTTCTCTCTAGTTCCTTTTGCTAATGAGGATGAGTCACGTGGTAAGTCCCTGTGTGTCCAGAAAACGAAAATGTAGGTGGTGCTCTGTATAGCCTGCTCAGGGCCTTCCCAGAGCAAGGGCTGGCCCTTGTGCTGGTGCACACCTTTAGTCCCAGCACTGGGGAGGCAGAGGCATGCCAATCTGCATCCAAGGCCAGTCTGGTCTACACAGTGAGTTCCAGGCTAGCCAGGACTACATAGTGAGATCCCTGGCCAGAGCTGTAATATCTGCTGTTGGCTAAATGCTGCCTACATCATTTTAGTCCTGATGCATAGTTACTCCTTTGTGTAGCTTCTACTTGATTTTGAGTTGAAATAATTTAAATATAAATTTTAAGTTACTGTCATCCATATTTGTTTAAAATCTAGCTCCGCCCACAGTAAGACCATGGTTGTAAGGGGCATTGCTTTTTTATTTAATTTAGTCTTGTTGACTGGAGCTACCCAGAGAAACCTGTTTTTAATTTACAAATATATTTACTAAGCCAGCAATTCTTTAGGGAGGCCAAGTGATATTTCATCGATCTTATATCTATGTGTTATAGCCTTATTTGCTTCACAGGTGCCAGACTGGAGGATGCAGTTGGCATTTGTCGACTTGGAGTTACACTTCTCTCAGTGACCCCTGTGATCACCTGGAAAAGCTGATAACCATGATTGATAGCTATCCGGAATGCAGCATTCCTCTCTGAAACCCTACACCCAGCCTTGCATGGACTTCCTTATGTCTGTTTGGCTCCTGGAAGCCTTTCTTCCTGGTTCTTGAGATATAGTTGTAGCTGAGCTGGAACAGCCACAGCTAGACAGACAACATGTTTTCTGCCTTGTTCAGTTTTTCTGTTAGTCATTTTGTCAAAGATCTAAATTGGTTAACAGTTTTTGTTGTGATTCTGCCACAGTTCTGAAGCTACTATCCTTTCAAAGTTAATTTTTACTATGTGTATTTCATCCAGGAGTGGCCACAAATTCATCATGTACATAAGTGATTCAACCAGGACCATTAGTTGACTCTTAATTTCAAGATTCCACCATCTTCCCATTTCACTCACTTACAGGTTTCTTCTTTAATGGCCTCTAACTCTCATTTCTTTCTGTGTTCTTGTTTTCCAGATTAAATCCAGAACAATTCCTATACAGCCCTAGTTTCTACATTTACTTAAGTGAACTTTGCTAGAGGATAGAAATCCCTGACCCAAGAACCCACACCAGAACCTAGAAACCCCAGCACCTCTGTTGAACACTTTTTCTGGCTTGGCAACTTCCCTTTGGGTCTGAGATTTGTTTTGTATCTCGGTGTGTTCTTCTTTCACATACTAGTTGTAAATTGTGGCTCCATGTTCTCTCCTTTGGCCTTTTGCATTTAGTGAAATTATTATAAAAGAGGCATGACTTTATGTTTCTTTTAGGATAGCTCCTCTTTTTAGGGGCCGGGTTAAAGGTCAATGGTTTGGGGTTTTTTGCTTGTTTGGGCGTTGGGTTTTTTTTTTTTTTTTTTTTTTTTTCCACTGTATGGCACACTGGCTTAGAATGTTTGAACCTCGTATCTCTGCTGACTGAGTGCTTGGATTACAGTGTGCCTCATCATGCTTGGTTTCTCATGCTCATTCTAAACCAAGTTATGCTGACTCTTTTCTGGGATACAGCTTCCACAGTGAATGTGCTTTGCAAGTAGGAAATGGATTGCACTGGTGATGGCTGAGGCTAGGGCTCTACCTCACAAGAAGCTGTCCACTGCTCACTGCTGCAACTGCAAGTTGTCTTTGCTACCTCTCTAGTTTTATTGCCTATGCTATTGTTTGTGATAAGCATCACTCTATTCTTATGTGGATTCTCCTGGGGCTTTTTGAATGGGGGTTCTGTTGAATCTGAAGTGCTAGCATTGGCTTCTGGTGAGAGGAAAGCAACACTGGGAACCTTCCCATCCCTCAGGAACAGGTTGTGCCAACTGCACCATCTTTTCCGGTACCACTGCCTCTGAAACTGGTTCTGGCGCCTGGTTTTGCATCAAACTGAAGGGTGTTTTGTTTTTTCAATTTTATGGAGTCACTGAGCAGTGTCATATTTGAATGCCCCAGTGCTAATCGGTGAACCAGAACCTTCTAGGTCACGACATTACTTTGTCAAGTCAGTTTGCTGCAGAAAACCAAGACCGGTGAGCTGGTGACTGGAACTTGGCTTCCAGCTAGAAACCCCGATTCCTGTATGTGACCTGACCTCTCGTCCCAAGCTTAGCAGGCTTCACATGGAGAGTTGAGTTTTCAGATGCACTTTCCTTGAAGTTGATGGATGGGAATGGATTTGGCTGACCGCTCACAGGGTACTGTTGGGGAGAAGTAGAAATTTCAAAGTGAATTTCCAGCTAGTGGTTTGTGGGTTTTTAATAGGAATCGTAGGTTCTTTGGACACTGCTCTTACCAGCCATTTAGTCCTTGTTGCTGCCACCATGTGGCTTTCTTTTTAACTGGTAGAGCTGTTACAAATAAGAACATTTTAAAAAGAGACGTTGAGCTTTGATTCGCTTGATGCTTTGAAATTTTCAGTTAGTTATTATTGAGATCCTGTGTGTCAAAAATTAGTGAATATGTGAACATTAAAAGGGTTTGAGGTTATGTGCCTATCAGGATTTTCAGTTTTGCATTTTGTAACCATCAGTAAAATCACTCTTTCTCTTTGAAGGGAATGGGATTGTTTTGCAGATAGTGAACTCAGAGACCCCCCCCCCCCCCCCCCCCCCCCCCCGGTAAGTCCTACCCTGATGTCACAGTCAGGAGGAGGGTCACTTCTGAGTAGACCTTTCTGTGCAGTCTGTGTTCTGGGCTTGCAGTCAGGAGGGGACTGGACAGTTCTGGTGCTAAGACAGTCACTGAAGCTTTGATTGTAGTCTGTGGTGCGCTCAGAGTTGTAATGTGAGGGGTAGGAGTCAGCAGCTGACCCTCTGCTACCAGCCTTCTTTCTTTCTGGGGTGACTTTTTTTTTTTCTTGGTTTTTCAAGACAGGGTTTTTCTGTGTAGCTTTGCACCTTTCCTGGAACTCACTCTGTAGCCCAGGCTGGCCCCAAACTCACAGAGATCCACCTGTCTCTGCCTCCTGAATGCTGGGATTAAAGGCGTGCACCTCCACCGCCCAGCTTGAGTGACATGTTTTTACTTGTGTTTCTCATTTCGAAATGAATGGTCTTACTGAAAAGCTCTGTGTTGTTTCTAGGGAAGGATCTTTCTTCTCGGAGTGAAACTGACCTGGACTGCATTTTTGGGAAAAGGAAGAAGAAGAAGATTGCTCAGGTACCCAGCTGTGGGTTGTGATGCTGCTGTTTGTGTGTTCTCTTTCTTTCTCTTCCCAAGGGTATGGAAACATCACAGACAACTACATGCCTCCCACTCCCACCCTTAGCCACTAGATCCTGGGAGCGGATGAGCAGTGGGTACACCCTCCATTGCACATTACGGCTGGTTTCAAAACTAGAAGATACAAATGAATCTGTAATTCATAACCCTAGTGATTCCATCGGGCTGTATATTGCTCAAAACTTTGTACTATTTCCAAATGTAAGAGACAGCCCTGTATGACATTCTGATGTGAAAACACTAGAGATTTTAGCTGGATTTCTGGGGATGGTGAAAACTTGTTTAATCTAACAAAATCTGGACTATATAGTTAACTAGTTCCTCAGTGAATGTGGTGTGTCATGCTTATGTTCCTTTATTGGTTCCTAGCCAAGGTCCGTGGTCACCGTAGACCAGAAAGACACCTTTCATTTGTCTCTAGCATTTTTCCAGACTGGTGGTAGTAGATACTTGTTGCTGAGTATTATGTTTAGAAACTTGAGAATTGTCTGTGATGAGAGACTGTGCTAAGCAATTCCTTTGCAGGTTAGGGCTGGATCCCTGGGTTCCCTGGCCCCTCTCTGCCCCACTCTTTAAGCAGGGTGAGCATTGAGGAAGCTATTTTCTAGGGTTCCCTGTGGCCTGCTAAGACTCATGGATGCTGAGTTATGTGGAAGTTGGCCGGTCCTTGGTGGTGATGTGTTCTGGTAGTGAAAGAAAATATTTAATTTTTTTGAGGAGTTGATATAATAGGTAAAGCAGAGTTAGGATCTCCAGAGCACACATAAAAAGCCAAGTGGGCGTAGTAGCCCACCTGTAGGGTAGTGTGGGGGTGAGGACACATGCCACGGGGAATCTCTGGGCTATGCTGGATAGTCAGACTGCCTGAGATAGCAAACTGAATGAGAGACTGTGCCTCAGTATGTAAGGTGGAGAGCAATCGAGGAAGATGCCCGAAGTCAACCTCAGGCTTCTGTTCATTGGTACACATGCGTGAACAGGCAGACAGACGTGTGCACATGCACACACACACCACACCACTCATATGAGAAAGATTTTTTTCTTAGTCTCTGTAGCTGATCCAGGTGAGGACTGCAGTGTGAGAAGGCACCTGAGTTAAGAACATCAGGGCAGCTCTGAAACACAGTTGTACCAAGAGAGCAGCTCCAGGTGACCAGGTTTCACAAACCTCCAGGTTCCACACAGTCACCAGTGGAGCTTGCCAGCCTGCAAATTCTGCAATCTGTCTGTCTGTGGAGTATCTGGGTGTTATTAGTCCATGTCCACATGAGATAGACCCATATGGATAGCCACATACATGCAGAAAACATTCTGTCTAACTGTGCTTCGGACAACCAACAAAGGTTTCCCTATGCAGAGTCCTTCTGTCGTGGATGTGTGTTGGGTTTGCCTTTGAGTTCTGGGTACAGCTGCACCTTCCTTGAATAGCGTTGCTAAGAAACCTTACCGTGTTACTTACAGCAGTTTGCACAGCCAAGGGCAAAGGCCTTTGATCAGATTGCTTTGAAAATACTGCTTTTGGCTCCTCTTCTCAGTTGGGTCATTGTGTTTTCCTCCCTTGACCTTCATAGCAACATTGGCTTGAATTTATGTTTTGCCAAACATTGTGCCTGATGATTTCATTGTATCTAATGAAGAAATCGATCTACTGTATTGTACATGTGGACTTTTTCATCTGTCAAATACTTGTAGGCAGTGAACAACTTAAAAGAGAAAAAAGACTTGTATCCAGTTCTGGGTTCCCAGCTTGTGCTCCATCCAGTATGGAACTTGGTAGGGGAGTCAGTAAATAGAAATTTCATTGTACTTCCTCTTTTAAAAGTTGGGCTTTAAATGATGCCTTGCATACTGGTATTAGAAATGTCTTTTCTTTTAGGAGGTATTCATCAACCTGCCTTTTATGCCAGGTATCATCTACTGGTGTCCATAGCTGCTTCTTGAGAGGAGATTATTGAATGAATACTTGCTTGTGCGGCTTTATGTTTTAAAAGATCAGTTTGTAGAATTTGGCTTCCAGACATTGTGTCTAGGCTAGAGTGTTTCCCAGCTGCCCTGTTTCTTGTTGACGTGGAAGAAAGCATCTGTCTCCCCAGGCCTCTGCTCTGATCTGTCTGATGACTTGATTGATGCTGTAGCGTCTCTTCCAGCTGTGGAGGCTGCTGGGAGGGCACAGTTCTGGCTGCATCCAGCTGTTCAGAAGAACCTGCTTAAAGAGGGAAGGACCACCACACACTGCCAGTTACTCAAGAGATATGTTAATAAAATACCCTGTGCTTGCACCTGTCTGGTTTTCAAGTTCTTCCTTTCTCCAATCTGGTGCTATATTACTTGGAAAGCAATGAAGCTGAAGCAGGGTGCTCCCTAAATTGGATCTACCTGCATCCTCCATGGAAACAAAGAAATGACCTAATGCACTGAATTGAAATTACTTGGGCCTCAAGAGAAGCTTGTTGCTGCTAGGAGTTATGTGTATGTTCTCAGTAGGAGGGTTGAGAGGGGTGCTGGAGGGTGTCTGTTCTCCGTGTGTGTGTGTGTGTGTGTGTGTGTGTGTGTGTGTGTGTATACATGTGCATGCAAGCACACGCATGTGTCTCCCACAGTTCGCAGTAGATTGAAGTGGAGACACTGGAAAACAAATTCCATTAGTTCCTATCTGGTTGAACTTCCTGATACTCCCTAGTTTGTTCCCCCTCTCATTTTTTTCCCTCCCCCACCTTCCCAGTTTCCTTCCTCCATCCAGCTTATTTCCTGACTCAGCCTTATCACTAGAGAAAATACTCCGAAACCATATCGAGGGTTGGAAATGTGTTACTAACAGTCTCACTTTGTTTCTTTAAACAACAGGCCTCTGGCATAGGCTCTTGGCAAGTAATTATCCGTGTCTTCACCATATGACCTGACTGAATTAGAACCCTGTGTATTTCTTGTGTACACTTACAATGTCTAATTAATGATGGCTTTCTTTGCACAACTTCTTTGAAGTCTGTTCACTTATTTTATGTTGCACATCCATTAGATCTGAAAACTGCTTGGACCCCTTTTCTGTTGCTTGATTGGATTCATGGGGCATTTTAGACCTTTTTCCCCCCTGGTTGGTTGCAGTACCTTAAATCTCTTATGTGAAAAATGATTACAAAAATAAGAATTTTTCAAAAAGTTAAAATAGTTCTTACTTAAAATGTCTTTAGATTGGAGGCTTGTTTGTCCATTCATTCTGGACCCCATGCTAATAATCTGTACTAATGAGCTATGTTGAATTTGGTAAGTAATTTAAAGGATGTGGCTCTCTCTTTCTGTAGCATCTTATGCCCATTTTGGTCATGCCCACTCTGTCCTCACTGCAGAGGACATTCCTAATGCTAAGAACCTTTCAGTTAGAACAAATCTGGCTTAAGCCCATAAACATGCAATATAATCACCTGAGTTCTACAATTGATTCTTCTCCTCAGTAATGATTTTCATAATATTTGTCACCATTTGACCATTGATAACAGAATCCAGATTCAAATAGTCTAAGTTGGAAGTTTTGGTCCAAACTCTTACCTTTTGAAGATAAATTAATGAGATGTGTAAAGTCTTGTTGAATCATTAAATCAGAGGGTAACCAAGGCCGAGACCTGCAGCATGGCATTGGCCTGAATGTGGGCAGGTGCTTGTGGAAGGGTTATGCCTTTCTCTTGTTGGTTGCCTGCAGCCTGGCTTGTGGCCTTTGGGCCTGGGTGCCATAATGTAGAGAGAGAAGTGGTCAGAGACATATCTGTGAAAAGGGTTTCTGGGGTGTGTGCTGTGCACTGGAAGAAGTAGCAGAATTGGGTGTGGTTTGCAGATGAGCACAAAAGGGAGTTTGTGCGGATGATGGGGAGCCCGTGAGGACAGCTGCTCAGGGAGTGAAGCAACACAGATAGACCACTGGCTAGCAGCTAAGGATGCAGCTGTGATCTGTTTCCTGCAGGAAGTGTTGTACAGGTAAGAGTGAACAAAAGGCCTGTGAGCCCTCAGCCCTAAGCTTTAATTCTGGAGGACAAGCCCTGGGAATCACCTTTGCTGCTGGTATCCAAGGTGGTTCACATTTTCCTGAGCTGCCAGCAACCATTACTTGGTTTTTCTTGTTTCTCTTAGTGGACAACTGGGTTTTGTCCACTTACTTTCTTTCTCCAAAGGGCGGATGTAAAAGATCTTGAAATGGTTGTTCAAGAGAATGAGTGTCAAGGGTAAGGTAGTTGTCTCAGATACTCCTAGTTTATCTGTAAACTCTGTTTTCTTCCCTCTAATAAGAGTGCTGAATTATATGTTCTAGTAGCAGGTTCTGTTTGCCACCGAGGGCCTCAGCAATGCATTCCATTCCACCTGCTCTTACATGTTCACCCTTGTCACCTTCTCATAGGACAGTGGAGGCCAGCTCCCCTTCCCCAGCCTTAGGTGGCTGTGGTTTGCTTGCAGCCAATAGGCTGGCTGTGAGGATGCTGCACAGCTTTGGAGGTTGTATGAGTGAGAACAATTGCTTGGAGCCTTGAGGTAAGTAGTCATCCCCCTTGAACTGCTACACTGAGAAACCAGGACCCACATGGAGTCCCTGGTCTTGCTCATGGCAGGAAAGGCTACTTAGAACTAGGAGCAGAGGCAGACTTTGAGGGCTTCTGGCACAGAAAAGACCTCCAACTCCAGTGCCCGAGGGGTCCCTGCTCACCAGTGTGACTGAGTAGTCTTTGAGTCAAGGGAATGAAGGAAACCATGAAGATTCTAAGATGCATAGAACTGCATCTCCTGTGCTGGGCTGACAGCAGTACATACTCCCTGAGCAGACAGAGAGCACTTTTGTGTCTGCCCTGATAGACTGCTAGGTGTATCTTTGGCTTTACTGGGAAGCCAGGAAGGCTGGGAGTTTTCTATGCTTATGTATGGAATTGTATAGCCTGCTGCTTCCTCCGTCTGTCAGTGTGTTAAGCATGTTGTCTTCTGGCTGTGAATAGCTAAATCTGCTCTCCTTTGCATTTGAACTCTGCTTCCTTGTGCACTAGTGCCTGCCAAAGGCCTCAGGATGGAGACCCTTGGACCTTGTGGCTCGGGGGTTGCATGGCAGGATGTGGGCTGGAATTGGCCATGGCGGTACTTACTAACTCTGGATCCAGGAGAAATCATTACACTGAGCAAGAAGCATTGCAGAGCTGCTTTTTCTATCGAGCCCTGCCTTGGGTAAAGGAAGAAGAGCAGGCTATTGACTTTTAGGTGTCCGTGCTATCTGTTAATCACAGAGGATAAATTACTGCTTCTCAGACACAGGAAGGTCTACCTTGGCTTGAAGGCGCTTGTGCTGTTCTTTTATTTGTACTGGTAGAGGCTCACTTCTGGCCGGTTGCTCCTTGGGGGTTTTGTTAAGGACTGAAGGGAAACTGAAGGGCACTCTTTTGATTTATCTCCTATCCTTTCCTTTTGGTCACTCCACAGGGCTAAAATAGCCGAGTTGGCTTTAATATGTCGCCATTAGAGACCAAACATTAGCTGCAATAAACCATCATGCCTCACAATGAAAAATGTCCCCTGATTGGCTAATTAATCAGTCAAAGGGGATGACATGGCTCTCGGCTTGAGGGACTCTGCTAGAGAGAAACAGGCTGGTGATAAATGGTTTTCCAACAAATTCATCTATCAGGGAAACTTAGTCATTTTTTAACTACAGTTTGTGTGACTGCAGGTTTTTCTCAACTTTTTCTTTTCTGCTGCTCTTGCTGTTTAGGCAGCGTTTTTGTGTTGTTGATAGAAAAGTCTGGGATTTTAGAGACGAGAAAATAAATGCTCACTACCTACTCATGTCTGTTAGACTCGTTGGTTTTGATTGTCTGGGTTTACTCATAGGTGAAGTCGGACAACTTTCCACATAATAATTTGTGTGATTATCCTTTCCTGGCTTCCTTCAGAGTTCTTCTCCAGACTATGGTTCCCACTGCCTGAAGCTGAGTCCTGGCCCAGTGCTGTTGGCAGTCACTTACCCTTTCCAAGTTCACATTTTCTCATCTTTAAATGAGTGCCAATGAGGGGCTCCCCTGCCTGGGTGTGTGAGTGAAGGAGGTCACCTGTATAGCATCTGCAGCAGTGGCCAGCACATGGAATGGACTTTTTGAATGCCCGCTGTTATTTTCTATCAGTTAATATTGATATTAAGTTATGATTTAATATTCCACCCAGTGGTGCGGAAATGTTAAGCTGTTTGACGTAGCTCACAATGAAAATCAGCCTTCCTCTCCTCTGCTGCTCCAGCTTCCTGGCCTGCTCCCACGTCATCTTCAGTCCTTTTACCTTCGTATGTTAGTATCAAATCTTATATTGACATTTCTTCCATTTTTTTTTTCAAACTTGCCTTATAAATTTTATTCTCAATTAGAATAATTTCTTCCCTTGCTGAAGTGTATCTCTCAGTACCCTGGAAAGTAGCAGGATATTCCCAGAGCCTCCAGGGAAGGAGGGTGAGAAAATGTGCTGGGGACTGGGAAGGCCTGCTTTCCCAGCCTTCTTGTCCTTGCCTCTCAACAAGCACATAGCTGCTTCTTGCTGTTACTTCTCTCGCCCACTCAGTTCTGTGATAAAGACCGAAAAACCCATCCCTATTCAAGCAGCCAAGATAGGAGATTCTGGTCACAGTGGAGAGGGAGGTGAAGGGAGCAAAAGCCATTGTGGCCTGCTCAGGGCCTGCTTCCTTGCTGTATCCCACGGCCCCTGAGCATCTCCCTCATCTGCTGGTGCCTGTACAGAGCTGATCACGGAGCCTTGAGCACAGTGGTTCTTCACTGACAATGTGCTTCTCAGGACCATATTGTTAGTCTGAGGTCAGATACTGATCCACAGGATGGTGCTGGGTTCTACAACCATATCCTTGCCCACAAGGATGAAGGAGTAGAGGTGCATGGCATGGTGCTGTCACTGTGGGCTGGATGGGGAGGGAGAGGTTGAGAGTTGCTGGAAGGAATCTTCACAAAAGCCTGAGTGGGAGGCCACCCATTGACATTTCTGGGTGCTGTGACATCTGGATCTCTCTTGGTAGATTAGGCTTTGGGCCTTTTTATATCTCAAGTTACTACTGGTGGTGTTATTAGGTGCTTATACTTTTACAACTATGTAAACTGTACTCCCTGCTAAGTCAAATATTGTTCTGGACTATTTCTGCAGTTTTGTTGTTTTCTGATGGAAACGAGGCTACTGTGACTTGCTCTCAGCACTGTAGGTGCTGTAGCCCCTTTTTACTCTTTGTGGGTTGCTCTGTCAACATCTGTCAGCTAGATGTGATTGCTCAGAGGACCTCCCCACCTGTCACCTCACTGGGACTCCCTGCTGGCTGCTCACATGCAGCTTACCTCTACCTTGCTCCTTGTCCTGAGTTCATTTCTGTAGCCTTTTCTGTTGCTTGATTGGATTCATGGGGCATTTTAGACCTTTTTCCCCCCTGGTTGGTTGCAGTACCTTAAATCTCTTATGTGAAAAATTTCCAATTTTCCTATGTCCTTGCTGTACTTTGGAGGAGAGCTTGGATTTATTTTCTAACCTTCTGTTAAAAATCTTCAGTTTAGCCCTTAACGTTTTTATTCTTCTTCCTTATTTCCAAATGTCATTTTGTTTCTGTTTCGTGGATTCAGTACATTCCCTAGTCACCAGAGACATTAGGTATTGAGATTCAGAGTGTTTCTGTCTTTTCTCTGAATTCCTCTGTTCTTTTAACTTTGGTTGTTTTCTCACATTGGAGGATTCCCACAAAGTCCAGTCATCCTTTGCTATCTGCTTTGATCTAAATCAGTTAATGAGATTCCCTTAGGAGCCCATTGGCAGGGTCAGGCAGCTCTTCTTGCCTGGCTGTCCAGGGATCCTGGGTAACTAGCCTTTTCACTGGGGAACCCATAGGTGGCAGGGTTCTGTTTCTCTAGAACAACACTCTGACAGTGGGCACAGTTCTGGTATCCAAAGTGAGGAGGGTCTCACTACCATCAGTGGGCCTCTTCCTGGCCCTCTAGCCACCGCTTAGTTACTGTTAGCATATGGTTAATGCTTTTTTGTCCCCAGAGATTATGCCTTCTGTCACCTCTGTGTTTTTAATTTGAAGAGAAAAATGAATAGCTGGTAGTCTCCATTCAGTAAATTAAATAGGGTCTAATCCTAAGGACACTGAGCAAAATTGCTCCAGGAAAAGAAGTCAGATGCGCTATAAGAAAGCCTTTTCAAGTCAAAAGAAGAAATTGTTGAAAGATCTGTTACTTTTTCTTTTTCATCATTTCCAAGATGTAGAAGTGTCTTAGTCATTGTTCTATTGCTGTGAAGAGACACCATGTTAACTCTTATAAAGAAAGTATTTACTTGAGGGCTTGCTTACTTTCAGAGGTTCAGTTCATTATCATCATGGCAGAGAACGTGGCAGGCAGGCATGGTGCTAGAGTAGTTGAGAGCGACATCCTCATCCCTAGGCAGAGAGAGACCTTGGGCTTGGTGTGGGCTTTTGAAACCGCAAAGCCCACCCCCACTGACACACTTTCTCCAATAAAGCCACACCTACCGATTCTTTCAAATAGGGGCACTCTCTAGTGACTAAGCATTCAAATTTAAGAGCTTATGGAGGCTGCTCTTATTCAAACCACCATAGGCAACCTAGAGGTGGCTACCAGTTTCAAGTCCAAATGTACAAGCTTGTTCTGCTGTGCCTGGTTCCCTTAGGCTAATTTTTGCTTCTTCCTAGGAGAGCCATTTGGCCAGGAGTAATTGCCTGCACACCTTTGTGAATGTTAAAAATATATACTTCCTAGCTTACTTCACAGAAGTATGGACACATTGAAGAACATGCTCTGAGCCTCGAGAAATACATCCCTATTATACTTCAAACTAGAAGCTTTTGTGTGGCTCCTGTCACCCACAAACTATACCCCTGCAATGTGTGCTTCCTCTGAGTCCACACTGGGGACACTTGACAGATCAGAAGCCGTCCCCTCTCTCCTTGGTCGTCATCACCCACAGAAAGAATATATGGCACTCCGACACAGAGGCAAGTCCCTGTGCTGCACGCTTGCCCTCCTTGGGATGGTGAGTGGAAGCAGTCTGGTACCATGTGAAGGGGGAGGGAACTTTGACATGCATACTCCAGCAGAGCTCCCTCCTTGGGATGGTGAGTGGAAGCAGTCTGGTACCATGTGAAGGGGGAGGGAACTTTGACATGCATACTCCAGCAGAGCTCCAGTTCAGTGTTAGACCCAGTGGCGACTTCCTGCATGACCGTGAGGCGCATCTTTACTGTAGAGGTCTGAAGAGGTCTCTTCACAAAAAGATGGTAGTGGGGACTAAACCCTCAGAGGTCAGGGAGGAGTGAAAGCTCTGACGTGCTCTATCACTGTTTGATAACAGCTGTGAGTGTGCTCTTCAGCTTGCCCTTCTGACTATCCTCTTGATGGTCTCCTGGTGGTTTTTATCTTTTTAATGCCCCAGGCATTCAGCTTTTTTATTCCCACTGATAGAGCCATCCCTCATCCTCATTGCTCCTGAACTGTGGTCCTAAGTGGTTTTTCTAACCCCGACTCTTGCCCGTTTTGAAAGCATCTGCCACCATATGTTTCCTCAAAGAGCTTCTTGTCCAAGTGCTGTCCAGTATCAGTAGTCCCTATGTAAAACAAGCACAAAAGACCAGGCCTCAGCCGTCTCCAGGTTTCCCAAGCCTTTGCTTCACTTTGGGGGGTCCTGGCCTTGTGTAGTCTGTCTTAGCGAGTGAGCCCTCATTCTACAGGTCAAGCCCTGCTTCTGCAGACACTGAGAAAGGAAGCGTGTGCATTTGTTCAGACACAGACATTGGTCACAAAGTCCTGATTCACCCATGTATTAGGCAGATCCTCATGAACTACTGCTGGACTTGGCTCAGTTTTAGGCTCCAGAGATAGCTGTGGCAGGGAATAGAAGAGGTAAGAACCCCCACCCCCAGGGAACTTACACTGTGACGTCTTCTATCCTGGTCCTCTGCTCACCCACCTATGCACTTGTCGACTGTGTTGCTCATGCTGTGCTGCCTCATCTTGCTGCCTCTTCTGTCATCTGCTCTACCAATTGGATGGAGGCCATGGGAGATCCTGGCTGGTGTCTTTAGTGATTGCTCACTGGTTAGCTAGGTAACTTTTAAGTAGTTGGATCGTGAAATAGATCAATAGATTGAACTTTAATGCTAAGCTTACTATGTGGGTTTCTTTTCCTGTTGCTGGCAGAAGTAACTGAAGGAAGGAAAGAAGGGTTGACTTTGGTTTGTAGTTCCAGGCTTATAATCCCTCGTGGTAGCAAGAGTGTGGGGTAGCTAATGACATTACATCCATAGTCAGGAAGAGATGAAGATAAAAAGATGGCTTGTGGGCCTTGGGGATTGAACCCCAGTCATCTGGCCATCGCGCTGGCCCTACCTCCCCTTTTTGACTCAGTGTGGACTGTTGCCCATTGGATGGTGCTGCCCACATTCAAGTCTTCCCTCCTCAGTTAGACTTTCTGGAAGCACATATAGAGAAGTATATCTCCGTGGTGATATTCTAATCTAGTCAGGTTGACAGTGAAGACTAACCATCACAGTTATGCATTATACTAAGAGCTACTCAAAGTTAACTTAGGGAGTAGGTCTAGTTTCAACAGAAGGAAAGGTATTTTCTGATGCTAACCAAGAGCCTTCTATCTCCTCTGCCTGCCCCTCACCTTTCTATGTGCTCCTTTATTTGAAACTGTGGGTCCTCTCCCGTGAGCACTTGTTTAGCAGTAGGGTGCAGTGGTACTAGGGACATCTTCACCTACCTCTCATGCTAGAGAACAATGCCTGTTTGCCATGTTTAGATGCTCCTAATGTATGTAGTCTTTCCTTTGTTGCTCCTTGGCAGCACAGTCATGGCTAGTGCGGAGGTATCATGTCTTCTGACAGATGGCTTGCTCTGGCTGCCCTTCACAAGTGCAGTTCCCAACAGGTAGAATGGCACCAGGAGCTCTTTCTTACCATAGGGCCTCTCAGGCAAAACTGTGCAGCTGACCTCTGTCTAGGCAGCATCCTTTGAGTAGAGATTGCATAAAGTCCGGAACTCAGGCTCAAGGCTCCTGTGCCACTTAGGCCTCGGAGTGACTGACACGGCCTTCAGAAAAGGAAGCCAGGTCCAGTAAGACAAAACTTGTTAGGCCACCATGAAGCAGGACTAGGAATTCTAGGTTGTGCTTCTGAGTGAAGACCAGACTGCTCACCTGCTCTGGGCTCTGCTTCTTACTTGGGGAGTCTAGGACCTAAAGTAGATGTTCAGAGTCACCATTACCTTTAGCTAGTGAGCTGCTGGCTGGGTCACGACCAGTTTCCTCTCATAGAAGGCCAGGTGTGTTGCTGTTTGGGCTTAGCAAGCCCTTGGAGAAACATCTGGCTTCTTTGCTGCCTCTCTGCCCTGGGTGAGCCATGATCACTCCATGATGCTAGGAAGAAGTCACTGACTTTTTGTTGTTGCTGTTTTGGTGTTTTGTTTTGTTCTTTTTTTTCTTTAGTTATTTGGTTTTTAGTTTAATGTTGTTCTGTTTTTGTTTTCTTTTCCCTGCCCATGGGAGCTACATCCCAGCATAGATTGGCTTTGTTTATTTGTTAGTTTGTTTGTTTTTGAGACAGGGTCTCACTGTGTAGCTTGTGCTGGCTTTGAACTCACTGTGTAGCCTAGACTTGCCTCAAACGTGAAATCTCCTTACTTGTGCCTCCTGAGTGCTAGGTTATCAGTGTGCACCTCTCCTGTCCTTGCTAAGGTTTTTAAATCTATTTTTTAGGAGCAGTGTTTTCATAAATATGTCTTATCTCAGTCCTGCTAAGCACAGACAATAAATGTAGAGCAGAAGAAACCTGTCCAAGGATTCTGTAAGGTGCAGATGCCTTATTAAACTTAGGCTTGCCCAGATTTCTGGTCCCTGTACTGAGTAGTATAAGTCCTGTTAAGCCAAGCACCTGGATCCTTTGCCTTGGCTGTGAGAAGGCTAGGAGGAAAGTGGTGCTCTTGCTTTTGAGCCTAGCACAGCATTAAGAATTCCTACTTGTTCCCAGCCAGATCATGTAGGCTAACTCCATTCTGGTTTAGTCAGCTCTGACCAAGAAAGCCCAGTTTCCTAAACTGCACTCAGTAAAAGAACCATGAAATAGTCTCCCTGGTATTGGGTGGCGCCCTGTGGTGACATCTGATCACATTGGTACTTGTCAGCTACACAGGTTCGTTTCTGTGTTACACAGTCTACAGTCACCAAACCCTAAGAATAGCACCAAATCCTGTATTTCAGGCTATTGGGTTACAGTCCTGCTTATGATCTCACTTTGTAGAAATGACAGCGGAGGTAGAAGAATGTGAATCAAATCAAAGCTAGGTGTGTGTGTGTGTGTGTGTGTGTGTGTGTGTGTGTGTGTGTGTAGGGGAAGGGGAGGGCGGTGGATGAATCTTACAGACCAGAAACAACCAACAAATGAGACCACACAGTAGCAAGAACAGGGGTGTTATCATTTCATACACTTGCTCTGAAGTCCTTTGCCCTTCTAGTCATATGACCTTTAGCAGGAATTCAACCCCTCTAGGCTTTATTGGTCAGCCAGAAACACTTGCCCAGCATTGGCTGCCGGGAGTCCTCATTCAAGCATTATAGAAGTCAGCCTAACCAGAGAAATCCCTGTGCCCAATAATGTTCCTGTGGCCCATGTTCCCATCCATAGTCTTTGAAAATAGTGTCTTCCCTTGGCCTCCTTCTAAGAGTGACTCTTGGCTCTGTGCTGTGCCTGTAGATACCAGACCTCTGTGCCTAGTCACACATTCAGGATCACACTTTGGTCTCATACACCACAGCTGAGAGAGACTGGCAGGAGGACAGAGCAGCTTGCTGCCTCTGCCTTGGATCTGACCTTCCTGGTTCTGTCTTCTCCGGAGGTTTTCTCCTGATCTAGTCCCTATCAAAGCCAAGTGGGTACTGTGGGAACTGCACAGGTCTCTCTTGTGGTGGGCACAGAGTAAGCTGCATTGTAGAGCCAAGCTGGGAGGAGGGAAGGAGTGACACTCTACCTGCCTGGCAGCCCTCAGGCCTCTCGCATTCACACCTTTGGTTTCATCAGTTGTACAGGTCATCATTACGTGGATTTCAAGCTACTAGTATAAAAGTATAGGCTTGTAATAAAACATTTAACTTAGTGAGTCTCCCTGCCGTTCTTGTGACAGTTTCTTCTGTCTAAATATAACAGAAATTTTAGAATATAACAGGAAAATTTAGAATTAAAAAAATAGAACAGCACACCGAAAAGCATGCCTTAGTCATAAAGAATTTTTTTAATGACATTAGGAAACTTCTCCAACTACCATGTTTATTGAAATAGTTTAAATATGCTGCAGCTTATAAGTTTTTAAGGAAGTAGAGAGGTCCATCATTTCTAATTCCTTCAAGTATATTTAGGTACAAACTCAATTTTTAAAAAACGCATGTGATGGAAAGGTCATTTCTTACAAATAGCAGGAAATGATATGTAAAAGGAATACATACCTGAACATCATTGACCATAATTACTAGGTAAGAGGTAAAATGCTTTTCTCCTGGAGGGCCTGCCAGGAAGAGAATGGCCTTTTGACCTCTTGAGTGATGGCTGTGCTTTTTCCCACAGATCATTCTTCCTTGTGCACAAATGTAGAAACTGAGAGTGTCTTCTGGAAAGCTGGCACCAGGTGGAGCTACTGAGTAGGGACGGTCTCTGCTGCTAGTTTGTAGTTGAAGAATCATCTGGTGGGCAGATAGACACTTAGATATTCAGTCTCTGCCTTAAGTGGACAGGGTGGCATTTTTAGTCGACTTCTAGGAAACTGATGTGTGATTGCAGAAACAAAAATTCAAAATAATTCGTTTTCCTCAGTTTAAAAATAAAACTTGTTTTCCCCTTTTGAGAGTTGCAAAAGCAACAGATGAGTGAAAGAATATCAGCTTTGTCCAATTTGTTACCAGCATGCTGTTTCACACATCCATGATGATGCAGCTTCTCAGCTGCCTGCTTGAACTCAGGAGTCCTAGCTACTAGCTGGGCTGGTTAAAGAACTTAGGAATTTTTTTCTTCATTAATAATTTCCATTGTGGATCTAGAGATGTAGTTCAGTTATTAAATAAAGTACTTGCCTAGCATGCGTGAAGCCCTTGGGTGTAACCCCCACCACTCAGGAGGTAGAGGCAAGAGGACCATGCTGTAGATGAGCATGTGTTTGGGGGTGGAGGAAGGTTGGGACCAGGTCAGCTGAAGCTGAAGCTGTGGCCAGTGCCTCTTGTTAGTTCTTCCTGTCAGCATGCTATAGAACAAGGTCGCATCCCACCCACCCATGTGTCCCAGGGGTGATAGATGTTAGTAAGCATGCAATCAATTAACGAAGCTCTATTGCATCCTTCTTAGAGCCTTTTATGTGTTAATGAACACAGCCCTTCTCCCAAACTTCCTTTAGTTGTCTGACTGTAGAACCTTTTTTTTTTTTTCCTCCTCTTAGGATTAAATTGTGGAAAGGTGTTCTGGGTGTCAAAGGGAAGAAACCACTGATCAAGAAAAGGGAATGTAGGCAGAGCAACAGGTGGTTAGAGACTGTCTGGAGTAAGCTGGTTTGTTTTGTTGCACTTCCCACATCCTTGCATGGTCCAGTTGTCCCCCATATCTGCAGAGACTATGTTCTGAGACACCAGTGGATGTCGGAAACCATGAATAGCACTGAGCCCTGTGAGATGTGTACTGCGCCCTTCCTGTAGCATTACCAAAAAGTACTGGAGATAGCCTGTTGCAGGTTCCATGCCCTAGAGTAACTTTTGCAACACTCTGCATGTACTTGGGAACCATTATTAAGTAAAATAAGAGTTATTTAAACACAAGAGCTGTGATACTAGGTTTGATCTGGTAACAGAAACTATTACCTGTGACTAACAGGCGAGCAGCATATGTACCATGAACACACACAGTTCATGTCCCAGTCAAGATTATATGACATGTTTTCACACTTATTAAAACTATAAAGCTTAAACTGGAGTTTCTGCAATTTTGCATTTAATAGTTAGGTAAAGGGGTTATTGTAGGTGGTTTGGGGAAATTTAGAATTAAAAAAATAAAACAGCACACTGAAAAGCATTCCTTAGTTAGCTGGGGTGTCCATGTAATAAAGAATTATCATCATTGTTTTTGTGAGTCTATCCTTTAGAAAACAGACCGATGCCAAGTGAATATTAGATAAAGGCTGAAATACAAGGTTACCAGTTATTACAATACCTTGTCAGAGATTTGTGCATTAATCTCCACTCTGGTTAAATTCCTTTATGCTCCACATGGTGGAGGGGGCCCTGGGCCTTCAGTTCTTTGACGTCATGATGAAGCTCTTCACCCCAGGCTGCCCACTGTTCAGAATTTGCCCAGAATTGCTCAGAAGCCTCTCACCCAGGTGAATGAGTCATTTCCATGAATCACTGTGTGTTTCTGTAACCATCCGTTCCAGCTCCATCCCATCTTCCATTGACTTCCCGGGCGAACCTGCTGGTTTTCCAACACACCAGCTTTGCCACATAGGGCTTCCAGCATCCCCAGCTACTTCTGCTTATAAAACACCCCTGGCTCTCTTCTGTGACTCTTTAAAAGTGACCTCCTTTGAGCACTGAAAGCTCTACTTTGACCTTGCTGTAAGATTCTCTGTTCATATGGATAGGGTGGAAGCTTGGATACCATGAGGGACGTGTGATATTCATAGCGAGAGCCTTTTGTGATGGTTGGTTCAGAGTAACTGTCATATTTGGCACTCTCTAGCTTAGACTTTCATGTTAAAAGTGAGGTCACTTTGATTTTAACATTGACCAACTTCAGTGACACAGTTCTGGGATTTGCCTTGTTTTTCTATAAGCAACAAGAATAAAGTAAGTCATGAAGTTCTGAGGTAAAGGTGTAGTTTTTCTATACAGTGACATTAATTGCTGGAGATTTTGGTCAATAGCTTCCTAAGGGCCCTTTTTGCTCCTTTGAATATAGGAGTGTTGGGGTGGGAGCTGAGCCAAGCCTTTGTAGCTAAGCTAGAGAAATTTCTGTGTGCTTACTTGGCTGAGATGGAAGTTTGATAACCTTTAGCCCTGGAGATTTAAAACAACAAAAATCAAGCCTCTGTGTGCAGTCCTGGCTGGCCTGGAACTCCTAGAGAGCCACCTGCCTCTGCCTCCTGAGTGCACCACCATGCTTGGCTAGCGGGTGTTTTGTTTTGCTTTGTTTGTTTGCTTTTAAGCCTTGTAGATCCAACAGACTTTTGCTTTGGTATTGGCATTTCACCTAATGACTTCTTGTAGCAAATTATCTTAGAATTTTACATTTAGAAAGTCATGAAGCTCTTGAATTTTATTTCCTGATTCAATAGGTATCAGTTTTCCCAGCGAGTTCTCTGAAAACATGTTACATGTTTACTTCCCTTCTTTGTAGCTGAAAACATGTTACATGTTTACTTCCCTTCTTTGTTGCAGCTGTGTCTCTTCACTGGTGTTGAAGGCTGGCTTGGACAGGAAGCTTCTCAGTAAATATGTATACAACAGTCTCCGATACATGCTGTCATTAGAAACTAAGCACTGTCTTTACAAAGTTTCTCTACTGAGACTGGGGCTTGTATTGGAAGACTCTCTGCCACTAATTTATAATCATACCACAGAACAATGCTAACTTTGTGAATTACATGGCTTTTCTTTGTAGGCTAAAGGAGCTATTTGTATGGATATTTATAGGATCTATATTTTAATTTTTATTTTATTTCATTTATGAGTGTTTGTGGGGAGGTCACATGTGCTATGGTGTAATGTGGAGCTCAGAGGACAACTTATAGGAACTGGTTCTCTCCTTCCAGTGTGTGAGTCCTAGGGATTATGCTCAGGTCCTCAGGTTTAACAGCAAATTCCCTTAGCCACAGAGTATCTTGCCAGCCCAGAATCTATATATTTTGGTATATTTGCAATTAAAATTCAAATTATTCGAAAAAGAAATAACAAGCAACCAATAATGAGTTGTGATACATTACCAAGAATTGAACATTAATGGTTCTTAGGAGCCCACTCCTAAAAATATTCCTCCATTTGCTACTCTATAACTTCTTCATTTTGTGGGTGGGTGTGTATGTAGTGTAGATGTGACTTGGAGTTTGTGTGTGTTTGTGCATGTGTGTGACTGTGTAGACAGCGGCCAGAGGCTGACACTGTAATGCCTTCCTTGACAACTTCCCACCTTTGTAGTTCCAAACTCAGGTCCTCCTGCTGGTTGACAGGCAAGCATTTTCTGACTGAGCCATCTCCCCAGCCCAGCTTTCTCATTTTCAAAGAGAAAAATCAGCAAAGAACTATTTCGCTAATAAAAATAATTACTAAGCAATGATCAAGTCCATTTTTAGCTTATATTTATTTGCTCAAATTTAAAGCCATTCCTAAATCTCTGACTGTGGTTGTCATCTCCATGTCAAGCAGCATTGCTTTACACACCCCAGCTGAATTATTTGCCTCTTGTTTGACTCTGTTACAGGTACTTACTGTAATAATGTTTGTTTAAAGATTATCTGAAACTAAATCTGCCCGTGTAATAAGGAATATAGGGAAAGTGTCCACACATGACTCATGTTGCCGTGGTTTGTAGCAGCGTTAACTGTGTCCATGGCCCTGCTTGGAGGGTGATGCCCTAGGCTCAATAACTTATGACCTACTCTTCCCTTTCCCTTTAAAAGTCGGCTATTTTTGGTATAGCTGCTAAAGTTGGTGGTTTTTATAATTCAAATGAAAATAAACACCTTTATTCCTAAGGACATGTGTGTCCTTTCTCTTGCATCAACTCCTTTGAAGTTTTGGGGTAGGAAATAGTAATGATCTGGACAAAACTTGAGCAGACTGAGCTTAGAGCCCCAGCTTTTGGCTCTTGACATGATAATAATTTATTTGAAAATCTTGTAGACCAGCTAACAGATAATGTGTAGATAATGTGCTCGTTAAAACAGTGCAGGCAGATGCTCTGAGATGCACACTTGAGGTCAGGAACTACTAAATCTTGTACTTTTTTTTTGGTTTTTCGAGACAGGGTTTTGGAGCCTATCCTGGAACTCACTTTGTAGACCAGGCTGGCCTCAAACTCACAGGGATCCGCCTGACTCTACCACCCGAGTGCTGGGATTAAAAGCGTGCACCACCACCACCCACCTTAAAGCTTGTACTTCTAAGAGGCTTCTGAAGGGCAGAAGCCTTGCTTTCATTATTCTCACTTTGATCTTACCCCTAGCAAATGCCAGCGTGCAGTGGGCGCCCAGCAGATACGGATGAAGGAGGGGGCACATGTGGCAAATTTTGGGGTTGAAGCTGTCTGGGTGGTCCAATCTGGGCTGTGCTTTCCACAGTAATGTGAAAGACCTAGCAAGAAAAGGTGGAAGTCAAGATGTTGCCAAATGAGTGAGATGGTACCCTTATCCTCTTGTTGCCATACTACAATCCTTGAGTGTGTGCATAGATGGTGGGTACCATCCTCACAGGGGCCTGCCTTCCTCCAGCAGACATTGTTCCAAGCAATCTAGAAAGGACAAGGGGTCAGGGAGGGCTTTCCAGCAGAAGCAGGCCTTGTGCATCAGGGAGCTGGAAGATCATTATGGAGGCTGCAGTGGCCAGGTCTACCCAGCTAAGGTGCAGAGCACCAGGAAAGGGTATGGAGGAGAGGTACATCTCTTCCAAGTCCTTTTTTCTAGGTCTCCAAGTTAGTTGCCCGTAATCTAGAAGCTCAGCCTCCAGGAGAAAGATACTAGCCAGTGTCTGTATTCCCTTTGATGTCCCCAGCGAAGGACAGGTGTTATTCTGATATAGTAGAGCACCTAGTTTCTCCTCACGACAGCATTTACATAGTGTTCTATGGTAGAGACTGAGGAAAAGGGAGGGTGTCCGTAAGAGCCACGAGGCCTCCAAAGTTCTGGCTAGCCTAGAAGACTTAAGCAGGTCCTAGGCAGAGATGTCAGCAGCAGAGCTTGCCAGGTGAAATCCTTTGCCTGGTCAGTACCAATGAGAGATGACTATTACTCTCCCCCTCGTTTTGGAACCTACACTTGAGTTGTGTGGGGCTAGCAGGTCCTAAGCCCATCAGGTACAGTCACAGGAGTAGAGCGAAAGCCTCCTGAGCAGAAATAGCTCATCTTTTTAAAGAAGAGTTGTTTCCAGCATCAGCCTGAAGCCTGGATCCTAACTGTAACTTCACTGACACCAGTCACCTGTATTCTTGAGTCTAGTTTGCTAGCTGGCACAGCAGGAGTGAATTTGAATTGTAGACGTATTGAGATACCAATCTCAGCCCCCAGAGTGGTTGACTAGGGCTGGAGCACCTGTTGTCCCTGCCTGGTCATCTACAACCACCACCAGAACCAGGGAGATGCAGCCGGCCTGGAGGCTGAGTATACACATGCATATACTGTGAGAAGGACTAGAATCCACTGTAGGATTTGGGGCCAGGGGAGACTGCTTAGTGTCAAAAGAGAAGAGAATCTTATTATAAATTGGTTTTGTGGGTAGGGGTGGGTGTTGCAGGGTGAGTCTAGAGAAGGGTGATGCTTCATTAAACTGTAAGATGTGTATGCTCAGGAGCTTAGACCACCTTCTTTGCCTGAAGTTAAGGAGCTATGGAGTGATGTCTTAGTTGGGGTTTATATTGCTGTGAAAAGACACTATGACCATGACAACTCTTATAAAAGAAAACATTTGATAGAGGCTCGCTTACAGTTTCAGAGGTTTAGTCCATTTATTGTCGTGGCAAGAAGCAATGTGGTATGCAGACAGACGTGGTACTGGAGAGGTAGCTGAGAGTTCTACATCTTGATCTTCAGGCAGTAGAAGGAGACTGTGTCACACTGGGTGTAGCTTGAGCATATAAGACCTCAAAGCTCGCCCCCACAGTGACACACTTCTCCAACAAGGTCATACCTCCTAATAGTGCCACTCCCTGTGGGCCAAGCATTCAAACACGCCAGTCTATGGGGGCCATACCTATTCAAAGCACCACAAGGGGTTCAAGCATCAGAATGGCATGATTGATTTTGCATCTAAGGAAGGTGTTTTTGTCTGCAGGAATGGGAAAAGAAAATGCTAAAGGAAGTCAATCTGCTGTAGAAGCAGAAGATTCCAGAGAGGTACTGGTAGCTCAAATCAAGGTTGTAGCCCTGAGTTAGAGAAAGAACAAGCTAGGGGGTTCTGGGGAGATGAAAGTGACAGCAGGCTGGTAGCTTTGAGTGCCCAAGAGATAGGGGCTTCTCTCAGAGGGGGCTTCCAGCCAAGACCCAAATCTCAGCTGACATGCTACAGGGCACTTGGGATACCTTGGCTTGCCTGTCATTTTATTATATTTGCTGTTGACTTTGAATTGTTATATTTCACTTGACTGAAGATAGTGTAGGGAGGCTTTTCCTACGGTCTTCCATGTACAAAGCCATGTGTCTTCCAGAGCTCTTTGCTGTGGTGTTGTGTCTTCCAAGAGAGCCACCTCTGTCTCACTTGAGGACTTTTAACTGTCTTGAGCCAGATTTCATTCAACCCTGTCTTGGTTCCTGCAGATGGAAGCTCGGGCTGAATGGGGGAAGAACCTTGAGAGGTGTAGAGAGCTGCGTGCAGCCGCGCCTTAAAGATGGCGCCGGCTTCTGCCCTCTGCCTTCCCGATGGTGAGCGCTCTCTGTGATAAACAACTTAATTGGCTAAGGCTGAGAATCTGGCTTGCTTCCACGCACCTGGACCTAATGGTAGTGCCCACGTGGCGTATCAGGGTTGGCTACCCAGTGATTACTTAAGGCTGTGAGCGGGTTTCCCTGGGGTCAGAAGTCAGAAGATTGTTCAAGGTTCCTAAATAAACCGTTGAAAGAAGAGCCTGGTGTTGCGTCTTCCTTGCTGGTCGAGGCGGTCGCGACAGAGAGGGGCATTGGTATTGAAACTTGAAAGTGCAATACCAGCAGTTTTGGTGTAAGGGGCAAAGGGAGTGGCTGTCTTTAACTAAGCCAGCTCAAGGGCCTGCCCTTGCCATTGCCTGTACCTCAAGGCAGCTGTCCAATGGAGAGAGTGCTCTGTCCTAGGCTTTTAGGGTTTATGTTTCTCCCCCTCTCCCCCTCTCCCCTCCTCCCCCTCCCCATGTGTGTATGCACACATGCATGTGTGCTAATTATTTTTATTTTTGTTCTATGCATGTGTGTCTGAGTGCATGAATGTCATGCATGCAGGAATTCAGAGTCCAGAAGAGGGCATCAGATCCCTTGGAGCAGGAGTTAGTTACTGGCAGTTGTAAGCCGCCCAGCTGATTGCTGGGAACTTCAGGTGCGCTGGAAAAGCAGCGAGTACTCTTAACTGCTAAGCCAACTCTCCAGCCCCACTTACATCATTTTGTTTATTTTGTGTAGGAGAGTATGCATGTGTATGGTGAGCGAGCACCTTGCCACAGCGTGGAAGTCAGAGGACAACATCCAGGAGGAGTTCGTTCTTTCCTACTGTGTGGCTCCCAGGAGTTGAACTCAGTTGTCAGGCTTGATGTTGGGTTTCTAATTACTTGCTGAGCCTTCTCTATGTGTTTAATGTTGAGTACTCTGGTGTCACTAAAGCAGTAAATGCCCACTCTAGAAAAGCCATAAGCTGTACCAATTTCTGGGGGAGGAGGGGGCAGAAGGAAGAGGAAGAGGGGAAGGAAGGGGAGGAGGAGGAGGAGGAGGAGGAGGAGGAGGAGGAGGAGGAGGAGGAGGAGGAGGAGGAACAATAATCCTATGATGCATGTAGCCAGAGAAGAAGCTTGGTGTATAACCAGACTTGTGTAGTAGTGATGACAGGTACCTGTCTGTCCAAAAGCAGAGTCGGCACTGACCAGCTGTTAAGCACCTGTCTCTAGGCACTTGAAGTTTTGCCTGTCACCAGCTGAGACATGGTGACAGGCAAAAGAGCATGAGACGTGGTCTTCATGCTCTGCGTCCATCCCTAGCATGCTCCTTGCTTGCCCACTGCAGCCTTTGCAGCATGCCTCTGTTTGTCCTGGTGCCTGTCCTCACTATAGAGTGTTGCAGTGGGAATTTGCCGAGTAGATCTTCCATGCCCTCACCACACACAAAGACCACTGCTGTGTGAGGCAATAGCTGTGCTAAGTGGCTGTGTAGTGGTGTCGTTTCAGCATACATAGAGCAGAACGTCTCTTTCACCTTAGATCTGTAGTTTTGTCAATTCATTTGGACAGATCTGGAGGGAAGAGCACACCTACCCCCATGTCAGTTCTCTCTTCTCTCCTTGCAGTCCTTCTCTGGGTTGTGGAGACGAGGCCCCCTCACTTCCCTCCTGCCAACTGCCAGAAGGGCCCCTGGTCACCCCTGGGAAGAATCTCCAGTGAGCTGGCCAGGGCTGGGTGGGTACTGGTCCTGCCCCTCCCCCAAAAGGCTGCTCTGAATGGCTCTGCTTTTCCACCCCACCTCTGCCTTCATCCTGTGGTGTTTCTCCCCAACCCTGCTTTTCCCAATCTCCTGGTTCCCTGGAATTACATAATATTCCTGTTAGGATCAGTTCCTGTTTTGCTGGGGAGAGGAATTGTGACTGTTTCAGGGAAAACCCCAAGGCTGGCTTCAGTAGAAGCTGCTGTGGCCAGCGTATGATCTCATAAGGGAAATGCAGCCCTCCACCGGCCTCTCTGTTCCTGTCTGAGTCAGCGCACAGATGGAGCTACCTTTGTAGGTGGTGGCTCCCGAGACCGCCTTTCTTCTCTCTATCTACTGGTCTGGACTCCTCAGAGAGTTGTGGACCCAGCACACTATGACAAGTCCAACAGCCAAGGATGACTTCCACTTGGGCTCCATGGATCTCTCTTCCCCTGTGCCACCCCTCCAGACTCTGGTCACTGCTACAGAGGGAGAGTGAGTCTCCATGTACACATCCCTCAACGTAACCAGTCTCCTTCCAGCTGCACTTACACTCATTCATTGTTTTTGCTGTTGCTGCACACCATGCACACCACAGCACTTTGTCAGTGTCTATAAAGATACAGACTCTTGGGAGAGGAGATTGCTCAGTGGTTTGTGCTTGCACATGCAAGCATAAAGACTGAGTTTGAATTTCCGGAATCTGTGTAAATACAGGTGGGCATGGTCTACCTGTCATTCCAGCTGCAGAAGGTGACCCCAGAGGAAGCTGGGTAGTGCAGAGGATTTCACGTTCTTCTATTTTCTTTGGAATTTATTGTGAAGGCTGTTAAGGTTCTTTGTCTTCAAGGATTCCCCACATTCTGAGTTTTGTTGAGTTCATCTTCATTGTCCTTTAATTTCATCACCTCTACATGAGCGTGCATACGCACGCACGTGCGCACGCAGACACACACCCATACAAATAATAATAGAAATTTTTAAATTCTTTAAAAAAAAAAAAACAGGGAATGATTAAGTGTTGAGTTAAAACCTGTCCACTTTTGTCACCAATATACATACGTGTGTTGCCTCCTTCATTCCCACAAATACATGCAAAATGATTGTTACCTTGAGAGAGAATAAACTCCCACCAGTCTTAAAAATGATCAGGCAGTAGAAAGGACTTACTGGCTCCTGGGTGCCAAGCTACGAGGGGGTAGAATTGGGACACTGAACCAGAGAGGCCAGCAGCAGTAGGAACTTGGGGTGAAGGTTCTATATCTAGCTTCAAGCCCTGGGGAACAGTTTGTTGCAACTGGCTCTTGCTCACAGGTGGTGCAGTCCAAAGTGTAATGGGATGGAGGGCAGAGGCATAGTTGGGCAGGGAGGGGAGGTGGCTGCAGTGGAGATAAGTCCTCAGCTGGCTCCACAGGAAGCTCTTCAGAACTTGCCAGGTACCGAGACGACCCTGGCCTTTGTGTCCCTGCAGTGGTTATCTACTTGTCTGTCCCCAGGAATAGAAACTGGCCTGTGCCAGGGGTCTGTCCCCAGGATGATCTACCAGCTGAATAGTGTGAGCCCTGGTGAATAAACCATCACCGAGGCAAGCTGGGAAAACTCCGGTGGGAACTGTGCTGTTTCCCACCTTTATCACACAGGTCCTGTGTTACCAAGGCTTATGGTATGTGGTAGAAGCAAACGTCAAAACAACCATGTGAGAGAAGGGTTTGCTACCTACATTGCAGATGGGACCTTGACATTCAGTTGTCAGATCTGATTGCCCCAAGAAGCCCACCTAGGGTTTAAGGTTCTCTCTCCCTAGCACGTACTAAACGACTCACCCTACCACGGCAGGTGATAGTTACCTCAGAAAGACCATTGAAACTCAGCTTCCCAGCTTACCTTTAATGCTTAGGGAATTATTAAATCATTAATCATCAGCAGAGGTGCAAACAAATATATACAGATAACTCTGCAGGATTACAAGAGTTTTTGGATCAGTGAAAAAAGACTGAACCAGGTCACAAATGCATGAGGTGGACACCTTCAGTAATAAAAGGGACTGCTTCAGCTTGCTAGTCATGGGGAAATCCATTAATGTACTAATGGTAGGGACAGCCCAGAACTTCTAGTAGCCAGTACTGACATAATGTGTTTGGTGTGCTTTTCATGGCAATAAACCTAAACACTAAAGAAGAAAAAAAAAAAAAACATTCATCACTTCTGAGAGTGTGGGACTCCTTCCTTACGGGAAGAGTGTGTGCAGTGCACATGTGCACACACTGCACAGCTACACTGCACAGCCACACTTCCCACAGTGGGCAGCACATGCTCACACCAGGTACTCCAGATGGTCTTTCAACACTGTTGGTCACTGTTGTGGAAAGCCTTTGTATTCAGGATTTTCTTTTAACCTGAGTTTGGGGTTAAAGAACCTTTGCTCTAGAGGAAAAAACAGCTTCAACCCCAGCGCATTGTTTAAACTGTCCCAATGGGATTGCTATTCTAAGACCAGATTGTAATTAGTACAGCAAATGTTTGTACACAAGCAGGCGTCAGTAAATTGCTCGCAGCTACCTGAAAGGCTTTCTTTTAAGTGATTTAAATAAACATTTCTTTCTGTCTTAGGAATTCTATGTGATTCAAGCAGTAATTAAGTCACTTAGCTGATTTATCACCTGGACACAGTTAGGTGGAGTAGTCTAAGTGTCTTATATATGTTTGGGTTGTAAAGTAAGGAATTTCAATACAAGAGACTTACTTATTAACGTCCTTCTACAGAATATTTTAGGACCAGCTTAAAATAGTAGGACCTCCCAGAGTGTGGCTTTGTGCTTCTTGGTTCATATCAGTCTCTAAATTGTAATCTTACACAATTTCATTGGAACCAACTTATAACAACGAAAAAACTCTGTTTACACTTGGTCTTTAACCTACAGCTTCTTGTCAAGTTTTAAGTTGGAGGAAGCTCATAGCTTGCTTCCTCTGAGAGATCTAAGTCCTATTTTATTAGGAGCCAAAGGGCTGGTGGGTGTTTCCACTTACGCTTCTGCTCCTTCCTATTGGGCAGACTGAGTGTCCGGGGAGTCCACCCTGAGTCAGGGTCTCCTGGAGCAACAGCCATCCCTGCCGAAGAGCACATGGCTGCTTTGAGCTGTCACCTGCTGCTCTTTGACAGGTTTGTCTTCACAACATCAGAACATTTTTCCCTACAGTTAGCAGCAGTGGCATCCAGCTGTGGTTATCATCCTGAGTTGTGAAGGCCGTCTGCTATGATTCTGGTTCTATGGCTTCAGGAGGTGGAGCCTGCCTTTCACATGCCTGGCGCTGAAGCAGTGTGTGAACCTGAACTCCAATCACTTCTGCTGTTTGACGGCAGGGTCTTACTGTACAGCCTGCACTCCTGCCTCAGCCCTCCAAGTTTCAGCACTGGGACTGTGGACGTGAGCTCTGTCCCTACCCACAATCGCTTTCTACTGAGCGCATGAGCTTAGATCACACCGACGGCAGTGCATTAGACACCATGGGATTCCTGTCCAGAGCAGAAAAGCTGAGCAGCCACTTCACATGAGCCTGGGTACTAATGTCAGCAAGCTTTCCACAGGAAGGCTTGCCAGGAAGTGGCTGAGTGACGCTGGGAAGCAGTGGGTTAGTTTTCTTTCATGTCCTTGTATTGCTGAAACTTATAAGCAGAGTGTGCACTTCAGACCTGCGTAGGATTCTTATTCCTAAATTGTTAAAATGTTTTAGCATAAAAACTGTGTGCCTGGTTGCCTTAGGATACTTCCTTGTGATCTTTTAAGCCATTAGTCATTTCTAAAGTTCAGGAGACAGTATTCATTGAGTTACATCAAGTTACATGAGCATAGTCACTCCCAGTGTTAGGGGCGCCAGGTGTGAGGATGAGGCAGAAGCTCAGCCTCCTGATGGTTGGTTCTGTGTGGATTTCGGTTACTTGGAATAGTATTAATCATGGTGCATGACACCTTAGCACCATCAGTCACCAGTTATTCCACACTTCATTTTGTGGTCCTTATGTGGATTTAGAACTACCAGGGTGATCTTTGGGATACTTTCTTTAAATTAATGAATAAAATCGGCTCTGTGTGTTGATGTTACAAGAGAGCCAAAACTGGGCTTGCTTTCTAGTCATGTGCATTTCAAACCACAGTGGAAGGTCTAGGCTGTGGGCAGTTTCATGCAGTGTTTGGGGTCTTGGCATAATCTCTTTTTATTTCTTCATTCTCTTGCTATTGCCTTAATCATTTTCTTCTGGTCTAGTTCTTTCTCTGTAATCTAGTTCTTCCTTTGACCTGACCCAGATGTTGTTCCTTGTCACACAATAACCCTGTTGATGATGGATATCAACATAGTCCCCACTTACAATCTGGGCAGGAAGTCCAAGGCACACACTGTCAGGTGGAACAAAAGCCTGGAGTATGATGCTGGAGGGCTCTGGGAGGTGTGTCACAGTGATGGACTTGCCTCACAAAGGCCAAGGAAGGCAACAGCAATATGGGGTCTTCATGGTACTGGCAACCTGGAGGACCCTGTAGAGGAAAAGAATACCATACCAGCCAAGACATAGATCCTGAGAAAACAAGGCCTTGGGAAAACTCATCTAGATGTGGCTGGGCCATGGCCTGAGAGGGGCAAGTGCTGTGACATTTCTCACACTTTGAAGCAGTCATCCTAGAAGCCATCATTTTACCCATCAGTACTATACAATAAATTATCTTAAGAGATAACAACTCCTGGAGTGATGGCTCAGTTGATAAAGTACTTGTTTTGTAAGTGTGAGACCTGAAACCATGTAAAAAGCTGGGTGAATGCTGGAGTGCGTGACTACAGTCTCAGTGCTGGGGCAGTAGAGAGAGGCAGGAGGCTCCTTGGGTGTTACTGGCCAGCTAGCCTGGCTTTCGTGGCAAGTTCCAAGGGTCGTCTCAACAAAAAGAAAGGTGGACAGTGCTCCTCTGCCTACGTGCATGCTCACAAACACATGAGAAAGATAAGGGACTTAAATCTGCGAGTCCCTCAGCATTATTACACTATACACAAGTTGATAATAGTTGTGTACGAACATCAGTCTCCAGTCTGACTCCATCTCTTTATGTTCCTCCTTCAGGCTTGTAATCAACATTTCTCACATTTCTACTGTTAGAGTGGCCTGAGGCCTGGTTTCTGTAGGAAAATAGGGCAAATCTTTTGCTCAGGTTTTTTGAGTTAACAACTTTCAGAATGATGAGGGGGTTCTTCTGTGTTCCTCAAAGGTAACTGGCAGATTTTCCATTTCTGGATCACTTGCACGTTGGAATACATTTGATTTATATCAGCACATCTTAGTTATCATCTTTGCTGATGAGCCAACCTTCAGTCTTCACCTAGTGAGAGCCTTCCAGGTTAGTTCCCAAGTACTTCCTGGCATTGTAAACAGGTTTCTGTTGGAGGTATGTGAAAAGTACAGCTGTGATGTTATGTAATACATATATGAAGCAAATTGATTGTGATGGTAAAGCAAATGACTGTATCATCATTGCCAATAGTTATTCACCTCCTTCATGGCAAGAGCAGCTATGAGTCACTTAGCAGAAGCCCTAACTGCACACTTCTTAACCTCCTGGTCCTCACTTATCTTCAACATCTCACAGTCTTCTCCTTTGGACCTTTGAACCTTCATTTCTCCCACTGCTGTTTCTGTGTATTAGTTTTTTGAGATATTTTTATGTTTACGTATGAATGTTTGCTTGCATGTATGTATGTGCACCACGTGCATGACTGGTATACATGGAAGCCAGAAAGTGGCATCAGATCTCTCAGAACTAGAGTTACAGATGATGTGAGCTGTCATGTGGATCCTGGGAACTGACCTTGGGCTCCCTGCAAGAACAGCAGGAGCTTTTAGCTGCTGAGCCATCTTTTCAGCTCCATATTAGCTTTTTTCAATCTACAAATAAGTGAGAACATGCTGTGTATTTATTTTTGTTCCTCTCTTATAATGTCTTTTGTGTCATGTTTTGTGGAATAATACTTCCCTGCGTGTGCACGTGTGCATGTATCCATTTCTTCCTCCATTAACTGTCAGTGAAGCTGTGGGTTGTTTTTATATCACAGTCATTGTGAATAATTTTGCAGTGAACATTGGAGTGCAGGTGTCCTGAGAAGAGGACTTTATTTCCTTCATGAATAGGCTGCTGGGTCACATGGTAGTGAATTTTACCATTTCTTTGTCTCCTCTCTGATGTTATCTCCTACTTTTTTTAATAAGCACTGTCCTGATAGATGCATGGTTTTGCAGCAGACTTGGGTTTGCATTTCCCTGATGATGAGTGATGCTTAATACCTTTTGTATGGGTGTTGCACATTGGTCTTCAGAGAAGCAGCTGTTTATATTTGCCCATTTTAATTGGGCGCTGATTTCTTTCCATCGACTCATAAGAACTTTACATTGCAAGTGCCTTCTTAGCACGTGCATTGTTTGCACTGTTTCCCTCTTTGGAGGTTGGCTTTTTCTGTGCAAGAGGCTGTTAGTTTATTATGGTCCCATTTGTTTATTTTTGCTTTTATAACTTGAGTTTGGGATGCAGTGTCCAAGAAATCATTGTCAAAGCCAAAGTCAAGGCACTTTTCTTGTGTATTTTTTCCTACATTTTATGGTTTCTAGTTTTCCACTTAGACTTGTTTCCCATTTTGAGTTGATGCTTATGTATTATAGAAGATGAAGATCCAGTTTCATTTCTTTGCATAAGGAATCTAGCTTTCTGGATCCACTAAACATTAAACATAGACCAAATAATCAGTATGATATATCCCATTAACAGATGGGAAGGTAGAAATTACATGATCATCTTGGTTGATGCACAAAAAAAAAAAAAAGTCTCACAGCCTTTCTTGATAGAAAGTTTCAATAGTTTAGGAATAGGAGAAAAATTCCAGGCAGTGATGGCGCACGCCTTTAATCCCAGCACTCAGGAGGCAAGGGAAGTGGATCTCTATGAGTTTGAGGCCAGCCTGGTCTACAGAGTGAGTTCCAGTACAGCCAGAACTGTTACACAGAGAAATCTTGTCTCAAAAAGCAAAAAAAAAAAAAACCACTTACAAAAAACTTGTGGCTAACACAACAGTCAGCAGGAGGCACAAAAAGCCTTTTCCCTAAACAATAGTTCTCAACCTTCCTAATTGCTGCGACCCTTTAATACAGTCCTCATGTTGTAGTGATCCCAACCATAAAATTATTTCATTGCGACTTCATAACTGTAATTTTACTCTAGTGCTGTTAATTGTAATGTAAATGTCTATTTTCTGGTGGTCGTAGGCAGCTCTGATGAAAGGGTCCCTTTGGGAGTCAAACCCACAGTTTGAGAGCCACTGCTCTGAGATCTAGTGCAGGCACTGGTGCCCCCATTCACCCTCACCATACCCATTCAGCATAGTGCTAGAAATACTGTCAAGTGTAATCAGACAAGAAAAAAAAAAATTGAAATGAAATATTTAAACTGAAAGACATAAAATTATCTCACTAAACAATTACTGAAATAAAGATTTCCATAAAGTTGCAGAATCAATGTGGAATTCTATGGTGTTTCTGTGTGAAACTAGCCACTTGAGTTCTTCTGATAGTTGCTAAGTGGTATGTGGTAGCTTCCTCCATTCTGACTAAGATTTTACAGGCCAGTCCTGTGCTTTTGCTGCCCCATACTAAGCCACCTATTTCTCACAGGTTCCTGAAGTGATGTTTGATCCCACAGTTTAGGGATTAGGGTTGTTCATTTGTTCCTAGATCATTGTTTCTACTTCTTGTCATATGATCAGAACTTTGGTTTATAATGAAATAGGAGTTTGTCAGCCATCCGCCTGCCTGTTCAGAGTTCGGACTCAAGGACTTGTGCCTAGTCATCTTTTATCTTTACTCACACATTGCAGTGCCATGTAACAAATGGATCACTCCTTTACTCCCCATCCCATGTACGATGTCACAGAATACCACCAAAGTGTGCACTCCTTGACCTTAGAGAGCTCCTTGTTGGGTGTATACAAATCACTGTTCTAAAGTCATTTAGAATCTTTGTGTGTAGCATTCGGCCAGCTGATTGCAGAATCAAGTTTGCTTCATTTTATTTTTAAGAATTGTTTAATCAAATCTGTTGTATATATTTTTCAGCCTCTTACTGGATGTTCTCTAGTTTGGAGGTGTTGTAGACTGAGGGGAAGATGAGGCCCTAGATCCCTCATCTTCGCCATAGCTGTCTGGTTGGTGGCGTGAACAGCACCTGCTGCCTGCTCCTGGTTCTAAAATGTGGTTGAACTCTAGGCAGCCTGCTTGACATGCTGTCTCATGCTGCTTTCCTTTCTGGGGGAAGAGTGGTTTTCCAGCTAAGCCAGGGGGCTCATATTCCCATTTTAACGCCGGGGTGCAGCACCAGCTCTTCACTGCTGTTTTTCTATGTGGTATATGTTTCTTGAGTAAGAACCTGCCCCTGTGGACAGAACAGGAAAATCTAAGATTTAGCAACAATGCACAATCAAGAGAACCACTCAGCTTATGCTTATTTCCTGCTCAGATTCTTCCCTGTCAGCTGTGGTTGCCCCTTGGTCTCGCCTCAGAAAGGTCTAGATCCCAAGAGTGTACTCTTTGGTGTCACAGGCACGACATGTTACAGATCAGCAGCATCAGCCTTCTGTGTTCAGTGTCCCATGGTCTCACTTGTTCCTTTTCAACATGGGGCTGGAATTGTCAGCCCTGTGTAAGTGGGTGCTGGCCTAAGAAAGCAAGACTGGGGGTAGGGAGGCTGACATGCATATGGAAGGCATTGGCTCCACAGCCAGCACTTTACAGGCACCGGCCTAAGGACCCCCAGTGGACTGGCCCTGTGCTACGTGCCCAGGAGCTGGTAGCACAGGGCTGTGGCAGGGCTGTAAGCAGGGAAAGCAGAGCTTCATTCCACCGGACAGGAAGTTATGAAAACTCATGTCTGTTGCTGTACTTTAACAAGCAGATGCAATGTCTATGTGTCTAAACAGAGAAAAGGGCAGTTTCATTTGAGCCAAACTATTTTAAGATAAAGGAAAAACTTTCTCTTAGCTCATTGCACACCCCTCCCTACCTTGATCCTCATCACAAGATCTGGGAGCCCAGGCCTCCCTCGCTAACTCAGCTCGGTGCCTGTCATGTTGCTGTCTGCTCTGGAAAGTCGCAGGAAGGGCTGATAAGGAGCTGAGGACAGAAATCTCAGCTCTTATCTCTCCCTTGCACACGGCTCAGTCCTTTTCCTGTCCTCAGACGGGACATAAACGGCCATCTCCTGGCAGCCAGGACTTCAAACAGGATTGGGCTGGCCTCACTCTGGAGGAGCCAAGGAGGAGAAAGTGGGCTGCAGCTGTCTGCACAGTTGGTGAGCACCACTGAAAGAGTGCTCTGCCTTCCTGGGGCACATGTAGCTGTTTTCCTCTAGAGAGGCGAGCAGGAGCAGCGAGTTGAGGAGGTTCTGCCAGGCACCCGGGCTGTAGGTCAAGGGCTGCTTTGTTTGGGTAGAGCTTTGCCAGGACACAGGTTAGGCCTGAAAGGATTAGATTGAGTTTGGGTTTGTTGACAAGTCAAGCTGCTGTTTTTAAGGGCTCTCATGATAAAAAGAAATTGACACCCAGATGGCCTGCTTGGGGGAGCAGAAGAGTGATAATACCAGCTCATGTGCCTTCTGTTTACCTCCCGCTGGGAAAGTGGCAGTGACACCCTCTCCTAGGTTTCAGCCCATGGCATCATAAAAGTAGGGTGACGAGGACCGTCCTTTGACTTAGAGTGTGGCCATCTGACAGGAGCAGGGAGAACTCGGTCATCACTGTCCTCCCTGCAGGCCAGCCTTGAGTCCCTCCTCCCTCACCAGTCTCAGTGGGTGCCTCACAGATGGGTTTGCAGCTTGAGACTTGGGTGTTGGGGTGTCAAGAGTTGATATGTGCCACTGCCGTTGGAAGAAGTGATTGTTTGCACTTTTGATGGACAACTGCATAAAGTTCAAAAGTTCAGATTGTATAAGCTTCAAGGTTGTATATATTATCTAATAGTAAAGACCCAGATTTAGTCTTGAAAGCCTGGTAAATACTTGTTGCTGATGGCTGTGAAAGAGCTAGGCTATCAAGCTTGGCTGCCGTTTCCTCATTGTGTTCAGCTGGTGTTCCGTGGAGCCCCAGGAGCCCAGGGGCTTTCAGGAAGGGAAGGGAGCTAGTCAGGGCTTGGTGTGAACCTACCTCAGAGACCAACTCCGAGGCACTGCAGTCAGAATATCAATTCATTCTTAGAATTTTTTCCTGCCACATTTACTCCTAAGAATGTATCTTTAAATGATCCTCTAGACTGACTTGTATAGAATTTTTAAAAGTCTATGGAGGTTGTAGCCTTAAATAATACACAAGAAATGGGGAGCTTGTATCTTCAATTTATTATCTTAAATTAACTTACTTCTCTTGAATATAGCCCTGACTAATTATGTCCAATAAATAAAAAGTTATGCTCTACAAAGATCTTTTATTTCAAGATCCTGCGCTCTAAAGAATCTGACATCTTAATGAGTCCTAATACTTTATAGCCTAATTTTAAAATATTTTTTAAAAAAATCTAAAGTCTTTTTAAACTACTTTTCTTTTTAGAAAAAGGTACCCAAATTGGAAGTGTCAAGATTCCTGAGTGATTTTTTTCAATCTCCTGTAGAGGAGAAATGGAGGAGTTGTGCTCCCTGGAAGCCTCTGCTTCGGAGGCTGTTAGTGGAAGCTGTGTGTCCTGCTTCTGGGGAGCAGGGGGAGAGCCAGTTGACCCAGAATTATAAAGACAGTCAATTTGGATTATTTTTAGACTTCACTCAAAGACGTTGGTGCCTATGTCACATTGATCATTTCTGCTCTGGAGGAGCCTCGTTTATCTTGTGGCTGCCAGAGTGTGATGAGATGGCGTCACGCGAGTCACTGTAGCTTCCAAGCCTGAGGACCTTCCAGGGAAACCGGAAGCTGCTCTGTTCCTTCCTCTCTTTTCCCCAGAGGTGGCATGACTCGTCAGTGATTCTGATGTCATCACTTGAAAAGTTGTTGCCATGGAGAATGGTCCTTCTAAAACATGATTATGTTGGCTTTTCCTAATGAGAGGTAGTTTAGCAGCTGCCAGGCAAGTGGAAAAAGAAGGGAAAGAAAGGAAAGAAAGGCACGCACAGCTTTGTTAACATTGGCATCACGTGAGGAACTTGGCCTGTGAAAAGTGAGTTACTGTGTGCTTCCGTTCCTGCTGCCTCATGGAAGGTCATTTATCTGTGTGGATCCCAAGCAGAACCCAGTGCCTAACTCAGAAGAAACCGCTACGTGCTCCCAGATCACCAAACGTTCTCTTTCATGGCAGATCACTTCATTTTCCTGAAATACTGTCCTCTGCTCTCTCCATTTACAGGCCCAGTTCTGCAAGGTTAGCCTTTTTCTTTAGCAAAAGACTGAGCCCTAAAGCTGAAGCCCTATGTGTATGCAGCAGTCCCCCATTGCTCAAGGTGCATGTGTGCTGAGACCTAGGATGTGCCTGCAGCTTTGGATATAAGGAGTCATTCCTATTGCCTAAAGTGCAGCAGAAAACTACCAAGAATTTTTTTCCTCATCATCACAATTTTGGTAGACAATTCCTTTTGACTGTAGACCTTAGCATCCCCAGCATATGTTTTACTTTCTAGGAACTTCTGCCTTTCACCTGAAGGATGTACTTTACAATTTGAGCATATTCAAATTGCCAGCATTGCTACTCTTATGCCTTAGACTTTAAAGTTCCGAGAATTCTTAGAGAAACAGGGGGTTGAGGAAGTAGCTCGGGTGCTAGAGTGCTTGTCTAGCATGCACAGTGCCCTGGGTTCCATCCCGCCACCACATGAACCAGACATTGTAGTACACACCTGTAATCGCAGCACTCAGAAGGTGGAGGCAGGAGGGGCAGACGTTCAAGGTCATCCTCTGTTGCACTGGGAGTGACACCCACCTAGACTACGTGAGATCTTATCCAAAAAAGAAGGAAGTGACGAGGACAAGGAGGTGGGGGAAAGGAAAACAGGGATGCTCGAACACACTACTGCAGTACCACCAAGTCTGATCACACAGGCAGCTGCTAAATGACTAAAGTGCAGCTGGCACATGCAGTGTAGACTCACTGGACACAGGATGATTCAGGGCCTGCTCAGATGGACAGCATTTCATTGCACTGACTCAGAATGGCAAACAATTTACTAGAATTCCCCACTTAGTTTATAGTCTGCCTTTTTAGCAGAATACCTAGACTAGGCAGTTTACAGAGAACAAAGATGTATTTCTTAGAGTGTTAGAGGCTGGGGACTTTGATAGCAAGGTACCAGTGTCTGATGAGGGCCTTCCTACTGTGTCTGGAAGGCATTACAAACCTGTGAGTTCATATGTCTCTTACTCTTCTTGGAAAACCACTCACCCCAGGCTGGGGCCCCCACTACCTTCCTGCAGTTACCTCCCAAAGGCTCTGCTTTTGAATACTCTCTTCCACTGAGCTAAATCCCCAACCCTTAACCTGTGATTTTTAGGGTTTAGTTTCCAACATGTGAATGTTTGGAGAACATGTTCAAGCCTTAACACCAAAAAGAAACTAAGGATAAAGGAGACTCTGTGTGTGTGTGTGTGTGTGTGTGTGTGTGTGTGTGTGTGTGTGTGTGTGTGTGTATGTGTGTGTGATTGAAAAGCATCTAGTGTTCCCAAAAGCTGTCAGTACAATGGCCACAAAAGCAGATTGTATTTTTAAATGTATCCATTAGGCAGATATTTACTTAGCACCTTTGACAAGTACTTGTATAACTAAAGAGAAAACATTTCTACAGACATTTTACTGAGGAAATTCAAGCTTTATGGTCACTTACTTCATGTAGTTTCACATGCTATGAAATATTCTTTATTTGGTTCTCTCATCCTACTTCTAAGAAATGTGAAAATAAATCTACTTAAGATGTGAACATGTAGGCCCACAGCAATCATTTCTCAGTCCCTGTTTTAGGGAGCCCCTTCTTGGAATCTCTGCACAGTGGGCATTGTACAGGTGCCTGGGTTCTGTATGTCTTTGCACACATGCACACACGTCGTTCCTGTTGAGTTGTGGCACATTTACATTCTATTAATGGCAGCCCTGAGAGTTCTCATTGTTTCACATCAAAACTTCTGAAACTTAACATCAATGAGGCTTTCCTCCTCTTGGGGATCCCCTTATGTACTCGCTAATGTTGAAAGTGGTTGTGTATCCTAGGCAAATTCCTAATGCTAGTTACAGCCGACACTTTCCATGTTTAGCCTAATTCCAATGTAAGTGATAGATGTTACCCACCCCCCCCCCCCCAAAGCACAGCATTTTATGCCTGAGCAAGCGTTGTGAGTGCAAAAGTAACTCTCTGGCTGTAAGTCATTACACACTCTCCATTACACGGAGGCCACAAAGGGATGGGAAAACCATGGAGGTGCCCCAGAAACCTAGTGCCATTGCTGTGTCCAGCTAACCCCATAGGAAGTCCCATACCGCTGGGCTTTTCTCAGTTGACTTTTCCCCTGGAAAGTGACAGTGGTACCATGGGATGACGGCCCACAGAGAGAAACACTCAGGTTATTTAACTTGGGTCTGTATGTTGCTAAGGGTCGTAGTAATTGATAGACTGCACCAGACAGAATTGTTGTTCTCCAAGCAGTCCTTATCGTAAGGTGGGCTTTTGAATGAAAGAATGGCTGTGTTTGGTCGGGAAGACAGGGCTCTGCAAGTGCTGCTCCCTTTTTGCTTCCTGCCCTCCTGCGCCCCTTGTTGACACCAACCTGCCCCACAGGTGTGGGGGTGGTGGTGGTCACCTCTGCAGTCTGTTTTATCTGACACATGTGTTGAACACTCTCCAAATCTGTCTCATTAGAAAGTATGCAGAATATAGGTAGGATAAAAATGGTCCCTGCCCGCAGAAAACTTAGTATTTCCTTACAAAGATGTTTGCAAAGCAAAAGAAAAAGTAAAAGCAACTAGTTGCTGATCTGGGTGGCAAACAAGGGGATAGATAGTTCTGCAGGTCAGGCTTGCTGGAGGCTTGCACAGGATCTTCAGGGAAGTCGTTGTAGTTACTTTTGTCTCATTGCTTGAACAAAATTCCAGAAGAAAAGGGCAGCTTAAGGGAAGGTTTGTTTTACAGGGGATGCGGTCCATGCAGCAGGGAAGGTGCATGGTACAACAGGCAGCGGCTGGTCATACTGCCCCCAGGATCAGGAAGCAGAGTGATGGATGTTTGTGCTTGGCTCATTTTCTCCCTTTTATTAAATCTGGAACCCCCAACCCAAAGATTAGTACCACCCACATTTAGAGTGGATCTCCCCACCTCAGTTAACCTCATCTAGATGTTTCTTCAGAAATACTTGTGTACATTTGTTTCTGTGGTGACTCTAGGTCCTATCACTGAAGTGAGAATGTGGCTGTGAGAGATCTAAGGAGGCTTTAAGTTCTGTGAGGGCAGAGACCATTTCTAGGGCCTGGAGCAGGTCCCTGAATCCGTTCATTCTGTCCCTTCTGGGGAGATGTGAAGGCTACATGCCATATACTGGGTCTCAGCATTGCCTTTATGCTGCCCAGTCACACAGTCACTTCATGGCTGGTTTATCTGTCTGTAATGAATGGGTGTGGTGTCTGCCTCCAGTGCTCCACTGCACCCTCATTTGGGTTGGTCAGAACTGTTGTGTTGGAGAGTCTGGAAAACATACAGAGTATTCTGAGTCTACAGACTGTTTTCTTGCTGAGCTTCTTTAATTTTCCACAGACTAATCCAGTCCACGCTGGTGATAGACAGGCTGTTGTAGAAGCAAGAGTTGGTTCATCATGGACAATAGCGATGAAGCTAACAGCCCGCTTGCCAAGTCTGTTGCCTTTGGGTGTCTGTTCCTCTTGAGCTCTGGGTGTCTGCATTTTCTTACAGTGAGAAATCTCACTGGAGGATTACTATCGTACATGACTTCTGTGTCTTAACGTGCAAGGCAGAAAGCTTCTGTCCTCCTGTTGCTAAGATGAGCAGTGATGTGTGGAAAAGGTTGGTGAGTCGAAAGGTTTGCCTCTGACAACACCCATCCCTGCGCAACCATGTCTGGAGTACTCGGATGACGTCTGTCCAGGACATCACCTCTAAACACCTCCCGAAGTCCCCTCTCAACCTGCTTGCTTTCCCTGCCCCAAAGAAGCTGACTAGTCTTCTGAGAGTGTGAACGAGAAACCTGTGGGGCGCTTGCCTGGCAATCCATCTCACGTACATGTGTGAGTGATATAAGAGCAGTCTCTATAGCCCAGTAGTGTTGTTGCAGAGGCTCCCAAGCCCCCGAGGCTCTAGACTGGGTACCTGTTCTGGAAATGACAGCAAACTGGTGCACATGCTTTTCAGGTCTATGCTAGAGACGTGGTGGCATGCAATTCCCCTAGGAGATTATGTCAGGGTCACCTTTCCTTTCCATCACTGTCCTGTGGTATTTGTGGCACACATTGTGCACCCTCCAAGCATACTAACACGGAGTAGACAACACTGCAGATGCCCAAGTGGGGATTGGATGTCTAAGATAGTCAGACTTCAGCCCAACATGTGACTTTAGCACTCAAGAGGCTGAGGCAGGAGGATTGCAAGTTGATAGCCAGCCTGGGCTACATAGCAAGTTTGAGGCCAGCCTGAGCAAGACCCAGTATTAAAGGGAGGAGGGGACTTTTGTAAAGGAAATTCACATGCAAATTTGAAAAATTACAAAACTCCTAAGCCTAGTTTCAGGGCATTTCTCTTTGTTGTTGTTGTTGTTGTTTTAAAAACAAATGTTTTGTTTTGTTTTTCTGTATTAAGCTGCCACCTTGGTTAATCTCCGTCCTCAGAACTGAGCTTGGACCTTTGTCATGGATTATTCAACAGTAGATATACTTTAGTGTGGGTGCTGAGAGTCTATAATGCCAGTTAGAAGTCAGGGTGCCAGGGTGGGGAGCAAGGGCTCTGCACCCCACAGCATGGCATCAGACCCCACTCCCTCCACGTCTGCAGATGAGGTGCCTGTGCTCCAGATCTCACCTTGGGCCCCTGTAATGGAGAGCGTTCCTGTCCTCATCATGCCATGAGCCACCACGTGCTAAGTGCCTGCCACAGATGGTGGCTGCCCTCTTCAGTCCAGCTGGGTGTGGGCACTTTGGCTACAATTTCCTCGTGTGACTCAGTGTAACAATCCCACAGAGTTCTTCTGTCCTTAAATTCTCAACTCAGTAAAGTGGGAAGCAGGTATTGTCAGCTCTGATCCACAGCACATTATGGATTGGGTAGTGATGAGTCCCTTGTTATCCTTGGGGAAAGCCAGTCATTAGGGTTTTTGTTTGTTTGTTTTTTAAACACATGCTGTGTACTCATCACTCTAAACAAAGTGAGAAAACCAGAGGCTTTCTGTGAATAGCCAGCTTAACCAGGAACCTGCTTCATGCAGTATCTCAAAAACTTCAAAAAGACATGGAAAATGTCAGGCTTTTACACTGGCCTCTGTGTAAGGTTTCTTCTTAGTACTAAGTGAAATGGAAGGTGGGACAGTGTGGAGAGAGTGTTAATTCTATTGTCATCCCCTGCCATCTCCCTGAGCCCTTTCTTTAGAAAGTCCCCATATTATAGGAGGGCATCTTTTTCTGGTGTGTGCACTTATATATCACATGGCCCTGCAGAAAGCTGGGGGCACACACACATTCCCACCTTCCCCTCCCTGTGCCCAGGAGAAAGTCTCTATGTCTCCCTGCATTTGTCTTTACTGCTGGTAAAGCTCAGGGCATTCGAGTGGGACCTTGGGAATCTGCACTGCCACTCGGGTGCTGGTCACTAGTTCCAGAAGCCCCACTTTCCCACCACAGCCTGCCCTTTGAGAACAGACCTTCAGGGATTCAAAGGGTTAGTGCACATTTCCAAGCTCTGCTTCCTCAAAGGGAACCTCAGAAGTACTGCAGACAGTACTTCACAAGGAGTGCATCTCTGAGCTGCACTGAGATGCCATTTGTACTGCCCTGGCTTGATCTGTTGGTCAGAGTGAGTTTGCTGTGAACTCGCTGGTTCTGATAAGGCCTTCACCAGACCCCAGCGCTCTGCACAGAGCAGCTGTCAGCACACAGAGGGACTTTAGAACTCACCTTCACCTACCTATTGGATTAGTATTAGTGTCTGAGACCTCCAACAGCTCTTTTAAAGGAAGATTTCCTGAAGTCTTGAGCTTCAATCAAATGTTTGACAAAATTATTAGTGATTGCTCCCATTGTGGTATTTTATACAGAACCCAAAATTGTCAAGTTATTTTACTAGTTTCTGAAACACCACTATAAAACTAAGACATTCTCAAGGTTTACAATGTAATGAAAGTCACATTTAAGTAGGGTGGGTTTTCTTTGAGGTTGTATCATGTATTTAATGGAAATGTAAGAAGACACAAATTTTTGTTTCTAAATGCTTTCTTGAAAAAGTAACTGTTTGCTTTGAAATTAGACCAGATTTAAAAATACTCATTTTCTTATAAAGGTATATATGTTTTTATGTTTTACAGAACCAAGGTTATAATCAGTAGTGAAACTGGTTTCTAATTGCCAATGTAGAATGAAACCCTGAGCATCGATCCCTCAGGAGTCAGATTGGCAGCCTATTAAAAGCCTTACTAGGCTGGAGGGGGTGGGGGTGCAGGCCTTTAATCCCAGCACTCGGGAGGCAGAGGCAGGTGGATCTCTGTGAGTTCGAGGCCAGCCTGGGCTACAGAGTGAGTTCCAGGAAAGGTGCAAAGCTACACAGAGAAACCCTGTCTCAGAAAACAAAACAAAACAAACAACAACAGAAAAATAGCCTTACTAAAGGATAGATTTCCCATATGAGGGAAGGTGGTTCTCCCCACAGCCCTCTCCTCGTGGACTCTGTCGCTAAGCACTTCTCTTTTGCCCTGCCGAGCTGACTGGTGTGCCTGAGTTCTCAGCACCTCCCCACCATAGGAATTGCTTAGAACCATACTTCCTGGGGATTAGAGACCCAGGAGATTGAGTTGAGTAAGTGACTCAGAAATGGTCTTGTGTTTCCTAATAACTAAGGATGATTAATACCGGCAGCCAGTTCCTGCTATATTAAACCATTGAAAACAGGAATTCTAAAGGTAATAAGTAAAGGAACAAGGAGGAGCCATAGGCTATATGACCTGAGCATTAGTCCCAAACTCACACAGGCTCAAAGAAGAACAGCTCACGCCCGGCAGGCTGCCATCAATGAGACCTCTGTTACATTAGTGGGCCACCTTCCCAGTGCCCATGTCTATGCATGGCTATGGGTGTGTGCACTTACATGAAAGGCAAGATCTTTCTTGTCCATCCGCCTGGCATTGGCAAATAAATACCAAAAGCCTTAAGAAGGTGCTTCATTCTGTCATGAAGAATTCCAGTCCTCACTCAACATTTGAGGAACAAAAAGACTAAGTGACCTGGTTTTGGAGTCCTAAGACAGCTAATTTTATTTCTTTCAATATGACCTGATGAGATACCAGCAAAATTTTCTGATTGACAGGTGTGTGTGTGTGTGTATGTGCACATGCAATCGCAAGCACATATGTGTTTGCTCTGGTTTCCTTCAGTATGAGTATGTGACAATGGTTCTCAACTTGTGGGTCATGACCACTGTAGGGTCAAACAACTCTTTCACAGGGGGGTCACCAAGACCATCAGAAAACACAGCTAGTTACATCATGATTCATAACAGTAACAAAATTACAGGATTTTCATTAAATAATTTTATCACCCCAACATGAGGAACTATATTAAAGGGTTGCAGCATCAAGAAGGTTGAGAACCGCTCTTCTAAGAGACTAGGTCAGTTCTTTTGTATGTGTCTTCCTCAGTAGCTCTCCACAGTAGTTTTCTGAAGCAGGATCCCTCATTGAACCTGGAACTCACTGATTCCATGATCTGTCTGTCTCAACGTCCCCATCTGGAATTACAGGTGCACTCCATTGCCTGGCTCTTTAAATTGGCTCTAGGGACTGAACTAAGGTTCTCACACTTGTGCAGCAAGCACTTAGCAATGGAGCTATTTCCCCGCCACTCTAGAGGATATCTAAATTTCCCCACTCACCTCATTTGTTCCACATTTTATTGTTTAAATTTCAAATTGACTTCATGATTTTGTTTTTGATCCAAGGGCTAGAGAACATACAGCCAGTGTTGATTTGATATGCACTTGATTTGATGCCCTTTGATGAGAACTCTGACTGCAGTGGCCACTCAGGGCCCAGTTGTAATTTAATAGAATGTTGATTCTGCTGGAATTTCAAGCAGAGAACTAATACTTCAGTTCCACTGAAGTTTTTGAGGGCTACTGTGTTCATGAAAGTTCAGTGTTCAATATGTGCTACTTTATAATTAAGAGATCTGTACTAGCAGAACATGGCCAGCCACATGGACCCGTACACACTGTGTCGGAGTCTGTAGATCACCACAGAAGGCCCTGCAGAGTCACAGAGCTCTGGAACATGCATTCCCTGGTGTCTGCAGGAGACTCTAGGCTTGTCCTAATTTACAATGTTGTTTGCTCACAAATCAGTGAGGCCACTTGCCAGATGAGGTCTGTCCGGCCTTCTCCCCACACGGTTCTCAGTGTTAGCCAATTGTTCTGGGCTCAGCAACTTAGGGCCAGCATTAGTGGCTCCATGTGGCTCTTCCTGGCTGCTGCATGGGATGAATGAGTGGTGCTAATCACTTCTCTCTTCTCCTCCAGGATGACTGCAGCACCTCCACTGCAGATGAGGTGGATGCCTCCACGACTACGACCACAACCAGTGCCTTCACCATCCAGGAGTATTTTGCCAAGAGAATGGCCCAGTTAAAGAGCAAGCCACAGGCCTCGACTCCTGGGCCTGACATTTCAGAGACCTCTGTTGAATGGAAAAGGGGGAAGAAAAAAACCAAAGAGGCAGCAGACACAGATGTGGAGAACTCTCCCCAACACAAGGCCAAGCGACATAAAAAGAAAAAGCATGCAGAAGTGGAGATGGAGCCTGTAGGCAAGAAGAGAGACCGAGCCAAGGTGCAGTCTGGAGGCCCCAGTGGGGGTGAGTGTTCCGATGCCTCTGCCGGAGCTGCCGAAGATTGTGTACAACCACCCGACAGCCAGGATGATGCCCCAAAGTCCAAGAAGAGAAAGGCGAAGAAGAAGTTGCAAAAGCCAGGAGGGGTAGCAATAGAGACTAAAGCAGACAAGGGACTTGTGAAGAAGAAGAAGAAGAAGAAGGCCTCCAGATGACCTCTCACTAGCCAGGGCCTCTGACCTGTCAGCACACTGCAAACTCTGGCCCCAAGTCAGAGCACGGTGAACCCAGGCAGCTCACAGATTGCCAGCTCTCACCTGCTCGCCACATTTCCCCCCCCAGTCACCTTCCTGAGAGAACTGATTTGAATGGTCTAGATCATGACTTTTTAATAAATAAAATAAATTTCATTAAATAGATTCTTTCTTATATGCTGAGCCTTTCACTTGAATATTTATTCACACACACACACACACACACACACACACACACACACACACACACAAATACTCGAGCGAGTGTGTGGGTTTGCTCTGGTTTCCTTCAGTACCTGACTGGTGCTTCCTTCTGAAGGACTTAGTCTAATTAAGGGATTAAGAGGCAGTGACTTGGATGCAGATGGTTCCTTTTGTTCTGCAGCCAGCCATACATTTCTGCCAAGTGGGAATTACATGACTGCATTCCCCAGTGAGGGTTTTGCTATGCTGCGCTTCAGTGTTGGTGGGCGGATGTTTCTTCTGCTGAGTGCTGGCCACGGGGATCCCAGGCCCCACTCGGTGACAGCACCAGCTGGGGACAATGAGTGCCTAGCTTTCATAGGTCACCAGGGGTTCCTGCACTAGGTGTGGAGTCAGACTTACTTCTATCTCATGTTCCTTGAATGAATCCCTGCAATGAGCGTGTTTGTGTATAATGATCAGGAGGTCCCCAGGAAGTTCGAAGAATGAAGACGCTAAGGCATGAAGCTGATTGTCCTCTTGAGGGCAGGCTCTGCATTGGGACTGCCTTATGGAAGCTCTTACAAGTGTAGATATTTATGAGTAGACCAAGACACTTTCTTGCTGTGCTCAAACCAGGTGCTGTTGCCTCGTGTCCACACTTCCTCCCCTTGCCACAGACCCACACGCCTTCCTAGTGCCTCTGCGAGCCAGCCAGCTGCTGAGTATGGTGGTGGAACCCTCAGCCTATGTCCTCTCTGCCATTTTCCTTCTTTCCTCTCTGCCTTCACTTCTGTCTTCTTTCTAGCTCTCCTTATGTTTCCAGTTCACATTTTCCTGCTTGCTTCTCAGACCCTGCCTCCCATCCTTCTGACAGTCTTGTGCCACTGGCCTTACTTTTCACAGAACTGTCGAGGTAGTGGTGGGAACCACTCCACGGGCCTGTGCCCACACCGTGATGTTTTGCCCTTGATCTCAATGTCTGGGGTCATGTGTTGTTACATGGGAAACTTGGCCCGGAGAGTCTTGAACTGGAAAATCCATGGAGTAGCACTACTGTCTAAGAACACTGAACAGTGTTGGTGACTTAAGAAGACAGTCCACGACCCCAGAGAGGAGCCGGGTGGACTTGGAGCCTGAAGCAATCTCCAGTTTCATCAGGTCTCCCGGAGTTTAGAATCCCAAGCCAATAAAGCCCCAAAGGTTTTTAAAGTCACTTTTCTTCACAACTTCTTGGCTTGCCCTATCTTGTTTGTGAAACTAGAGACCCAGAAGTATAGAAGCACAGTTGTATGGAAGCTAAAGGGTACAGATCTTACCAGTGCATATATGCTGGCTTCTTTTGCCCTTTTTTTTTTTTTTTTTTGGTTTTTCCAGACAGGGTTTCTCTGTGTAGCTTTGCGCCTTTCCTGGAACTCACTTTGGAAACCAGGCTGGCCTTGAACTCACAGAGATCCGCCTGGCTCTGCCTCCCAAGTGCTGGGATTAAAGGCGTGCGCCACTACCGCCCGGCTTCTTTTGCCTTTTGATTTGTTGAGCTTAAAGGTTTGTTTGCTAATTTACTTTTATGAGTATGAGTGTTTTGCCTGCATGTGTGTACATATACTACGTGCATGCCTGGTACCCAAAGAAATCAGAAGAGGGCATCATATCCCCTAGAACTAGAGGTACGGATGGTTGTGAGCTGCCATGTGGATGCTGGGAACCCAAAGGGGTTCTCTGCAAGAACGTTAAGTGCTCTTAACAGCTGAGCCATCTCTCCAGCCCTAGTTATATTGAATTTAATTTCCTAGCTCAATTGAAAGGTGAGAGCCAAGGGCTGGAGCTCAGGGATTGGGAGCTTGCCTGGCTCCATCTAGAGTGAAGAGCAGAGAGATGGGAAGAGGAGACGAGAGAGCTAGAGAGCGGAGTGGTTTGCAGGATTGGGAACATAGGAGATCCACTTAGGCTAACTGGAGAGATGAGTCCCCAGCAGCCACATGCAAGCGGCTTCAAGTCACCCTTTATAGAGGGATATAGAATGTGATTGTGTGTAATGGGCTCCTGGATGATTTTTGTCTAGTTTGCGGTACTGGGGAGCAAGCATGGGCCTATGCTTAGTGACTGTCAGTCAGCAATCTTAAGTAGGTGGCTGAGAAAAAAGCTTGTGCTTAACTCAGTGTGGCCATGGGCTTGGAAGGAGACAGCGCTTTCTCCAGAAGCCTCACCTTCCATGTTTTCCCCCTGGTCTCTCAGACTGTTCTTGGGTCGGAGGGAAATTGGAATAATAAGAGGACACAGGGAGCTGCATGTGACCGTCTGGATACTTGTAAAATCCTCGGCACACGAGTCCCGCCTTTGCCTGGAGTTACTACACTAGGTAAAAATGCCTCAGTTTTACATCCTTCGTGGCTTTCCTCAGCAGCTTCGGGTCATTAGAGGAAATCCGAGTTCCCAGAAAAAGAGCAGCCCCTCTGAAGAGCTGCTCCCCTGGTGTCTTAACCTTTTCTATGGATTTTAATAGATGGTTACTATTAAGCGGAGTCTTATGTACTGGGCCCTATTCCAAGCACTTTGAATAAATCAACTTGTTAAATTGTCATTCAGCCTTGTGAGGTAACCTCATTCCTGTCCCCTTTACAGAAGAGCCTTTTGTGGTGGCTGGAGATTTATGCTGCCCTGAAGCCTCATGATGCCCCAGCACCGTTGCCACACCATCATGAGCCCCTTGGCTCTCAATCCCAGCTTCACCCATCTTATAGGCCCCCTGTGTTGCATCGTTCCCATAGTTTGGTTACTTACCGGCCGGCGTGTGGGAGGCAGCTGGCAAACACCAGAGATTTCCACAGCTAACCCACATGAGCTGTACACGAGAATGTGCTCTTGGGGACATTTGAAATCTCCAAAGGGGCCCCCTTTCCACCTTGGCACTGCAGTTGTTGGGAACCTGACTACGTGAGCTTCTTTTACATACTGTGTTGAAGACTGTGGTTAAAAGGATCTTCTACTTGGTAGGAAATATCGATGCTTTTGGAAGATAAAACCCAAACTGGCAGTTTGTTTTCCATGCCTCTGTTTCTCTTCTCACCTGTCCCCTGAGTGGCAGGAGCAGGCCGAGACCTGTTTGCTCGAAAGAATCAGCACCAGAAGAGTTTGCTTGCAATCTCTTCCAGTGATCTCAGCTCTTGGATCAGCAAGCAGCGGCTGTATTTAGATTTGAGTAAGAACTTCCTCCCCACCCGCCACCCTGTTTATCTCTCTCAGCTTCTGCAGCCACTGCAGTTTGGAGCCTGTTGTGCTGGCATGGAGCAGAAGAGGTCAGATCGGGTGCCCGGTGTGGTGTGTGCTTTTATGGTGTACCATTATTCATGAGCAAATTAGTACCGTGTCCTAATAAAGGAGCTGACTAACCTCGTATACAGGCACAGTCTATTTAGGAAACACTGCATATATTAAAAATGACACACACACAAGCCCTCCTGGATCCAGCAAGAGGAGAGAAAGGCAGACAGGGGCATTGGGTAAAGAAAGGGAACAGAGAAAGCTGGCTGAATCAGAGTTCCCGAAGTGGCGATGGTTGCAGTTAGGGACCGGCTGATGGACTGTGGGCCTGAGGTCAATTTTCATGTAAGCCTAAATCACCATGTAAGGAAGGCTGCAATAAGGTTTGTTTGTCTTTTTTGTTTGTTTGTTTGTTTTGTTTTGTTTTCCCCGAGACAGGGTTTCTCTGTGTAGTTTTGGCACCTTTCCTGGATCTCACTCTGTAGACCAGGCTGGCCTCGAACTCACAGAGATCCGCCTGGCTCTGCCTCCCGAGTGCTGGGATTAAAGGTGTGCACCACCACCGCCAGGCACCTGCAATAAATTCTTTAACTGAGGGAAGGACTTTGTAACTAGTTACATCTGGAATTTTCCACACTGGATTTCCTTGGGGAAGTGAACATAGATGCCAAAAGGCAATTATTGTAAATATATTTCTTGATCACCAACTTCAGGCTTCAGGCTCCTCACCATGGAAGAGCTGACCCACAAAAATCTACCCACATCCCTGTCTTCCCAGTTTGTCCTTTAGAGCAGACCAGTAGATCCTGAGATAATCCCATTGCATGCCCCCAGGCTCCAGCCTCCTCTCCTCCAGCCAAGCAATGTTTCATTCTGAGAACATCCATGTCAGTGATCCAGGCGGGCTGGAAGCTTCAAGAAATTCTTTGCCAGCCCATTATTTAGCCTGCACCTGGGAGTCAGTTTGTCCTAAAGTCTCTGTATCAACATCATTTCTAGCCGATTAACTGACCATCATTCTCTATGTATTTCTTCACACATATTACAACAGGTATCAATCTTTGCCGTCCATCCCCTACCCCACCCCTGCTCTGGAGTCGGGAGTCCTGAGTCCATGTGAATACGAGAGCCCAGCTACCCTCCAGTGGCCATGTCATAGCAGGTCTGCTGAGTGGTCAAGGATGGAAGGAGCAAAGGAGACAGTCTACTCTACCCACTGCCAGAGACAACCCTTCAGCTACAAGGGACCAAGCCAGCCACTGAGGTGTCTTGTTAAAATGTCCAAATTGGCTTTACAACGTGAAGCGTTTAGGTGGTAAGTAGTCTGGGAGATCATGGCAAATGTGTCTAGTTTCCTTCACTTTTCCTCTTTTTGGCCATTCTATAATCCACTCCAGGCTCTCCACTCTTGCCCTCCACTTGGAGTGGGAGGGCTCCACACACCCTGAGTGTTTGGGGGGGTTCTGTGCTATCCTTCCCTCTCCCTCTGTGGAGATGCTCCTGGTCTGGTTCCGCTGCATCTGGACAATTCCTAGCTCTCCCAGTGATGTCAAGCTTTTAACCTACCTCTCCAGGTGGCCAAGCACCCCTCAAATTCTAGGGATCATCAAGGAGCTCTTGTTCATCTTTCATGGCTGCCCTCTGGACCTGCTGTTGTCATAGGAACTACATGCACCCACAGATAGCGATTCTGTTATTGAGGGTTCAGCTGCTCTGCCCTGTCCTCCACCAATGTGCATAAAGCAGGCCTGTCCTGGAGCTCAGGGCATAGCACTTCTGCTGGACCCCTCTGCCTGTAGGCACGGCCCTGCATGCACCTGGCCTTCCTTTCCAATCTCAAATCTCTGGGACATTCTCCCCTGGGCCATGGTTCCCTACCTCTGACTGGAGTCACTGCATGGAGGCCCTGAGAGACCACTGTGTAGAGTTGTGAAAGTGAAGCCTGAGTTTCTGGGAAGACCCCAAGATGTTGGAGTTGCCAGAGCTGTGAGACATCTGACAAAGAGAGATGTGTAAAAAAGATGTATGTTACATGCAGCAAAGCCAATGGGGCAAAAAACTAAGCCCTTTGCGATTGAAGTCCCACCCAGTGAGCATGGAGCAACAGTGTTTGGTGTCTGCCCTGATAGATTCCTGTCTTGCTTTGGTCCAGTACTTCCTCACTATGCTCCTCTCCCTCCCCTACCGGAAGGGAATGTATGTTGGAACTATGTAGTTTGTTTTTTGTGTTTCTGTTCATTGTGACATAGGTCACAGTTAAGACATTGCCTTGAGTCTCAAAAGAGACTCTGGACTTTTAAACAATGTTGAGACTGTGGAAGAGTATGGGGACTTTTGAAGTCGGACTAAATACATTTTGCATTATGATATGGCCATGAGCCTATTGGGGGCCAGGGAGTGGATTGTGGTGGTTTGAACGGGAAATGTTCCCCATAGATTCATGTGTTTGAAAAGAGTTGGTGGTGCTGTTTGGGGAGATTATGAAACCTTTAGGACATAGAGCCTTGCTGGAGGAGGTGTATTACTGAGAATGGACATTGAGAGTCTGTAGCCTCACCCCACCTCCAGGTTGCTCTCTTTGGTTCCTGTTTGCAGTTCAGATGTGATCTCTCAGCTTTCTGCTCTCGCTGATACATTTTCACTACCATGATGAAATTGTTTTTGTTTTTGTTTTGGGTTTTTGTTTTTGTTTTTTGGGTTTTTCGAGACAGGGTTTCTTGAGACAGGGTTTCTCTGTGTAGCTCAGGCTGTCCTGAACTCACTCTGTAGACCCTGCTGGCCTTGAACTCAGAGATCTCCCTGCCTCTGCCTCCTGAGCGCTGGGATTAAAGGCGTGCACCACTACCACCCAGCTTCCATGATGAAACTTTATCTCTCTAGAAGCATAAGTCAAAATAAATGCTTTCATATGTAAGGGTTTTTTTGTTTTGTTTTGTTTTGTTTTTTGTTTTTTGTTTTTTTGGTCATTGTGTTTTTTCACAGCAACAGAAAAAGAACTTATATATACCCAGTATATGTGAGACCCACTTTTCCCATAGGGCCTTCCTTGTGACTCACCTGACCACTGAACTGACACCTCCTATGACTCCTCACAAGCCCCTCTCCCTCCAAGTCTCCTTTCCTCAGGGGGTGGCGGAGGGATTAAATGAAATCGGAACCTAGCAAAACACCCAACAGCTGGTACTTGAGACATTCTCTCTGGCCCCAACTGGCCAGAGGAGAAAAATAAAAACTAAGTACTTAACTGTGACAAGGACACACTGTCCAAAGCAGGAGTGAGTAATTTCCTGAGTGGATCCCACATCCACTGTGGACTCTGGGAGACCTCAGTATAGGTTCACTTACTGTAACCACCACTAGACCCTGGTGTGGAAAGTGGGTCCAGGGGCAGCAGGGTGAGTGGAGAGCAGGGGCACTTGGAAAATCCCTACCTCGCTCTTAAATTTGCTGTGAACTCTAGGAAAGCCATCTTTAAAAGCAGAAGCTCCTCATGAGAAGATGAGGACCCAGTCACGAGTAAGGCATTGGCCATGCTCTTGACACACACAGGTGGCCAAGGCCTGGAATGGGAGTTCTGTACAAGGTCACCATCAGGGCTCTGGAGCTCTCAGGCTCTGGTGATGATCATGCAGGACTGACGAGCTTAGGATGAGACGCTGAAAGGCGTGGTCAGGTCATCCTGAAGCCAGCTGAGTCCCAGGAAGGCTTAGGGCTGGCCACTGGAGGTGGTAACCTGTGAGCAGGCCCTGGGGCAGGGCTGGGAAGGGCTTACATTGACTCAGACTTCTCAGGTGACAGGCTTCGAGATCCTTCCCTTGCCAGGGACTCCAAGGCAGCCCGGAGTCAAGCAAGTTGTTGCAATTTAGCTGGGAGGGATTGCAAAACCCTGCCGTGCTGAGGCAAGGCACTGCCCATCTGAGGTGAGCAAGTGATGCTAAGTGAGCTGGAAGAGGGAGAGACACAGCTGGGGATCTTCCAAATCAGGATCCATCCACAGCTCCAGCCCTGAAACAAGAACTGCCCACCTCACACACCTAGCTGATGAGTACAGAGGCCACCAGTATCTGAAGTTTCAGGGGAAAGTCTACCATGTCAGCCATTTCCCAGATGCTCATACATTTCTGATCATGAGACAGCTTAGGATACTATGCTTCACTTTTATGTTTTATTTTTATGTGTGGTCATGTGGTCATGCATGTGTGGTCGTGCATGTGTATGTGAGTGTCTTCACTCTCCAGCTTATTATTTCAAAGATTTATTTGTGTGTCTGTGTGTGCCCCCCCCCCGTGTGTGTGTGTGTGTGTGTGTGTGTGTGTGTGTGTGTGTGTGTGTGCGCGCGCGCGCACGCACATGCATATGTGCACACACCTTATGTTCAGAGACCAAAAACAGAGCATCAGATATCCTTTTCTCTATCACTCTCTGCCCATTCCTTTGAGGCAGGGTCTCTCTTACCGTCTCAGCAAGGCTGGAAGCCATAAGCTTCAGTGATACTCCTGTCTCCATTCCCCCTGAGAAGCCCAGGTTACAAGTGTTTTCAGGGCTCCAAACTCTGGTCTCCATGTTTTCAGGATTAGAGTTCTTAATGGCTGAGCCATCTCTCTAGCTCTCCATCTGATATTTTGAGACAGGGTCTCTTACTGAAGATGGAACTAACCAGTTTGGCCGGCCTGGCTGGCCAGTGAACTCTAAGGATCCTTCTGTCTCCACCTCCCCATTACTGGGGTTACAGATGAGCGGCCACTTGTTATGTGAGTGCTGGGAATCCAAACTCAGGACCTCCCTCTTGCCACTGAACCATGGCTGCATTTAGTCCTGGATTGACACAGTTTAGTTCCTGTGGGGGGGAGGTGAAGTGCTTTCATACCAACACAGCTCAGTTCACAAGGAAGGGGAGAGGCTCAGACCTCTGTGGGAAGATGCCAACATAGGTGCTCACTTACCCATTCCACCAGCCTTCAGGCTACGGCATTGCCAGAGACTGTGAGCACAGCTGCCCTGACCCTAACCCTCAGATGCTCACAGTTCAGTTAACTGGGTCACAGAAGTTGAGAGTTCTTCATTTCATGCATCCAAACTCAAGAGGAAGCTGTCAACCTTAAAAGGTTTTGCAAGCCAAGGAGTGTTGGTGTGCACCTTGGGCAGTAGAACCTGTGTGGGTGCATAGGTAGGAGTAGTCCCTCGGTGCCAGCAAGCTTTGAGCTCCTCTGAGGGAAGGTGAGAAATGGAGACCTTCAGCTCCTTCACTGGAGCCATGGCTTCCCTTGTGGCTCCTGGATTTCAGAACTGGAGGAAACCTATGGAAATTCACCAGAGAAGTACAAGTTGGGGCAGTAATTCGTTGCAAAACCACTGAAGACAGGAGAGGGACCAAATGGCTTCCTGTGACCTCTCCTGTACCCTGCTGGCTGGATCCCCCCCCCTGTGTGTGTGTGTGTGTGTGTGTGTGTGTGTGTGTGTGTGTGTGTTGCACATACCCAGCCAAGCACATATATGTAGGCAAGGAAGGAAGTCAGGTACCTCTATTACTCTGTTTTATTCCCTTGAGACAGGATTTGTCACTGAAAAGAGCTTTCCATTTCTTCTGGGCTGGCTGGCCAGAGAACTCCCAGAATCCACCTGTCTCCACCCCATCTTCCCAATGCTATGGTTATAAGCATGTGCCACCATGTCCAGATAGTTTATAGGAATTTGAACTCAGATTCTTACACTTGCTCGATAAACAGTCATGCGCACTAAGCCAGCTCCCCAGCTCCTCTGTATCACTCATGTTGGTCACAAACCTATGAACGGTGTCTTATATTTATCAAGGACTTCAGTTCCTGCCTTCTGCACCCCAGCGTTTGCCCAGGTTAGGGTATCTGGGAAGGACAGGCGACATGTCTCCTCATCATCCTTTATTGACTTGATGCTTTGTAAGTATGTTCTAATTTATCCTCATGGCACCCAGAGGTAGTTGTACCTCTCTGATTCTGGATGTGGAAGGCAGAACACTGCTTGATTGACAGTTCCTCAAAATCCTTCAGCTAGCAAGTACTTAGGCCGGGACAGGAGCCCACCTGTACATGGTTTTGAAGTTGTCACCATATGGTCTATGCTCTAGAGCCTACCAGCTATTCCCTAGGTCATGAAATGTAGGCAAAGGGAGCTGGAGAGAAAGTTCAGTGGTTAAGAGGACTTGCTTCTTAAAACACATAATAATAATAATAATTTTAAAAAAGTAGTTATAGATACCTAACACTGAGTTACACTAACCATAGAATTGGGAATACATTAATTGCTGTGTTGTGCAATTTTAAGAGACGTTAATAAGATCTCTAGACAACCTTATGTCAATAAAATGGGCAGTTTATATGGGATGGAAAAAAAGTGCTTGAGAAGTACAACCAATGCTCACTCAAGAAAAAAAAAAAAAAAGAGGACTTGCTTCTCATGCAGGGGACCTAGGTTCTCTCAGCACCCCAGCACCCACGTGATAGCTAACAACCAATTGTAACTCCAGTTCTAGGGGGTCCAACGCTCTCTGCTTCCCTCCACGGGCACTGCACACATGTGGTGCACCTGCATACATGCAAGCAAGCACTCATACACATTATGTAAGTTTCTAGAAAGCATTACAATAGCTTTCTTTGCAGTCCCACTTTTTAATTTTATATGGGAGTTGAGAGACAACTTTATTAAGATAAATATACATCTATATAAATGAATAAAAATATATACACATGTACATTAATTCAAATATATACATCAACTTTAATTAATAGCAATATATGTAGATATACATTGGTGAATGTACAATATATACAGATGGATGTTAATTAAAACAGCTATGACTACATTAATGAATATAATATATAGAGATGTGAGTTATGACACATGTGGATGGAAGCTATAAAGGAGTAGAGTTTTATGTGTGGTTGATGTCAGAATAGTCTATGGTAGATTATCTTAACTTTACAATGCTAGATTTAATCCCCACATAATCAGAAAGAAAACAGAAGATCCATAGAAGGAAATGAGAAGGAGGTCAGCACAGGCCCCTTTACAAAGTCAGCTGAGCATGAAGGCAAGTGTGTTGTTGTTGGTTTTACTCTACTTTTTTGGGGGGTACCCACCATCCAGCTCCCAAATAAATCACTCATGGAGGCTTATTCTTAATTACAAATGCTCAGCTTTAGCTTGGCTTGTTGCTAGCTAGCTTTTCTTAACCTAAATTAGCCCATCTACCTTGTGCCTCTGGGCTTTGACCTTTCCCTTACTTCCATAAATCTTACTCTTTGTCTGTAGCTTGCTGTGTAGCTGGGTGGCTGGCCCCTGGAGTCCTCCTTTTTCTCTGGCTACTTCTTCCCTCTCCCAGATTTCTCCTCTATATATTCTCTCTGCCTGCCAGCCCTGCCCATCCTTTCTCCTGCCTTGCACAGGAACACAGCTTCACAGAGTTAAAAACAAATACAACATAAACAAAAGTAACACACCTTAAAATAATATTCTACAACACAAGTGCCCAACCACCAAACTGTGTCCCCAGCCCTCTTTTTTCACATTTTAGTTTGAGTCAGGGTCTCACAAAATGCCACAGCGGGCATTGCCTCAGATTTCTTTTGATTAATACCAGCATGGCATACTTTTCTCTAACACTTTTTTTTTTTTTTTTTAATGAATGCTTCTGCCATTGCTATAAAAGACAAAGTGATTGATGCAAAACACTGAAACTATGTGCTTCCATGGAAAAGTCAAACAAGAACTTAGGATACGGGGGCCCTTCTGTTGCATGTTGTCCTTACTTTCAGTCAAGGCCTGGCTTTGAATGTTTCTGTTAAAAAGTCACCTGTTGTTGGAGTGGGGGAAGGGAGTACCTTTCCACATGACTTAGCATTTCTCTCTGGCAGTTTCTCTTTCTCAATATACCTTCTCTGTTCTGTGTGTTTAATGTTTTAACAATAGTATGATGTGGGGAGTTTCTTTTTTTCCTATCTGATGTTCTGTATGCCTCTTGTACACAAATGGGCCTCTTTTCCCTGGATTTATTAAATTTTCTATGACTATATTGGAAATGTTTTCTGTGCCTTTGGTCTAGGATGTATCATTGGGCTTTGGCTTTTCAGCCCATGTTGACAGCCTCTAGTACAGTGTACACTTAAAATACTGACCTTGCACACAGTCCTTGTACAGCTGAATTATGCATACTGTGTCTTCATTTCCACACTTTTTCTACCATGTAGTTTCTTTCATCAAACATTCTTTTTAAATTCCATTTTCCTCCTTTCTTTGCACATTATTAGCATATTAATCCTTTACTTGTTTAGTAGTCGCCCTAGGATTTACAGTACACCTTATACAACTAATTCAAGTCTGCTTTCAAATAACACTACCCAACATCATAGATAGTGCATGTGTGTGGTAACAGAGGGCCACAACTTAATTCTCTGACATTCATTTTGCTTAGCTATAAATTATAATAACTGGATACATTGCTGCTTGTGTTAAAGAATCATTGTTTTTTGTTTTTGTTTTTGTTTTTGTTTTTGCTAGAGCTGGAGCTCAGAGGCACAGCACTTAGAACACTTGCCTAACAAACACAAGTCCTTGGGCTCAGTCACTCCAGAATATACACAAAAATTAGTTTGTCTTTTTCCCCCTCCTTTGAAGACCTTCTTTATATAGATCCACATTGCCAACCTATGGAATCTTATTTATCTCTGAAGAACATGTTTTAATAAAGTTTTGGTTTTGTTGTTGTTGTTATTCATGGTGGTGGTGGTGGTGGTGGTGGTGGTGGTTGTGGTGGTGGTGGTATGTGTGTGTGTATGCTCATGCACAAGAGCACATGTGCATGTTTGTGTTAGTGCCCCAGGAGACCAGAAGAAGGCATAAGATTCCCTGGAGCCAGAGGTACAGTAGGGGGTTGTAAGCCACAGGGTGTGGGTGCTGGGAAGTCTTCAAGAGCAGCAATCACTCTTGACCACTGAGCCTGGGTATCCGTAGACCCTGAAGGACTTACAAAACATTCCTTTCAGGGTAGGTCACAACCAATTTTTGTTTATCAAAAAAAAGTTCCTTCCTCTTCCTCCCTCCCTCCCTCCCTTCCTCCCTCCCTCCCTTCCTCCCTCCCTCCCTCCCTTCATTCCTTCCCCTTCCTCCCTTCTTTCCCCTTCCTTCCCCTTTGTCTCTCTCCCTTCCTTCCTTCCTTTTTTTTTTGCACTTGAAAGAGAATTGTAAGATGGCGGACTTTGTTGTTTGGTTGGATTGAGGGGGTGGGTTTGGTTTTGTGTTTTTTACTTTCAACACTAAAATATCCCTTCCGCTGTCTCCTTGCTCGTGTAGATTCGGAAGAGACTCAGGGTACCTGCCCCCCTCCTATGATGAAATGATCGTTCCTTGGCTACTTGCATGATTTTTAACTTGTGCTTTGTTTTCTGCAGTTTTCTGCTGTCTTTCTGTTGATCTGGTGTTTTCCGGGCTCCTGGATATTCGGCTCGGGGAGTCATCACACGTCATTGCTTCCGACACTTTCATTCTCTTTCCCGTTCCCGCTGCTGTCCCCATTATGCAGGTCTCCCCACAGTCCTGGACAATCCGACTCATTTCCCCTTTTCCCTCAGTGGAGGACACTCCTGTGACATACTCTCAAGACTGTTGATTCTCAGCTCTACTGTGTCCAGCCTACCAATTGCTGACACACTTGTCTGTGTTTTCCATTTCTAACTTTTTATTAGAAATACTATTTTTCTGCTAATGTTATTGTCTGATATTGAATGCTGTTTATGTTTTCTCAGCATTATAGTGATGGACATTTTAATTCCCTGCTCTTGGAATTCCAAAGCCTTTGCCCTACCTGAGTTTGAGTCTCATGCCTGCTCTATCTCTTTAAGTCTTTCCTTGTCATATTGCATGCCAGCAAGAGTCAGAACTTCTGCTTTCTCCAATTAATCTAAGGCTTTGTTTTTCAAGACAGTTTCTGTAGACTATTTAGTTGAATTTTTCTGCTTTTTTTTTGCACATAAATATTTTACATGGGGCTGGAGAGATGGCTCAGAGGTTAAGAGCACTGACTGCTCTTCCAGAGGTCCTGAGTTCAATTCCCAGCAACCACATGGTGGCTCACAACCATCTGTAATGAGATCTGGCGCCCTCTTCTGTATACATAATAAATAAATAAATCTTAAAAAAAATTTACATGATCATGAATATGGCTGTGTTTTAATCTAACATCTTACTGTTTTGACTTATCCAACCTTCTTTAGTTTTTAAATTAAACTAGATGTGTGTATTTGTGTGTGTATGTGTGTGTATGTATGATATATGTGTATGAAAGTGCAGGCACACACATGTGCATGCTGTGTTCAGAGGATAACTTTGAAGAGTCAGTGGTTCTCGCCTTCCACCCTGGGTTCCGGGGACGGAATTCAGGTAGTCAGGCTTTCGCAGCTGATGCTTTTTATCAGCAGAGTCCTCTCACCAACCCTTTCAGGTTTTGTGTTGTTTGCTTGCTTGTTTCTCAGTTTTGACTCCTGTGTTAGGTAAATTAGTTATTACTTTTTATTGCTCAGTTTTGTATACATTAATTACCTGTCACCTCTTAAAGTAGTTGCTCTAGAGTGTACAGTCTATGTCTCTGATCACAGTTTCCCATGAAATAAAATTATACATTACCTATGCATAACATTCAAGAGCCTTACAATCATGTGCTTCCCTTCCCCTCTTCTTGGGCTTTGTGCTATTGTTATTTTACCATTTTGCTTATATATTGTTTTAAATTCCATAGGAAGTTGGGTTTTTTTTAAACAATGACCTTTCAATGATATTTCATGTTTGCTAACACATTATATTACCATTCTTTTATGCTGATCCAGATGTCTGTGTGGCACTGCAATCCTTTGCCTGAAACACTAACTTGCTTCAACATTTAATGCAGTGTTTGCCTGCTGGTTGAGGTTTACTCAGCTCTCATATGTTAAAAGGTTTTGTGTCTGTCTTCATCTTACAGGATAGTTTTGCTGGGTGCTCGGGATCGGATATGTCATGTCCCCCCCAAGATTCATGTACTAGAAGCTTGGTCTTTAGTATAAAGCATGGGGAGGTGGTAGGAAACCATCATAGGAATACTGCCCCCGATGGGTGAGTGACACTTGTTTCATGGGAGTGGGTTAGGTCTCAGGAACCTGGGTAAGTTACTACAAGAAGGATCTGGTAAGAGAAGAGGCCACTCATGTGTCTTGCCTCTTCTGAATCTGCCACTCACCTCTGTACATGCACCTCTGTCATGGAATGTCCTTTGCCATGAGACATCATTTGTCACGGAACATCCTCTGCCATTGGACATCCTCTACCATGAGATATCATCTGCCATGGGATATCGTCTGCCATGGGACATCCTCTACCATGAGATAGCCTCGGCTATGGGATATCATCTGTCATTGGATGCCTTTGCCACAGGATATCCTCTGTCATGAGATGTTATCTGCCACGGGACATCCTCTGCCATGGGTTGTCATCTAACCTGGGACATTTCCTGTCATAGAATGCCCTCTTCCATGTTACGTCATCTGGCATGGGATGTCCTCTGCCTCAGGATGTTATCTGTCATGGGATATCATCTGCCATAGGATGTCCTCTGCCATGGAATATCATGGGCTGGGGCTCCTGTCAGAGGTGGCTGTCCAAGCTTGGATTCTTCCACCTTCAAAGCCATGAGTCAAAACAAAGTCATTCAAAAAGTACCCAGAAGATGGTTGGTATATGATTTAGGGTTGAGAAGTCTGAGTTTGGGGTTTTGTTAAAACTGTTACTCTATTGCTTTCTGAATGACATCACTTCTACCACAAGGCCTTGCTGGGGCCCCATCTCTTACTTTGTATGTAGGGTTTCCGCTTTCCTCTCGGTGCTTTCTACCTTTCAGATACCAACGGCCAAAGGAGATGGCTCAGCAGCTAAGAAAGAGCCTCTTCCTGCTGTACAAACATGAGGGCCTGAGTTCAAATTCTCAGCACCCACATAAAAAGTAGAGGGTAACCACACCCCTGAACCTGTAACCCCTGTAAGCACTGTGGAGAGTGGAGAAAGGAGGATAGCTGAGGCTTACTGGCCACCAGCCTCACTGCACATTCAGTAGGAGGCCCTGTCTCAAGGGAATAAGGTGGACAGTAAGAGCACAGGGCACCCCGTGTCCTCCTCAGCCACCACACATGCACAGGCGATGAGCAGCGCCCACCCCTGCACACATCCGCACACAAAACAAATGAATTAACATGTAAAACCGTTAGCATCAGACACCTGGTTAGGTGTGCCCAGTGTTGTTTCTTCCCATCTCCTCTGGTCAGGGATCTTGGACCATTTGGAACTGTGTGTTAACGGCTTCTATTCAATTTGGAAGCTCTCTGGCCACTATTCCTCCAAACCTGTTTTCTAGCCCCTCCCCTTCCTGAGACGCTGGCTGCTTCTATGTTCCACACTTGGTGTTGTCTCATGGGTGGCTACTCCTGCTTGTTTCTAGTTTTCCCCTCTGCTTTTCCTTTAGGGGAGGGAGTTCATGTTGACACACCCCAGGTTTGCTATCATCTCTTCCTGCGGCACCCAGCCGACTGCTGTCCCGTATCATGTGTTTGTATTTCCCACAATGTCTTTTGCAGCTTTCTGGCTTGGCTTGGGGTCAGTGTTAGACTTTCTCTTCTCTCTTCATATTCCCACTTTCCTTCTGGGGTGGGTTTTGAAAAGCTCTTTTACTGTTATCTGACTCATCAGGCCTGTCATTTCTGGTTGTTTCTATTGATTGATGTTTTTCCTGACTGTAGGTTGTATGTCCTTGTCCTCACCCCTCAGGCTACCTGCATGTCTGAGGAGGCCTTTCTAGTCAGGCTGGTGAGAACAGACTCTTTCTGGCCCTGGTGAGAGTTCAGAAGACCAACAGTTGTCCTGCCTTCCCCAGAGCTCTCTCCACAGACTCAGCATTTACACACACACACACATATGCGCGCGCATCAGTTCTCTGCGGGTACTCCAGAAGAACTTCAGATCCCACTCCTGCCCCTGCCAGCCTCAGTTGGCCTCCTTTCTTGGCTTTGTCCTGCTGGAGCTGGGAACTATCTCCTCAGCTCACTGAGTCCCCTGTCTCAGTGGGTTGCCAGCCCCCCGCCCCCAGTTGCAGCTGGAAATCTCTGTTGCACACAAGGCTCCCCACTGGAGTGCCCCTTTCAGCATCCTGTGCTCTGTTCTACAATGTCTGAACTCCTCCCCACCCCCACCCCCCACCCTACCCTCCTTATTTCTTCTCCAGCTTTAGTAGGCATGTGAGGCAGGAGGATAGCTAGGATCCTCACATCTCCATTATGGGCAGAAGGGGGATTCTATTTTTTTTTCTTTTTTTTTTTTTTGGTTTTTCAAGACAGGGTTTCTCTGTGTAGTTTTGCGCCTTTCCTGGAACTCACTTGGTAGCCCAGGCTAGCCTCTAACTCACAGAGATCTGCCTCCCAAGTGCTGGAATTAAAGGCGTGCGCCACCACCGCCCGGCAGGATTCTATTCTCACAGAGGATGACACGTGATTGGATCCAGCCTGACTGCATTCAACCTTGTCCTGTGGGGAACCTGATGGTAGTCTGGCACCTGCAAGAGGGCCGGGCCTTACAGGGAACCTCTTCCCCACCCAGCCAGTTGTTCTCACTTCTCTCCAGCAGCCTCCTCATCAGCTACAGAATCTGCAATAATAGCAGACCTCCCCACATCAAAAGGTGTTTGGAGATGGGATGGGATGGATGTGTCTTAAACATGTATTCACATGCAGAAATAAGACCCTATCCTGTGCTTCTTAAACATTATACTTAGTAGACCCCAGGTCAGGTGAGCAGGGTGACTCCAGTCCAAAGGCAACTAACGAAGGGCCGAGGAGCCATTTTTAACACCTGCCTTTAAGTTCTTTTCTAATTGCACTCAGAAGCCACCTCAAAAGAAACCCTGTAAATTTCAGTTCCAAATACAGACCTGTGACTCCTTCGGCTCTTTTCCAAATACAGCTTTATCGTAATGTCCACCCTGCCCCTTCCAATTGCTCTCTGCCTCTGAGCACATATTATACCTCATATCCTTCACCTTAAAATGGAACTGCTGTTCTCCTTTGAACCCCCTTTAAAGGCATAACACAGGGTAGCATTGCTGTTCAGTGTGTGTGGAAGGCAGATGTGAAGAGGAGGAAGACACACTCCTTTGCCTTGACATTGCCCTTGGGCTTGGGAAGCGTCTCAGGTGTCACAGTGCTGCTCTCTGGGCTGTCAACCTTTGGAGTTCTGACCTCTGCCATCTCACATGCCATTGAAGAGGCATAAGCATCTGTAACTCTGTGACACTCCATTTGGAGACTTAGGATCCATGCCCCTTCCCTAAATCTGGCCAGGCTTAGAACAGCTTCAATTGATAGGGGGTTGGCCAGGAAGGTTATGTCAGGTGCCTTCTGAGCCTGTCAGCAAAGGCCATGAAGCTTGTGCCTTGTGTGGGGGAATGCTCATTCCTGGATCCTGAGCTGATATGCAAGATGTCACATCTGCTCTGAAGCCATGCTGGAAGGAAAGTAACCCCATGAGGAGAATCTATACACAGAGACTAGTCAGTAGTTCCAGCCTCGCCTGCCCTGGAACAAGCACTGGTGCCAGACATGTGTGCAAAGAAGCTTCCCTGGGCACCATGGCTTCACTGCACCGTGTTCAGATGTAAACAGTGGGAGCATGCCCCTTCCAAAGGCCCTGCTGGACCCAGCAGAACGGTGGAGCAAATGGTTCCAGGGCCAACTGAAGTGGTCTAAGCAGACATGTTGAATGAGAGACACGTTTCCCATGGAGTCTACCTGTAAAAGGTCTTCTAAGACTGGCACAAAGCCAGCTTTCTGAATATAGAGCCAGGGGCTGCAGAACAACCCTGCACACAAGCAAGTATGGCAGAAAGAGGGACCAGGCCACTCCTTAATTTGCTCTGAGTAAATACAGCAGTGGGAAGCAAGGCCACGGGGGAACCCTCTTGTTACCCACATGGCCCATCCATTGTTCACTGTTTCCTCCCACCTTCCTCTTCTACCAGTCCAGTGCCCACTATGTGCCAGGCATTCTTTTAGGTCCTAGAGTTTCAAAGATGGGTGCGTATTAATGATGCTTTCCACTTTATTAATACAGATGCTTTGAGTCCCAGGTTTTCGTCAACCCTGGAATGCTGACCCTCCATGGCTAGCAAATCCCTAGAGCTAACAGGCAGCTCACCTGTGACATACCTTCCACATGCAAACCATGCCCAAGCCCAACCTTAGTCACTTCCTTGTGAGCTGCTACAGTCCAGGTCACTATCCACCTGATCTTATTACCTCAGGACCAGGTGCCACACAGCTAGGGACAATTCCTCACACCCAGAGCCTGCTGACACCATCCCTACTAGCCAACCCTAGAGCCTGTACTTCCCTTACCTGCTTCCCCTGTCGGTGGTGAACTGTCTTACCCACAGCTAGCCCATTTTTCCTTTGCCTCTTGTATAACCAAAGGCCTCCCCTGGGCTCCTCTTGACAAAATGTCCCCCTCACCCTGACAACTAAGAGGTACAAGCTGTCTTCTCCACTGCAGTGTGTTCCAGATCTTTTAGCTTTGCTACAGCTCAAGTGTTTCAGTAACCATTTTATTTAAGTGTGTGTGTGTGTGTGTGTGTGTGTGTGTGTGTGTGTGTGTGTGTAAAACCACCAGAGGTTGTCAGGCTTGGCGGCAGCAGAGTGAAAGGCCTTGTTTTAGGAGAACTTGTGAGTTCACAATGTGGCCCAGGCAGGCAATTAAAACAGCGGGACTGGGAGGACGACACTTCCTACTCTGAGCACAAAGGTGTGGTCACTGCATGAAACAGCCAGCATGCACCCACTTTTCTGCAGATATTGAGGTACACCTCAATAAAAAAAAAAAAAGCAGAACACAAAATAATAGTACTTTTGAGTCCACCCGGTAAGACAATCCCCCTCGCTCGCTCGCTCGCTCGCTCGCTCGCTCTCACATTGGAATTGCTGGCTGGTGACAGAGCTCTGAGATGAGATCTCTGTCAGGCTGTCTGGCCACCACTGTCATCATCAGCCCGACACGCCTCACCAAGGACTCAGATATAAGTACCTAAGCAAACACTTGTTTTCCATGCTGTGTTATTACTACGCAGTTTTTTACTCACTTTCTCTCTTTCTAGGCATTTTGAAAAAGACAGGATGAAGAATGTATCCTTGACCCAGCCATTATGATCTCTCTCTCTCTCTCTCTCTCTCTCTCTCTCTCTCTCTCTCTCTCTCTCTCTCTCCACAGAGTTTTAGTCCAGGCTAATCTTGAACTCACTGAGACTGGCCTTGAATTCTTGATCCTCTTGCCTCTCCCTTCGGAATGCTGGAATTACAGGCATGCGCCACCACACCTGGCTGATTTGTTAATTTCTTTATCAGAATCCAAGAGTTTAGATGTAACCAATGAAGTCCTGTGTTTCCAAGCCACGGTGTGGCAGCATGCTCCCTTCAGGGAGAACTAACTGTTCAGAATGGAGGGAAGCAAGTTATGGTAGAAAAGATGTTCCTGTCTGGGGTTCTGCTGATCCTCTTAGAGCTGCCTGAAGATCGCAGAGAACAAGGGCCTTCATTCAGGGCTTCTTGAGATCCTTCATCTTACAGATGAGCCCCTGGACCTGGCTGGAACCAACTGCTTGGCTAATTTATTAAGATTTCCATAACCAGCAGTGGCCAGTTGGATTTGGCTGCCAGAACCCAGAACTCCTGCTGGGCTATCTCCCAGAATCCACTGGGAGGCAAGATTAATCAGTCAAAGGGACAGGAGAGCTGGCACGCTAATTTTTTTTTTGGGGGGGTGCCATAGGAACCAGGGGGGTGTGATCTGGGGAACTTTAAGAAAACATTGTTTTGATGTTCTAGTGTAGTAATTTAATCCACTACTGCGGAAGAGTCTGCAGTTGTCAAGGGTCCACTTTATTCACACCTAGGAACAATATAGTCTGAGAAAATGCTTTTCCCTATAGAGGACCTTTGGTGCTGTGACCTGTGAGACTCTGTGAAGGTTCTTGTGCTCTGCCTGCTTTAATCTGCTCAGTTACGCCTACAGGGACATCTCAGATCCTACCTCTTAGTTTTCATCTCAAAAGTTATTCTGAATTAGGGACCTCAATGGGTGTATCTTCAGTGGCTTTGAAAAGATTTCTGGGGGTTGAAAGAGTAACTCCTAGGGCAAACGTTGGGAGATGGGGGCTGCTAACTGTGAACTAGATACAGGTGAGGAACCCATTGAGGGGAATGGCGAAAGGGGGGGGTCAGAAGGGGAAAGGGGGAAGGAAGAGGGAAGCAGAAAGATGAAGGGAAAGAAAAAATAGAAGTCACTTGAGATGATCTGTGAGCGCAGTGAGTAGTAGGGCTGGGCTGGCTCCAGCTGCTCTTGGCCCATTTGATTTCCGTATCCAGGACAAGGTATGACTGAGAAAAGTTCTGCTGAAACTTCCGGAAGTTAGAGAGCTTAGGGGAAGGGGTAATACCCTTCCCCTGGGCATATGAGAACCAGGGAACAAGAGAGGCCAGGCAGGCAAGCTTTCTGCTCCATGGCTAGTAAGCACAACCGGACAGCCCTCATCTGGGAAATGGCCCTGTTCTAAGCTCACAGTGGTCTTCACAGAGCTGGTATGGAAGCGGAATGGAGCAAGCCAATAGCAACCAGCTTGCAAATTGTCAATCAGATACAGAAGGATCAGTGTAAACAGAGAAGGGGAGGAATAATTTCTACCTCCAGCCTAGATCAGGGGGCAAACAGCAACAAGAAACATTTGCTCAGAGTGGCTATCGGGGAAGCTGCCAGCATCGGAAGGAGACCTGCTCTCCCTGCCTGCTCTCCCCCGACACTGTTGACTGAAAAGGCTGCTATACTTGCTGGCTGCTCAGTATCTGGAGCTCATAGCTACTGCTGCTGCTGCCTTGGTGAAGTGGGGACCTGCAAGCTGGCTCCAATCCTTCTCTTTGTCCCTCTCCCTCTCCCCATGCCCCCAAGAGCAACGAAAAAAATCTCCTTGAGGAGAGAATTGTGAAACCTGTCCCCTTTGTCATTTTCTATGAACTGTTCCACCGTTCGTTAATGTGTATTTGGGGTTGAAAACGTTATGTCTTCCGGGGCTAGAGAACTACAGAACTAAACGAGGAGAGGGATGGAGGAAGAAGGAAAGAGGAGGGAAGCAGGAAGAAGGGAGAGAGGGAAGGAAGAAGTGGGGAAAGTGAAAACGAAGTTACTTAAGAGATGAGCAGAGAAAGGGGTTAGTACGCATAGCCTGTGTGAGTTTGGCCCTGACTTTGTGCAGATGCATTTGCTGCGTTGTCCACACGTCGATTCCACTGTGCCCACTCGCCTCTCAGGTACCTGCATATGCGACTCTGCTCTCTTGAATCTGCAGGAGCCAGGGATCCCTTGCCCCTTTGGGTTTATGCCCCCACGTGACCAGCTGCAGCCCCTGTGCCCTTGACTCTTTTGCATTGCCTGCAGAGGGTAAGCGCTGGACAACTCTTGCACGGTGGGATCTGGAGTGACCAGCCCCGGACCCAACACACGGACACAGTCCTGGGCCAGCACTGACGTAGCAGGCAGCCGGATGCCTGTGAGAGCTCCGCTCTTTGTATCTGCTGTAACTCAGCGGGCTTTTTACTCTCGAGGACTGAGTGTAACTCTTGCAAGGGGACAGGGTCACCGTAACTCTGTGTCCTTTGGCGCCTCCCCCACCCGACCCCCGCGCACGGCCCAACGTAGATCAGTCGCAGACCGTGCTCCTAGGTGAAAAAGAAGCACCGATGCAAGGGTGAAGTAACGGAAGTGAGCGAGCCAGCCTGGGGTCCAGCCTGCAGATGGCTCCCAAGCTGCGGGGCCGGCGCATGCCCGCAAAGGAGTGCCATCCCTTGGCTCCAGACTCAAAACTATCACCAGATGAAATGAAACCAAGCATTGGAAACAATGTTCCCTACCTGTAAGCTCTGGGAACCCCGACGCTGAAAAGAGTACACTGCGCTGGTCTTTCATGAAGCTTCATAACTACACTCTGGCCCTAGAGCTGAGATATGATCAGATCAGAAATAGCGGGCTCGCGTGATCCGCTGTCACTCTGTTCCCTTTTCTTGAAGAGCCTTCCCTCACAAGGAGAAACACTTTGACATAGAGATCTTCTGGAAGCATTTCTGGCAGCGAGGCCCAACCCTGCAAATGGCCTAGCGCCCCCTTTCCATCCTCCTCCCCGCAATAGGAACATCAGCCTCCATGGTGAATACAATACACTTCCAGTTTGGTGCAGGTGCCTGGTGGCCTCAGGACACCCCCTTCCAGGCCAGCGCCCCGCTGAACCACCCTTAGCGGGCAGTCCTGGCTTTGCACAGTAGCGGGGGCGGTGGGGGGGGGGAGCGTTTGACCCCGGGCTTTAAGGGACACCGGCCTTAGAGCACTGCTGCTGAATCCTGGCCGGGGCAAATGGGAAATGCCAGTCTGTTTTATGCCTAAAGCACATGCCCTGATGAATTTTATCCTGGGCCCTGGAAGGTAAAATTGGGTTTTAAACTCGGAGAAGTTGCAGGTCTCTGGATACTCCCAGCGTCTCAGCTATGTCCGGCTCGCACGTTGCAAGCGAGGCCATCTGCGAATTTAGTCACCAGTCACCGCGCGCTGGGACTTAGGACGAGACCGGTATCTCCATCAAAGATTACACAGCCCGAGCTCACTGTATTTACCTCATCACCGCCGGTGAGGTCAGCCTTATCGGCTAGTTTTAGGATTAGAAAAGGTCTTGAGAGATATCGGACTTGCTGTCACGCCTTCAGTAACTCAAGACAGGCTGTAACACCCAACCTCAGCTGCTGCCTCTTTCGAAGGTCGTCTCTGCGGAGACTCCACATGGGGTGGCGTGCCACAAATATTTGTGGGTCTAATTCCGGGATCTAGTCCCGCCTGCTGTGGTTTCTACAGTGAGGTGTGTCTAAGCCATATTGGCTCATTCATTCATTCATTCGGCAGTTCTTGAGTGCCTACTGTGTGTGGCCGCTGGTGTAACTGCAGAAGCAGCCGCAGTACACACACATCAGGGGTAGACGGTCTCGAGTGCCCAGGCCACAGCCCTTTTAGCCTGGAGTATCGAGATGCGGGAAACCAAGGAGGCCCCTGGATTTCAAGAAAGTCTTTGAGGGTACCTAGGAGAGTAAAAGCGGTTTCTCTGGAGTTGGCGAAACCCCCAGAAAAAAATTCCGCGAAAGAGCTACTAGCCAGGGAGCTGCAGACTCGGACTGCTCGGAGGCGGCGGCAGGCGGAGTGGGATGGGGGCGAAGACAGGAAAAGGAAAATCGGATGGCAGAAAACCAAGACCGACGCCCCCCCCCCCCCCCAGAGACCCAGGATGTCAGTTTGGGAAGGACACTGCGCAGAACCCGACGTCTAGGTAGATCCCACATCGGCCTCACGACCATCCCTGGTGGCCACCCACGTTGTCTAGGGCGAGATGACTGAAGCCATAGGTGTGTTCTGTCCACAACAGTTCATTAGCCGATCTAGGGACATTGATGGTCAGTGTCTCTCCTCCTCCTCCTCGGGTATCCCTGCGAAAGCTGTTTGAGTTCACTTTTCCCTTGGCGGGAGTTTTGGGAGAGTCTGGTCCCTGGACGAAGGGCTGCCGGAGCAGCTGAACAGTGGGCTGGCCCTGCCTCCCGCGCCACGCAGGGGAGACTGAGGGCGGCGCGCGCTCCCGGTGGCCCTGCAGCACCTGCACCCGAGCGCTGATCCGGGACAGGCTCGGGAGGCGGAGGGGAGGACAGGGGCGGGCACGGGGACTGGCCCGGCCCCTCCCTCCCCCTGCCGGCAGGTCGCAGCGGGGACGTCGCGGCGGGGCAGCCGGGAGGGGCCGCGCCGCCCCCGAGAGTCATTGGAGGACCCGGTGGCCCAAAGCTGATAAATAAGGGCCCGGCCCGAGGCTTCGGGCCAAGTTGGACGTCGCGACCCGAGCGAGGGCCAGGTCAGCGCCGGTCCCACGAGGCGAAGCCAAGTGACCCGCGTTCGGCCATGGCCTCGCTACTGGGAGCCTACCCGTGGACCGAAGGGCTGGAGTGTCCCGCCCTGGAAGCCGAGCTGTCGGATGGGCTGTCGCCGCCCGCCGTCCCCCGACCTCCAGGGGACAAGAGTTCGGAGAGCCGGATCCGGCGGCCCATGAATGCCTTCATGGTGTGGGCCAAGGACGAGAGGAAACGCCTGGCGGTGCAGAACCCAGACCTGCACAACGCGGAGCTCAGCAAGATGCTGGGTAAGTGCGAGGGGCACGAAGCTGGTACGGGGACCGTAGGGATGACCGCGTCGTTCGCTGGGGACGGGGACGGGGGCGTCCGGGCACGGACACCACCCAGGCCTGAGCGGTCCACGGTGAAACCGTAGGACCAACGCGGGGTTCCGGACTGGCTCCTTTTCGGGGTCACGAAGCAGAAACCCGGGCCCCAGGGGAGGGCGCAGCCAGGCAGCGAGTCCCGAAGACTGGAACTCGGGCTCAGGGACTCAGCTGGGCGTTTACGTTCATCCTGGGTGGAACCAGCGTTTGGTGGAAAGACTGAGGCGAGAGACCCCATCATTCCCCACGTTGTATGACTGGGACAATCAGAGAGAGTGTGTCACGGATAAGAAGATAACAAATATACGTCAATCGAGGCCTCACCAGGAAGAATCCCTATTTTTAATTATTTAACAGAAGAAAAAAAAAAAACAGCAACAAAAGACGTCCACCTGAATAGACTCGATTCGCATATCTATTTATCGTAGAGGTGTAGATAACTTGAAAAGATACTTGGAACATCTAGGGAAGGTCTGTAGAGCCCATTGCTTCATCTTGCGGTATGGTGGTGTCCACAGATACTGCTGACTGAGAACAGACAGGCCAGAGAAATTAGGGATGAAAATGCTAAAATGGTTCTTAGAAAACCGAATTTCTGTAGGATTTTCTTTTCTCTCCAGTACCCAGATCGGTGTGTGTGTGTGTGTGTGTGTGTGTGTGTGTGTGTGTGTGTGAGTGAGAGAGAGAGAGAGAGAGAGAGAGAGAGAGAGAGAGAGAGAGTTATATACATATTTGTGTTAGTGTGTGTGGGAGGGTGGGGGTGGGATCAGAAAACAACTTTCAGGTGAGGAGTAGGCTCCCTCTTTCCACCATGTGGGTTTTAGGGATCAAACATTTACATCTTTAGGCTTGATGGCAAATGCCTTTTTACCCACTGGTCCGCCTCACTAATCTTGAAGCCAAACCTTTTTCAACCTCACCTGATTTCAGAACCCTTTACCCTTCAGCGTGGTTTTTAAAATTTATTTTAACCAGTGAAATCCCTTCAAAACACTTTGTGTTTACAGAGGGCACCAGGCTGGCCAGGAGAGACATGCAGGCCGCTGGACCCCACCCACTGCTCTGCTGGGATGGAGTCCTTTCCTTTTCCGTAGGAACCCGGGATTCTTTCCTCTTTTGGAGTCGCCGAGAGAGGGCTGACTTTCTGCTGGCAAAAGGCCTGGGCCTAGAGGGAGGGCCCAGCCTGCTGGCTGTTTGGAGCCCCCAAAAGCAGTTGGTGAGAGTTGTGGGGTTCCAAGCACCTCTTGTCCAGCCTTGTGGCCAGCTGTGCCTAGCATGTATTGGTGAGCATTGCCTTGGAGGCTTCTTCCTCCATACAAAATAATAAACCTGTATATTTTGTACTCTATTGGTATAACAAGAAATAGGCAACAATATTTTTCTCTTACCTGAAAACTTGTATTGTTTTCTTGAGACTTTAAGAGAATTTTTTTGAAATGCAAACTCTTTTTTTTTTAATGCATTCCTAATTTTTTCCCCTCATCACTTTGTTGATCAGTCACAGCTGAGACAAAATGTTCCCACTTTCAACCAGGTTTCTTTCGCAGGCCTTGGTGGGAGGAGAGAGAAGGGTGGGGAGCCTGAAGAGGAATCTAGGCTGCCTGTTTTGGAGACCAAGGCAGGGACAGAGATAGGGGATACAAACCTTCCTTTGGGCTAATTCTATTTAGAATAGAGAGCCCTAGGCTCCAAGAGGTCACAGTTTATTTTGCAAAAGAGCCCCCCCCACCACCACTTAGCAGCTCGGCCTGACTAGGGTGAGGGGGAAACAGCAGGTGTCATTGCTTCTTAAAACAGAGAGGCTGTGCCTGCTGTCCCAGGTAGTGGCAGTCACCCCCGTGGGTTTTCTTCCTGAATGCTTCTTTACTCTCTGAGGAAAGGAAGACCTGCCTAAGAGACTCCTGGTCTTTGCTACTATAAGCTTCCCAAACTTCAACCTTAAGACCTAGGTGGAGGATTTTTTAGCACAAGTGAAAGTGAAATATTTTAGTACATCATGAATACATGAAGTGAAGTATGTCTAGTGCATTATGAATGAGAAGGTGTATCACAAATTAGACAGCATGTCACAAATTAGGCATTTGTTAGGATTTAAAAATGGAAATTGTATTTTATTAATACTATATAGCATCTGGGTACATTTGGAAAGTGGAGTCACATTCTATATTCAGCCACGGATAGAGTGTGGGGTGTGTCTGCATCTTGGACTTCTCAAAAGAGCTTTGTGGCCTCAGCCACAGGCTGGTGCTGGAAACACTCTTCAAGCAATAACGCTAAGTGACAGCTAATTACAACAATTGGCAAATAGTGATAACTTCTGTCTTTGGGTCCTCAGTGTCCTATGACATCCTGATCCATGAAGCTGGCCAGTGTGGGTGGGGGCAGAGACAGAGGACTGTGGGGACAAGGGTAAGGCATGCATGACCCTGCGCTTAGCCCCATGTGGATTGTGCCCAGTGAGCTTACATGGCCTGATGCCTTGTCCTCTTGACTTGAGGGTCTGAAACTTCAGGGTACCTTAGAGTCCAGGGAGAGCATGCTACATTTGTAGATGCCCACCTTGGGAAGAAACAGTTTAAATAGTCTAGAAGTGATCCTTGGAGCAGGACAGCATAATGCCCAGTGAAAGATGGAAAAGGGATGCTGGAGTGGCTTGAGAGGCCACATGGGTAGGGAACAGTGACTAGAAAATCTGGTACAAGCAGCGTTTCAGCACCACTGGGGTTACACAGAGAGGATGCTTCTAGAAGAGAAAGTCTTGAATTGGAATCAGCACAGGCTATGGTAAGGAAGACAGAGGCCCGGGGAAGTTAAGGAATTTGCCTCTGGGGAGAGCTGTGGCTAAGCAAATGTCCTGTATTCAAAAGGTCCTAATTCCATGGGAGAAAGTGGTAACGCACGCGCGCCTGCGTGTGCCGCATGTACGTGTGTGTGTGTGTGTGTGTGTGTGTGTGTGTGTGTGTGTGTGTGTGTGTGTGTGTGTGTGTGTGTGTGTGTGAATGTTAGCTTTCCAGCCATACATACCTATATCTTCACATAGCAGAGTCTTCTTTTTTTTTTTTTTTTTTAAGCTGAGGATCGAACCCAGGGCCTTGCTCTTGCTAGGCGAGCGCTCTACCACTGAGCTAAATCCCCAACCCTGAATCTACTTCTTGATGATATAATTGGCTGGGGCTGGGCTACCTCAATGAAGGCTATGAGATTTATACATTAGTAAACAGCATGCTGTTACTTCATTAGCGGCAGGGAACTTTCATTAAAACGCACAAATAAATATTTTTTTTTTCTGTTGCTAATAATTGGGTCAGGTGGGACTTCCACAGTTGGCTGGTTGGGCCACCTGGTGGTTTTGGGGTGGGAAGGTGATTTTTGAGCACTTTCCCCGTGAAGCTAACTTTGCCCAGTGCAAACAGGAAGGGTTGGTTCAGCCCTTTCACTGTGTGTGTGGGATCTGGGAGGAAAAGAGAATAGAAGCAGATGGTGTCCTTTGTGGCTGTGAGAAGGTTCCTTTGGATGGAGTAGGGGGACGGAGATGTTTGCACATGGGATGCTTAGAGGCATGAGGCTGAAGCTCGTGTAAAGGCTGCACCAGCCGTTTGGAGTCTGAGCATGCCCTTCTCTGGTTTGTGTGATCAGGAAAGTCGTGGAAGGCGCTGACGCTGTCGCAGAAGAGGCCCTATGTGGATGAGGCAGAGCGGTTGCGCCTCCAGCACATGCAGGACTACCCCAACTACAAGTACCGGCCCCGCAGAAAGAAACAAGGCAAGCGCCTCTGTAAGCGCGTGGACCCTGGCTTCCTCCTGAGCTCCCTCTCTCGCGACCAGAACACGCTGCCTGAGAAAAATGGTATTGGCCGGGGTGCACTGGGAGAGAAGGAGGACAGGGGTGAGTACTCCCCAGGTGCTGCCCTACCTGGACTACACAGCTGCTACCATGAAGGCGCAGCGGGTGCCCCTGGCAGTGTGGATACGTATCCCTATGGGCTGCCCACGCCCCCGGAGATGTCGCCCCTGGACGCGCTGGAGCCTGAGCAGACCTTCTTCTCATCTTCGTGTCAGGAGGAACATGGCCACGCCCACCGCCTCCCTCACCTACCAGGGCCCCCTTACTCCCCAGAGTTCACGCCTAGTCCCCTCCACTGCAGTCACCCTCTAGGTTCTTTGACCCTCGGCCAATCCCCAGGGGTTTCTATGATGTCCACCGTTCCCGGCTGTCCCCCATCGCCAGCCTACTATTCCCCCGCTACCTATCACCCTCTTCACCCCAACCTCCAGGCCCACTTGGGCCAGCTCTCCCCACCTCCTGAACACCCTGGCTTTGACACCCTGGATCAGCTAAGCCAGGTGGAACTTCTGGGGGACATGGATCGCAATGAATTCGACCAGTATTTGAACACTCCCGGCCACCCTGACTCTGCTGCAGGGGCTGGAACCCTCAGTGGGCATGCCCCACTCTCCCAGGGCACTGCAACAGGCCCCAACGAGACCAGCCTCATCTCCGTCCTGGCTGATGCCACAGCCACATACTACAACAGCTACAGCGTGTCATAGAGCCAGAGGCACGGAGCCTGGCCCAGCCCTGCCGTCCTCTCCTCCCTCTGAAGCACTGAGCAGAGCAGAAACTGTAATGTCATCGTCCCTCGGTGGCAGGAGGTCAGAATTGCCGTTCCAGACCCTCCAGTCTAAAGCCAGGATCCAGCAGGCAGGCCCCTTTCTGTCCCTTCAAATGTGTCTCGTTGGCTTCACCCTGGAAGCACAGCCTTGAGCGGCTGTGTGCGGTAGGACTTCCTGGCCACTTCTGCATCTCCCCATCAGTGTAGCTGATGGTGGGGAGCCCAGTGCATTAGAGCTCCTGCTTTTGATGTAGCCACTTCTGATCTGTGGTGCTCCCAGTGAGAAGGACCCTGGGCCTGGGGTCCATCTCAGTTCAGTCTCTAACTGGTAAAACTCCATTCTGGCTTGACTAGCCTTGTTCTCTCCTGTAAAGTGAGGGTTGGCTTGATAGCCAAGCCCCTGCTCTAGGGATCCCTGAGTTATATATGGCTCTGTCAAGGCCAAGGAAAGTATGATCCCAGTAATGGGCAGCCTCATGGGTCCAAGGGCCTAGGTTTTCTGCTTTCTTCTTCTCTGGTCCACAGTTACCCTAGAATTCCAAAGGAATTCCTCCAACTGAGAAAAATATTTACCCTTGGGCTGGCAAGATGGCTCAGGATGGCTCAGTGGGCAAAAATGCCTGCTGCCAAACTTGACATTCATTCTGTCCCTGGAACCTACATGGTGGAAGGAGAGAATTGACTCGTGAAGTTGTATTCTGACCTCCGTGTGCATGCCATAGCACATGTGCCCTCAAATTATGTGTATTTGAGCATGCCCACATGCATATACACACACATACCAAATGTAATTTTTTTTTTTTTTTTTTTTTTTTTTTTTTTTTAAGAAAACGTGCACCCTTGTTCTGGAAATTAATGAATATGTTCAGCTGTATCACTGAAAGCAAAATCAGATTCAAAGTTTTTTTGTTTTGTTTTGTTTTGTTTTTCTCTTCTGAGACAGGGTTTCTCTGTGTAGCCCTGGCTGTCTTGGAATTCACTTTGTAGACCAGGCTGGCCTCGAACTCAAAGCCTGCCTCTGCCTCTTGAGTGCTGGGATTAAAGGCGAGTGCCACCATGCCCAGACTTGAAGTTTTTTGTTGTTTTGTTTGTTTGCTTGCTTGTGTTTTGTTTTTAATATGTACTTTAGATACATTTTGTTGTTGTTGTTGTTGTTGTATACACTCCAGGAGACTACAGTGTGAGACAGATGCCCTATGCAGGTTCACCCTCCCCCAGGGTGTGTAGCCTGATTTAGATTCTTCTCAACTGTAGTAATGTCTCTCCACCTCCCTGCTGAGTGACCCAAAGAGCTAGGAACCTAAAAACACAACCCACCAAGCAGCAGCATCCGGGTGTGCTGATTTCTACAGCAAGGCTACAGCACGGTGCTATCTGTAGATGCAAAGAGGACTCTCTTCCGGCTGTCTGCTGCTCCTCACCCTCTCCTGAAGGTTTTTTTTTTCTCTCTCTCTCCGTTATTCTCCCTTCACTCTAAATTGGCCCCCAATCCAAAGGGCCCCTGACTTGAAATCCAAGACATGATTCCCTTGCCATGAGGGGAACTTGGTTCTTGTTCTTCAAGTGGATATAACAGTTTCCCTGTCCCACCGTCCTTTGGCTGTCCCGAACAAACGCATGTGACACCCAAAGGATGTTTCTGAGCTCTGATCCCACGCCAGCAGTTTCCATCCCCTAAGCCAACTTTGAAGGAATGGACCTAACAGACTCTTGTCTGTCCTTGAACACGTATTATTACCTTTATGAAATGTGTTTTTATTTTCTGCTGTTATCTCTCCGTCTTATATTTTGTATTGTTGACAGATCCCCCCTCCCAGAAGTCTTATTATAAATCACTTATAAGATATACTTAATCTTTATGTTATTACTGTATATACCATTTGGTGATAAATAGTGAATGGTTGATGATATGATTGACTGATGCCCAGTCCCGATGTGTATTAATAATCTTGTAAAACCGCATCACAGACGTTAAGCTACTCTGTTCTATTTTTTCAAAAAAAAAAAAAAAACTACATATGCATGGAACAGTTATGAATATTGATTTGTTGGAAATGTTTAATTTAAATAAATGTTTTTGTACCTTGACCATTCAATCCCTTGAAATAGTTTTGAGAGAAAAAAAACACTTTTCATGCTAGGTATAGATAGTACGTCCAGTGCTACCTGAAACATTGTTCAAGTTGTTTTCTGCATTGTTTTTATTTTAAGGAGTTTTTGGTGTGTAGGGTTTTTTAAATTTTATGACTCATGCCAAAAAGATAAACTCCAATTGCACACATTGGGAACGACGCTGTTCTCATTGACGTTGGAAAAGGAAAGCCATCGCAGCCCACATGAACGGTTTTCCCATGCCTGTACCATGGAGTGGAAGTAATCACAGGCTGCCCGAGCACAGGCAGATGCCTACCTTGCCCTCTCCCCTACATGGGTGGTACAGCGGTATGCAGTGGCCCTCTGGACTGGACAGTATGCTGTGGGGGAGGCAGATGAGCAGCCTGGGAATCAAAGGCTGGGAGTGGGCGCACCCCAGGACACACCCCTATCCAAACAAACAGCATTGCTTAGTCAGTCCCCTTGGAGGGCACCTCCTACTGGCCTCTCTCCATAGAGAGAAGTGATTTGTTCAAGTTGAAGGTAGCTGTGTACCTTTCCAGGCCCTCCTGGGCCAAGGATTGGGTCTTGAGAGGTCCCACCTGGACCTCTGCACATCTTTCTGTCTTGATTATAACCTACAGTGGTTATTTTAATCACACTTCATAGATATTCAAAGCATTACAGAAGGTTCCTGAGCTGTTGCTCATCCACAGTCCCATTACACAGCCAGGAACACTAAGGTCCAGAGTGGGAGATGGTGTGGGGCTCACCACCTTCCTAGGGTGTTGGCTTCAACATCCATGAGACACATTTGTTGGCAGCATCTGTGGCTAGGGGCTTAGTGTGGCCCTTTGGTTTTGATTTTGGTTTTTGAGATGCAGCCTCATGTGCCTCAAACTGACCTGGAAGTCCACTATATGACCCAAACTAGCCTTGAACCTGTGAAAATTCTTCTTCTTCAACCTCCTTGGTTCTGTTTTCTGTGCTACACTAGGACATGATATCAACTGCTTTTCAAACCATGGGCATCTCAGTCCAGAGAAGAAGTTGTGGGGCTTGCCTGAGAGCCATGCTGCTCTGGCTTGTCTCGTTGCCTGGCCAGTGATGGTCATTTGCACACAGGGCTGGACTGAGGCAGTACCGTTGTCTATACTGAGCTCTGGACTCTGGCGGTATCTGTCAACCCTTGACACTGCCAAATGGGAATGTATCATTGCAGAGCACAGGATGGGCATACTGACCCTGAAGGTGCTCAGCTCTCAGTGGAACAGCCTGGGAAACAGGGTCTCTGTGAGTCCCACCTACCTGTACACCCTGCCCATGGTACCCAGGACACTATGTGATTGGTGTCATATCTCATGGGAAGACAATATATGAAGACAAGTTTCTTTTTCTAAAATGCTGATGTCCCCATGTCATTCTTTGCCTTAAAAATCTCCATTCCTGTTCATTAAACAGTGAGCACCAAAGGAGAGTCACCTTGTGGCTGAGGAGCCCGGTATTCCAACTCTTACTTGTGTATATCCAGGGCAGCCTCTATTTTCACAAGTTGTTTTTATAAATGTTGCAGAAAGGGAAATACTCCTGCGTCCTTTCCTATAAGAGACACCCGCCCCCGCCCCACTACATCTCCTGCCAACTATACAAGCTTCAGACCTATAATACCTGCTCAGCCCCAATGTTACTTCCCCCAAGGCTTCTTCCCAGAAGTTTCTCACTCAGCTTCTCCCTACCTCTGGTGTATCTTGCTGCAAGAATACCTGCCATTCTCTGAAAACATTCTCTTTTCCCATTTATCCATGTTTAACCACCACAGCACCTTCCCTGGAGACCCTCACACCATCACCTGTCTGGTGATACCTCACACAGGGTCCAAGTGGCAGGTCCTCATTCTGCCATGGACCCTGGTGGCTACAGTGACTGGGCAGCAATGGATACAACCGGATTGTGTGTCCTCCATTGCCAGACACAGAGTAGGTTCAAGAATCCTAGTTGGGTTGAGTGGTGGTGAAAGACCTCTATCCTTCTGCATCCATTCTCAGAACCATGTTCCCAAGGCCTTTGGATATGTGCCCCTCAGGTTCATGTGGCTGATGAGGTTGGCCTGCATGCTCTGCAGTGTAGGCTGGAGAAACAGGTTGGAGATGGGCATAAGCCTTCCTGTTTGAATAAATAGTGTTTCTGCTCTCTTCCCAGTGAAAGGGGAGAGAGAAAGGAAAAAGGAGGCACACACCCTGTTCTATTTGCCTCTGTGTTACTGTGATGGAACACTGACCAAAACCAACTGGTGGGGGCAGGGGGAGGGTTTATTTGGTTTATACTTCCATATCACAGTCCATTAGAGCAGGAACCTGGAGGCAGGACCTGAAGCAGAAGCCATGGAGGAGTGTTATTTATTGGCTTGCTCCCCAGGACTTGCTCAGTTTGCTTTCTTAGACACCCCAGGACCACCTACCGGGTGGTACCACCCACAGTGGGCTCGGCCCTCCCACATCAATCATTAATCAAGAAAAAACGCCTACAGGAAATACCTCAATTGAAGTTCCCTCCTCCCACGTGACTCTAGTCTGTGTCTAGTTTACAAAAAGTAACTAACACAACATCTATCTGTCTGTCTGTTCCTCTCTCTCTCTTCATCATCATCATCATCATCATCATCATCATCATCATCATCTTTTCTGTCTTTCCTTTCTTATTTCTCTCTCCCTTCATATCTTCCTTCTTTCTTTATTTCTTGCATTCTCTCATCTGTGCAAGTGGATTTACCTTGGCCCTTAGCATCAGCTTACCATTGGCAGATACAGATGGAGGCTGAGATCCCAGGCCACAGGGCTACATCTGTTCCACATGCCTTCCGAGGAGAGGCTATCTGGAGGAAGTAGGTAGAGGCAGGGGCCTGGCTTCCCCTTAGTGGGGCAGGACTAAGCCCTGTAGAAATGCCTGCCTCTGATTTCAGCTGGAGATGTGAATTTAAGAAGCCAGTGTGATTGGAACTTTGGAGACTTTAGTCAGGGATTTCTATGTCTTTTCAGGCCTGGAGATTGTATGAGCTTGAGAACACTGGGCTGTGTGTTTGGTGACTGTCAATCTGGAACTTGTTGGAGGAAATGTATTCCTATAGCATAACCAAGGAGCTCCTAGGGGGTCTCCATTGGGCTCCCTATTTGGCCCAGTGAGTCCTTTCTTAGCCTATTCTCCTTCTTCGTGGAGGATGGCCTCTTTGCCTTTCTTGGCGGCTAGGTTTTTATTTCATTTCAGAATCCTCCAGAATGGGGACTTTTTTTCTCTGTAAGCTAGTTGAGCAATTCCATAACCAGGAAGTCCTGTCTGCTTCGTTAAATCTCTCCTGACTTAGCCTGACTCCGTGTTTGCTTAGCATCATTGAAGGACACATATGTATCCCCATCTAGGCCAGGCAATCTCTGTTTCTGGAAGCCATCCTTTTGGGGACCACATTTTGAAACTGGGATAGGGAACTGTGGCTTCCTTTTAGACCATGAATATTCTATGGATGTAGGGGGGGCATGGAAGGGAGGACATGACCATATATATATATGGGAAAGGAGAGTAGGATCTCACTGGAGATTGAGAGAGTATACCCTTTGGATGCTTCTGGAATGTACCAGAATGGTGTTGCTATAGTCATGCCTCAGAGGTTCATACTATTGAGTCAAATGGTGGGTCCCTCAACCCTGTTCACTGACTTTTCATAGAATCAGTATCCCCCTCTATCCAAGGGGCTGAGAAGTGGACGAGTTGAAAACATGGCAAGCATACTTCCCAGAAGGTTCTGGCTTCCACTTCCCAGAAGGTTTTGGCTTCTAATACATGCAAGGTCTTTGCAGCCCCCAGAGGCCCCAGGAAGGCTGACTATTGTATCTTACAGGTGATGAGATCTTCAAGGTAAGGCTGTGACTTCAAGGTCACAAGGTCATCTGGAGGGCAGGTGGCCAAAAAAGTCCATTTCCCCATGTCTCTTTACCCTGCTGGCTCATATCACAGAAACTGGGAGTCTCTTACATCTCCTCCATCAGATCTCAAAAAGCCAGAGTATGTTCTCTCTGTTTATTCATTTCTTGGAAAGACAGGACTACCAGCCCCATCACCCCACTATCTCAGGGTGCTGGGAAGGCCAGAGAACATATGTAACATCCTGAACTGTGCTGGAGAGAACAGAGGAGAGGTGACCCATCCTCACGCTCACCTCTTCAGCCATTCTAACTAAGAGCACAGACACCCCTTGGTATGCATGGAGGCCCCTGTGGATTCTTAAATCCCATGCTCAGGCTCTATACATAAAATGGTACAGTGTGCAGTTAGCTTGACACCAGCGGACTGGACATCAGATGACTTATGATACCTGACAAAAAGCTCTGCTGTGCAACCTGTCTTTACCCCAGTCTTTGGAGAATGACGAATAACGACAGGGAACCAAGCCTGCCCAGGCTCAGTGGTGACAGACTGTCCTGGGTAGAGCCGCACAGTCCACACCAGCAATGCTTGTATGAATTCTTTCAGCCTGAGTAACTGAGTCAGCAATATGGGCCACTTGATCACCAAAGCCTGACTGATTGCATTTTAAATGGAAGGAATATACAGTTTAGAACTAAGACACTCTAGTCCCAGCTCTGAACCCTTGCGGGTGGCGGGGGGAGGGGGGACATCCCGTGGTTGGACAGAAGGCATCAATGTTATCCTTCATGCCCAGGCTTGATGATAGGGTCCAGTGAGGCAGAGATTCAACTGAGGGTAAGCAGGTGAGGGGTAGATGTGGAGAAGAGGGCAAGGGCGTGGGGAGAGGGAAGATCTGTAGGCCCCGTCAGCCCAGCATCTCCAGCACAGGTCCCCAGGGCACCCTCTTTGCAAGAGTCCCTGCCTCAGGGAAGGCAGCAGGTGGCAGTGGTTGTAGCTCAGGTGAACTTCTGGGAAGAAAGGACTCAAGGCAGGTGAGAGTTCGTGGGGCCATGGCTAGCATGTCTTCAGGAGGATTCTCTCTGTGACACCCAGCTTGGGGCTGGGATGAGGCTCAGAGGAGCTACACAGAACACCCAGCACTCACAGAAACTAGTACTTGCACAACAGGCCAGCACACCGAACACACACAACACAGAGCACACACACAGCACATGCACACACACACAGAGCAAATAGGAGTGCATAGTCTGTGCACATAGCATACATACACAGTGCACAGACAGCAGGCAGCACACACACACACACACACACACACACACACACACACACACACACAGCCTATGCATATAGTACATACCCGTGCATCGTACATGCACATAGCACAGACACACACAGTGTACACACAGTGTCTAAACAAGCCTCTGCTATGCTGGAGAACAGCTCAGAGGGTTACGCCTGCAGGAGAAGCCAATGAACAGTAGCTGCCGGGCTTTTTCCTGCCCCCGAGAGCTGCTGTGACCAGGAGTGGGAGGAAGTGACCAGAGCCCAGTGTTTCCTGTCTGATAAGGCAGTCTCTCCCTGTAGAGCCTGGCCACCACCTTCAGGCCCGCCGCCACGGCCGCCACCAAGAGAGCCCTGCCCAAGGAAGGCCTCTTAGGAGGAAAATCTCTTCTCCAGATTAGCAGAGGTCTATGCCTTCCTCCCTGTCCGCCTGAGTGTCCCCAGCAGTCACAGGAAATGCAGGGCTCTGCACACCCAGGGGTCCCGCCTAAGGGCTCCGCCTGTCTCTGGGCCCCACCCCGAGAACAGAGAGCTTGCCCCAGCCAGCCATTTTCAGGATGGCAGAGCTCCCACTAGCAGAAGCTGATCAGACCCACTTCTGGAATTCGATCTTCGGAAACCCCTCAAATTACCCAGATATCCAGGAACCTGCCTCCTCCCAACTTCCTAGTTGGTCATCTGGAAGGAACATTCCAGGATAAGGGGCTGTGAGCTCTGGATGCAGGCTTGTCCCCCACTCTCTGATAGCTCCAGGGGGCTAGTTTGTCCTTTCTTTGAGCTGCCTTTTCTTCTTGGAAAGCAAAGCCAAGGGCTAATCCCCTTCTAGATGTGGGAGCTGGGCACCTTCAGGAGCAGCAATCATGTTGATTCAAGGTCCCCCATGCTCCGGGGCAGAGCAGGCAGGTGAGTGGTCAGCAGAGGTGTCTTCTGTTTCCAGTGCCCTGTCTGGCTGATCCCAGCTCCTCTTCCTATAGGAAAAACATCACTGGTTCCTACTCCTGCTAACCTGCCCTGGTGCCAGACTCTGCTGTGTGGAGTAGGTCATGGAGAGGTACAGTGGCCAGGCATGAGCTGCAGAGAAAGAGCTTGCTGCTCAGAGCTCTGTTGAGAGTGAACAAGAGAGCCCCTGGTCCCGTGAGGGCTGTGGCCATTGTGCTCACAGACCCCAGCTCCCAGGTGATCTTCCCGTCACACCTCCCTTCTTCAAGCTCGTCCCTGTTTAGGGCATTCCCCTCCCCACAAAAGTAGGTAGATCTCCTCTCCGCCTATATTCTGGCCAGTTCTCTCCTGGCTTAGAGTTGACTCCTCCTAACAAAGGTTTACATCAGAACTGGGGAGTTGGCTGAGTCAGTAAAACACAAAGACCTGAGTTCATTTCCCAGAACCCATGTGAAAAGCTGCACATGGCTGCACGGCCTTGTAATCTTAGTTCTGGGGAAGTAGAGGCGGGAGGATTCCGGGACTCACTCACCAGCCACCCTTGCCTACTTGTTGAGTTCCAGGATGGTAAATGATCCAATCTAAAAACAAGAAGTGGCTGGATGTAATGACACAAGCCCTTAGTCCCAGAACTCTGGAGGCAGAGACAGGCAGATCTCTGTTGAGTTCCAGGCCAGCCTGGGCTACAGAGGGAGAGCCTGTCTAAAAAATGACAAGAAAACCCAGAAAAAGTGAATGGCATCTGAAGAATGACATCTGAGGTTGCCCTCTGTCCTCCTTGTGCATGTATATCTGCACATATGAACACACACACACCATTCATAAGGCTTTCTTACTGTCCTGAACAGTGTGCTCAGGCTTGCTGGGGACACCTTTGCATCCACTGAGCAGGTGGTCTTGGGCACGTGTGAGGAAGTGAGTGTGGGCTGATGCTGCCTGTGTAAGTGCTGGGCCTCACCACACTTGCTGATTCTCTTATCCAACTCAGCCATTCCTGACCCAGGCACAAGTGTGCCCTGCCCAGATGGGGAAGCTGATGCTGAGGCTTGAGAAAGCCACATGGCTGGATAGTAAGGGGCCAACATCGACATAGCTGGCCACAGACTGGCCTTGGGCAGTGGAGGCCAGAGCCACCCTCCTCTCCCCCAGTCTCTGCTCCATTGGCTCCATCTGTCTGGGTGCAGGCAGAGCCTCATGCCCTCAAGCACCTGGTGGGCTACAGGAGGAAGGAGGGAAATTCCCTGGGAAGCAAGGTTGTTGCAGCCTGGGCTGATTGTTACAGGGCCAAGATACAGCCTAAGTTCTCTAGTGTAGGAGGCAGGTCAGGGTCAAGGTCTTTTTCTCTAGTCTCTGCCAGTCCAGCTCTGTTCACTGTGTGACTTTGGACCAGTTACATGCCCTCTCTGGACCTCCCAAAGTTAGGGGGCAGAACTCACAGAGTCCTCGGGCTAGAACACCTGAGTTTTCTGAGCCGTGGAAAGGTAACAATGATATTTTAGTCCCCTCCTCTGTCCTTGGCTTCTGTCCTGGGGTGGTCTCTAGAGTGGTAGTAGGGTCTCTAGGCAGGAGTCTAGACAGGTGAGGCTTAGGAGCTATACACATCTGGGCTGGAACCAAAGCTGCCGAATCCAGGTCCTGAGAGTAGCTCAGACAGCATCTTGGCTGCCTCCCTGCCCTGGCTGCCACCCAGCCTTCTGTCACCAGGCGATGGGATGGCATGAGGCCCCCAGACACCTGGCCTGGCCCTCTTCCCATGTGTCACCAGCCTGGCCCCCATCTCCTGAAAGCACTACCCTGCCTTGCCTACATCTGATTCTCTATCTCCTCTCCCAGCTTGGATCATCTGGACAGGATGGGACAAGAGGCCTCTATCCCCGAGTCATGCCTACAGGTCCTCCTGCTGGGTGGGGTCTGGGCTTCTGCTGCTAGGAACAGGGTCTCTGAGCCCCTGGACTCCTGGATTCAGTCCTGCTTATTTCTATTGCCCTGGGCCATTCCCTCTCCCAGTTAGCTAGAAAGATGGTCCATACAACCTCAGGAGACAATTATCCGCTTTAAACATCTGCTAGCTCAGTACTGCTAACAAAGTGAAACTCGACCCTCTCAGAGGGGCACCCAGGCCTCATTCCCATGCAGTCCCACCTACTTCCTTAGCCTGAGCTGGTGTCCAGCAAATTTCCAAATTGGATATCTGTTGCTTCACAACCCCAGGCCTTGGTGCATGTGATTCTCTCCAGCTGAGATGCCTGCCTCTACATCTTCATGTAGTAGAGTCCCAATATGTGTCAGGACACTGACTCCAGTGTTTCCATCTCTGAAAGCCTCGTCCACATGGCCTCCACCGCCCAGAGCCTCCTCTCTCTGTCCCCACCAGAGCTGACTGGCCCCATTTCTGTACATTTTTGCACACAGCAGTGTAGCAGGAAACTTAATAGTTCTTATTAATAAAATCAAACCCGGAGCCAGGTATTGGGGTGATTGCTGGAAGATCAGAGAAGCAGAACAAGCCACAGCTTTCTCACCTCGGCAGTTTCTCAGCTGATCCAGTTTCCTCAGACTGGAAACCTCTGAGTCCTCATTCAAATGGATCTCAGCTGAACTGCTGCTCAAAAACCTAAAAGCTTAACCAGCCAAAAATTTCTAGTTTCTGGTCTTCACGCCTTATATATCTTTCTGTTTTTGCCATCACTCCCTGGAATTAAAGGCTCACTTCTTGGGATTAAAGGCATGTGTCACCATGCCTGGCTGTTTCCAATGTGGCCTTGAACTCACAGAGCTCCACCTGGCTCTGACTCCCGAGTGCTGGATTAAAGGCGTGTGCTACTGCCTAACCTCTAAGTTTAATATTGTGGCTGTTCTATTCTCTGACCCCAGATAAGTTTATTAGAGTGCACAATATTTTGGGAAACACAATACCACCACACAGCAGTGCCCTGTGTTGATGCCAGCTCTGTTTGTAAGTGTCTCTCTCCTCCCACCAGTCTGGGAATGTGTTTATCTGGGAAGGACATCACACTGATCTTGGTGGCAGGTACAGAGAAGGTGTCCTGTGGTGTTTGCAGAGTGGATGGACAGCTGTTCATTCATACTTGAGATTCACACTGCTCTGCCTTGGCCCAGGGCTCCACCCCAGTCCAGGGCTCCACCCCAGTCCAGGGCTCCACCCCAGTCCAGTGTTCCATCCCAGTCCAGTGCTCCACTCCAGTCCAGTGCTCCACCCCAGTCTAGTGCTCCATCCCAGTCCAGTGCTCCACTCTAGTGCAGTGCTCCATCCCAGTCCAGTGCTCCACTCTAGTGCAGTGCTCCATCCCAGTCCAGGGCTCCATCCCAGTCCAGTGCTCCATCCCAGTCCAGTGTTCCACCCCAGTCCAGTGCTCCACCCTAGTCCAGTGCTCCACCCTAGTCCAGTGCTCCACCATAGTCCAGTGCTCCATCCCAGTCTAGTGCTCCACTCTAGTCCAGTGCTCCACCCTAGTCCAGTGCTCCACCCCAACCCAGGGCTCGACCCAAGCCCAGTGGTTTTGCTTCTCTGCATCTGTGTTTCTGTCTGTAAAGTGATATTTGTGGATACCAGATGTTCTACAGAATGAGCTGGAACAGTTAGGGATGGTTTCTGGTGAGAAATAGCTTCCCACCTCCTGATGATCCTGGCACAACCTAACACTATTCTGAATCCTGCCACTTCCTAGGCTGTAGCCACACCCACCCTGGCATCAGTCATGAGTAAAAGTGCTTTGGAATGCTTTTCTTACCAGGGTATGGCCAGGCAGGAAATTTGTGCTATATGGGACACACACACACACACACACACACCACACACACACACACACACACACACACACACACACACATTTATACATGCATACACATGCACACACACACACAAACACACACATGTATACATCTATACATATACATATGCACATATTACACATACACACACTCATATATGCACACAGGCACACAGATATATACATATATATATATAGATACATATGCACACATCTACTTACAATACACACATACATACACACACACATTACACATGTGTACATTAACACACATATAAACACATGCATACACATATATACACACATATGTACAGTCACACACATATATCTACATACCTATATACACATGGATACACATACACATTTAAACATATGCATATACACATATGTACATACATACATGCATAAACAAATGCATACATGTATACACACATGCTCAGGTCACCAAATCTTGTTCTCCCATTGATCTCTTAGGGACAGGGGAGATCCCTATAAGCTCCATGTGTAGTAGTACCATCTGTTAACAATTCATTGTGTGTTCCTTCTGATGTTTTTATGGATCCAAGGATATGCTATAAAAACCTTTTTAGAATACTGGATTATTATTTTGGTTTGGAAACATGCTATTTTATTTCTGTATGGTTCTGGGGGTTGAACTCAGAGCCTCACACAGGTTAAGGAGTAGTCCTTTACCCCGCAGCTACATCCCCAGCTTTTGGAAACCAGCTTTTTTGAAAGTGTCGTACAGGCTGGCCTGGAATTTGTAATGGTCCTGGTTCACTCTCTTCAGCTCATGGATTTCCCCGTGTCTTCAGAGCAGGCTGGCAACTTGCTCTTTATATGAATAAATGTGAGCCTCACTGTCTTCCTCATCCTCCCTATCCTTCTGCATTGGCTGGACACCGTGTGGTGGCCCTTTTCCATCTCCATGTCACTGCATCCCATGTGCCCTGGGTTTGCTGAAGGACCTGGAACTGGGCCTTGTTTCCTCTACTGGGTCCTAACCACCATTCTCCACCTCCAGCTGAGCCTTCACACTGGCCTAAGCACCTCCAGGATGCTTCCTGAATGGGTCCCACCACCAAGACGTTCTGGAGTTTTCCTGCCAGGACACAACACAATTGCCAGTGGCGAGTAAGCCTTGCTCAGAAAGACTGGAAAGGCCTATCTGGGCTCCAAGCCCAGGTCCTAGTGGCCAGAGATGCAGGGATGCCCAATTTCAAGTCTGGACCACTGCTCTGAAGGGAAGTGACTGTGCGGAGGGTTGTAGGTGAGTCAGTAACTTGGCCCTGATGCCCCACAGTTCTGGGAATCAGCCTGGCCAGGATGGTCAGGCTCAGCCTCTGACTTGCACTATCTTGCTCAACATGGAAACCTCTCTTCCTGGGAGGAGGGGCAAAGGCCCTAGGGTTCCTGAGCCTGGAGGTTCCTCTGTTTTCTGTAAACTACATGGGTACTTGTCCTGTGTGTCTCTCTCTGCCAGCTGGGCTGTATACTTTGTACAATGTGATTTCCCTGTCTCCTAGCACCCAAGGTAGTCTTGGTGGAGGGGACAGAGCTACTCAGGAAATCAGTGAACTAGAAAATAGCAGGTCTTCCAGACAAGTCCCCTGGGCCACCTTTTTGAACTTAAGAGTATAGAGTTCCCCAGCTGAACTCTGCCCCCACTAGATTCTACCATGCAGTCTTAATGGACCAATGTATTGTTTATACTCCATCCAGCGCAACGGCAAACCTGTGTTGTATAGCTCTTTCCCCCTGGTTCTCAATGTTTATGTTGTGGAATATTCCTTTACACTGTTTGAATATATGTCACTGTGACTGATTTGATAAAAAAGCTAAACAGCCAATAGCTCAGCAGGGTTTTTGGAGGCAGAGAGAATGCTGGGAAGGAAAAGGGCAGACAGAGGATGTCAGGAGACATAAAGCAAGCAGCATAGGCATTACAAAGTAAAGGTAACTGAGCCATGTAAAAGAACATAGATGAAAAGATATGAGTTAATTTAAGTTATAAGAACTAGTTAGGAACAAGCCTAAGCTATTGGTCAAGCTTTCATAATTAATAAGTCTCCAGGTTGTGATTTGGGAGCTGGTTGGTGGAACAGAAAAATCCACCAATGTCCGGGCACATATTTCCACATAAGACCTGAGAAAATTTCTTAAAAGGTTCCAAACACACAAAAATGGAGGCAGACATGGTCTCCTAGTCCTGCAGTCTCTCACACAAGCTGTGATCCAGAGAGGCATTTCCAGGCTGCTGTCTGCAGGCTTGAGCTGCCAGAAGGAGACCTGTAAGCACACCATGAGCTAAGCTATGCAGTGGTTTAAGATTTTGCTCATGCAGACAGAAAAATAAAAGGTTATAGATAGGCAGTAAAGCAGGTTCAGACAGAAAAGAGCCTCTAAAAAGGTTACAGTGTGTTTCAAAATGTGTGTAAGCTTAAGACAGAAAAAAGTATAGACAATCATAGAAAAAATGGATAGTTTAAAAATAATAGAGGCTTTAAAAAAGAGTAAAGTAACAAAACACATAAGCCAAGTAAGGATGGAAAATACACAAGGAGTCTGGATCCTATATAGTGTCTTGTTAGCTATGAAACTGCTGAATTAAACCAACCTATATATTTTTAAAATGTCTTAATTTCAAAATGTGTTGCATTGGGGGAGAGGTTATGCTTTTGATTCCACAGGAAGAGAAAGGCTGTGGATTCCTTCCATATTAATAGAGATCAGATTGGACCAGGGGAGACCTCCTGAGCATCTTGGCTGTAGACATGGGGGAGGAAGCCAAAAAAGACATAGGACAGGTGACGTGTAAGCTGATCCTTGACCTGGGAGCAGCTCTGAGATGAGATGAGACATGATCAATCTTGTTGGCTACAGAGTTCTCATGACTTATTATTACATACCATCCTTTCATATGTCATGGATAGAGATTTATATTACAGTTTGATTATACAGTCCAAACAAACCTGTAAAGTTGACAGGTGCCTTTTACCTGCTTAAACATAAAATAAAAAATCATCTTTAACTGACGTGTGCACACCACACATTTTGTACTTGTGATAATGCAGACATATATGTTACCTTTGAAAGTTTTGTATGTTTTCAGAGCAAGGAGACCAGACACTAATGAAAACAGGTGGCCCGGGTGATCCAGACTCTCAGAATGCCTCTGTTGCAGTTTCCTTAGAACTCTGCACCCAGAAAAGCTTCAAGACTGTTGACTGAGATGGTCCAGCCTCAAAGACTACTCCATTCAGAACTTTAGAAAATGTTTACATTATCCCACACACCAAGACTGGACAACAGCTAGCTCCCCCAGGACGTGACCATTATCTTAATTTTTTCAGGATCCCTCAAAAATTCCAGCACCCTAAAACTACAGGAAGCAGTCTAGATAACACAATGCCCACATTCCCAAGAGGAGTAGTTTGGGTAGTTTTTGGTCATTTGTTGGGTTATGGATGTTTGTCATCATTTAGGGGGGTTGGTTACAAATTGTTATTGGTAATGGTCAGGAAAAAGTTGAACAAGGGAGATTAGATTCTTTATAAAATGAAAAAGGAGGGATATAATATAGAAATGATGGAATAAAAGGGTGGGTTGTTGAGTCTACTTTTGAACAACCACTTGTCTCAAATATTTTACATTGGTATGGAATTTTGTATATTGATACAAATTTAAGGTTATTTTTGTTAGAACATACTGTACATACATGTCCTAGACATACATGTCTTGCTTAAGGTATTGTACCTATGCAGTTCATTTAATAATATAATGTAAATTTCTAGTCCTTGAAAGTTATTATTACAAACTATTTAGAATGGTAAAGAAATGCAGATTAATAGTCATCTATAACAATCAAACTTACTGTCATGTTAGGTATATTTTCAAGGTCAAACAGAGATATATTTTAGATAGATTGATGGTCTTCAAACACTTTAAAGACCTATAGAATATGGTATTTAAAGTGTTTTAATAATATAGGGCTTTTCATGACAGTTAGACATGCCTGTTCCTGGTAGCACTGATCTACATCATAAAAGGATGATGGGCATCATAGAGCTTCCATATGGAGTTTGCTTTCTTTGTGGCAAAAGGCAGTCATTTTGGAAATAAATTGTCCTTGCCTTGACTTCTGACAGTATACTGTCCAAATTGGACAAACAGAATTCACAGAAAAGTGTCTGCCAAACTTTGTCAAGACAAGGTAGGACAGTCTTTCAAAATTCTCACTTCACAGTAAAGTCTGTCAAATATCCTAGGTCTGTAGGCCAAAGACGGATACCCCAAAGTTGCCTAGGAACCCTGGGGTGACTGCCTAGGCAGCCAGCTGTATCTGTCATTTATTAGTTTTGGAAGTTGTTTACTATACACTTCCTGTTTACTCAGGTAATATTATATCCTTCTGGGGTCTTTGATGGAGTTGAAGACTAGGTAGTTATAGTTGCAGTTTTCCTTAGTTAGGACAGAAGGTAAATTAGGTACAGAGCTTTGGACTCATCAAGATAAAATAAATAATGGGAGTATTTTCTCCAAATATGCCAAATACAAATGTGTCTGATAATTGTTCTTATTATTTATAGTTTTATTATGTCAGAGTTAAAACCTTTCTTTTTTATTTAGAGAAAAAGGGGAAATGTGGAATATTCTTTACACTGTGTGAATATATGTCACTGTGATTGGTCTAATAAAAAGCTAAATAGCCAATAGGTAGGCAGAATTTTTGAGGCAGAGAGAATGCTGGAAAGAAGAAGGGCAGAGATGTCAGGAGACATAAAGCAAGCAGCATGGGCATTACAAAGTAAAGGTGACTGAGCCACGCAAGAGAATATAGACTAAAAGACATGGGTTCATTTCAGTTATAAGAACAAATTAGGAACAGGCTTAAGCTACTGGCCCAGCTTTCATAACTAAGAATAATCTCTGTGTTGTTTTTTGTGAGCTGGCGGCCCAAAAGAAAAATCTGTCTACACCTCCTTAATGTTTCAACCCTTATGTACAGTTCCTCACGTTGTGGTGGCCCCCCAACCATAAAATTATTCCATTGCTACTTCATATCTGTGAGACTGCTATTGTTATGAATCATAAGGTAAATGTCTGATATGCAACCCCAGAAGGTCATGACCCACAGGTTGAGAACCACTGCCTTGGGTTCAAACATTGTCTCTTGGAGGACAGAAGGGTTCAGAAGGCTCATAAAACTCACAAGAACTATCTAAGGAGCTTATAGCACACAGTTGCTGAGGCAGAGGAGACTCTTCGGTGGTGAAGCCGTCCACAAGTTGTGCGCTGGCTCCAGCGACACAGTTTTCTGGCATCACTCATGCTAGGGTGGGCTTTCCAGTGACGAAAGCTAACTTTGAGTCACCCATGCTCACCATGGAAATAACCCTTTGCCCACATGCCTGTAAATAACTCCAGGAAACTCACTGGTTCACCTCACTCGGATGGAATCGTTCATTTGGTCATTTACTGCTCTTTCTATCTGGATTGACTAGAAAGTCTCTGCAGAAATCTATGCAACGGCATGTGACTGTGTATACCTCAGGCATCTTGCCCTACCAACCTGCCCCCAGACTTCTCAGCTCCCAGACGTCCCCTCCCCTGCCCAGTGAGTCTCTCTTGTGCTGAGTCCCGCTTGTGAGACCAGCATTTCCTCAGTTCTGCCTTCTCTAGGATTGAATGAAAGGTGTCCAGAGCCGCCTGAGATCTCCCAGTAGACTGGGCTGTGACATCCGTGTTGGCTGATTGACATAAAGAAGTAGGCGGCCTGGTTTGGTCCCAGCAGGTGAGTATTAACCAAGGAGAGAGAGAGAGAGAGAGAGAGAGAGAGAGAGAGAGAGAGAGAGAGAGAGAGAGAGAGTCAGAATTACCCCAACATTTCTGGACCTGGTTCTCTCATCCATAAATTGAGGAGACTGAAACCAGAGTCTTGCTTAGTAGGCACTTAACATAAGCCAGAGCTTATTTTTATTGTATGATTTTCCCATGATGCTCATGGGCCACAAATGGACAAATGCCTCTGGACTGTGGAATGTGGAATACCATAGTGCCTGGGTCCTCACCATAGGTGTCCCTGTCTAGGTCGTGTGGTTATGTGATTGGCAGCTGAGTGGGCCACCATTGGAACAAATGTGGAGCATTGCAACAGAGGGGCTCTGTGAGTTCCTGGTCTGAGACCCTTCCCACCATGACCTCCTTGGCTCCTCCTATGTCTGGGTTCTGAAGATGTTACAGTGATTGTTCCCAATAGGGCACCGAGGGGGAATACTGGAGATGAAGCTTCACAAAGGACTGGTAAGGCAGACGCCTATGCTCCCTTGGGAGAAGCCTTTGCAGCATTCCAGCCACAGGCCAACGGCCACCATGGATGCAATAGGCAAGCCCCTCTTCACCCTCTTCCTTTTACTCAGCTGGAGGGGTGACCAAAGTGGATTTCTGCACCCCGAGGATCCCTTCAGTTTTGATATTTCCCAACTCTGGGGTTAAAAAAGGAAACCACCTAGTCATCAATGAATTAGCATTAATATCTTATTCTAAGAGTCCAAACTGAGTGCTAGAGCTGAGCAAGGAGGTCATGCATGGAGTCTGCTGGAGTCCGCTGGTGGCTCCCATTCACAGATTTGTTTGCTCAATTGATTGCTAATTTTCTTCCTCGCTCATCCAGTGTCTGTGCCAGCCTGGCAGCTTACAGATGGCTTGAGATGAGCGTCACACCCTGCACTGAGGGCTTTGTCTCTCTGCCTGCCCCCTTGAGTCTTGGCTGGCCTGAAACTACTTCAGGAATTGTGATGGTTAATCTGGATTGTCAAGTTGATGGGATTTAGACTCACCATGGAAACAAACCTCTGGGCATGTCTGGGAAGGAGTTTTAAGATTCGCTTAATTGAGTTGGGAAGATCCACCCTGAGTGTGGATGGTGCCATTCCATGGGCTGGGGTCCTGGAGTGAATAGGAAGATGAAGCAAGCTGAGTAGTAGCATATACTGCTTTCAGCTTCCTAAGAGTGGATGCAGTGTGACCAGCTGCCAATGCCCCGGCTTCTCTGCCATGGTGGACTGTGCCCTCAAACTGTGTGCCAAAATAGACCCTTTGTTAAGTCGATTTTGTCAGGGTGTTTTGTCACAGAAATGGGGAAGTTAACTACCAGGAATGAATCACTGTAGAAGCAGGGTTCTGCCTATGACCTTAGGAAGAGTCTGCTGACTTCTTCCTCCCCCTGGAACCCCTCCATGTTGTGAGAATACAAGCTGCCAGCTAACAGTCTCACCTGACAAAGCCCACCTTGCCAGCTGTTGAGACCAGCCATTCAGAAGTGAGTGCTTTGGCCATTGTTGACCTGTCCCAGGTGACATTGTGGGGAGCAGAGGCAAGCTGTGCACATTAACTCCTACTACATCATGTAGCCATGATGGTTGTTGGAAACCTCTGAGGTCTGGAATGTTTTGTCAGGCAGCAGGGACAGGGCTACACTGGCTTATGGGAATGCAAAGGTAGACCCACGTGGTTGAGCCCAGATTCCCTTGTGAAAGTAGAATCCATGACAAAAAATGCTTGCAGTATACCATTTCTCTGGAGAGCAATCTCAGAGAGCAGAGGTCCAAAGAGAGAAAGCTAAGTCAATCTCAAATGTATCCTTGTGCTGGTATTAATCATCTCCTCATATAACCTAGAATCAACTGGGAAGAGACTCTCATGGAACTGTCTAGATCAGATTAGCCAGTGGACATGTCTGTGAGGGATTGTCTTGATTTGGTAGTTGAGGTGGGAAGACCCAGTTCACTGTGAGCAGCACAATTCCCTATGCAGGGGATTCTGAGCTGTGTAAGAGTAGAGGAAGTGATGAGTATCGTGTGTTTATTCTCTTTCTGCTCTTGGATGTGATGTGACTAACTGCCTTGAGTTCCTGCCTTGATTTCCCCACAATGATGGATTATAGCTGGAATCACAAGACACATCCTTTCTCTCCTAAGCTGCTTTGTGTCAGGGTCAGTAAGATAAATGAAACTAGGACCTCCCACCAACTGGACACTAGGGTGGGTGACTGGTGCTTGATTCTCTGGGGCCTTCTGAGGAGCCATGAGGTTTGTTGCAGATTATCTGCCTTAGGGGACACAAGGGAGAAGTGGATGGCCAGAGCTGAGCTGTCCCATGAGATGCTGAGCTGCCGCAGCTCCCAGGCATGCATGTATAGATGCCATGCTGGCTCCTCATGGTACCCATACCCAATAGAGAAGGCCCAGGACAGGAAGCAGAAGGCACCTGGTAGAGCTTGAGTTGGAGTGTTGACCACCAATGCTGAGTGGGTTGGACACTTGTGGAGCAGTTTTCTGTAGCCTTGTCTGGAATCAGAGAAGAGCACTTAAGAGTGGGTGGTGGGCCTGTGTGGAACACACACTGTCTATCCCTTTGTGGTACCTGCTCCACAAAGCTGCCCAACTTTAATGACCAACTCTATGAGTCTACATCCCCAGCAAGCTCTCCACACATATCCGCATCAATAGGGACTGTCACAAGACTGCGGCTGCTGGCCTATGAGATTCTCATAGAGTCTCAGGTGGTGTTGCCCCATTTTTACCCACAACCCCATGCTTTTGCTAGAAAAGCTCCAAAGTCTTCTGACCAGTCTGGTGGAGACACAGACAGACAGACAGACAGACAGACAGACACATGCAAGAGGCTGTGGGAAATCTCAGCTGTGCCACTTCCTGTACTTTGAGGGCCAACGGAAACAGTATTTCCAGGTTCTTCTTGAAATCTGAAACCCACAGGAAGGACAACCCCTGAGAGCCCTCTCTGAAAAGATGGGGCCTAGATACCACTATCTCATCATATCTGGGGTCTGGGTCAGGTTTAGAAACCCTACACCCCAGATCTCATGGAGTCATGGCTGGGAGTCATGTTCTTAAAATGTCAGAGCAGAAGGTACCTCAGGAGAGACATGGGTTCCCCATATCCTTAGTTCAAGACTGGGCACTGTCAGTGGTCCATGTAAGATTGATGGTGAATGTGCTCTGCTATTTGGGTAGACAACTCCAAGGCAGACAAGCTCTGCTCCATTTGTTCTGACCATCCATTTGACGTGGTGTGTACAGGTTCCAGAGGAAAAGAGCTGCCTCTGAGTCTGGATAATTTTCTACTTCCATGGAGGCTATCTACGGTCTCTGCTACAGGGCCCACAGCTCGTGTGGGGAGGTTGGTGGTCCTGTTTCCAGGACCTACCTGAAAGCCTGTCAGGGGCCCAGGAGCTGTCATCCAGGCAAGTGGGAGTTTTGGCTGCTCCTTCCAGAGCTTCACCCTCTATTAGCCAAGGGACTTTGAGCAATCATTCCACCTGTGAGCCTCAGTTTCCTTATCTGTCAGGGTTGCATCCTTGCCTGCCCTTCCCACTGACCTCAGTCAGATAATAGGTGTGTGTATGCCTTGGCTCACACAGCCAAACCACAGAACGACAGGGTGGAGCTTTCCCCAGCGTGGGGGATTAGAGATGAAATCTCTCAGTCAGAGCTCTTGCCTCTCTTGCTCATCTTGGTCCCTTGTTTTCCTTCTCTCCAGCTTGTGTCTCAGTCACAAGCCTGCCTCAGCCCCCTAAAATTCTCCCCTTCTCACGACCAAGAGTTCATGAGTCCTGTCAATTTTAAGCAGCAAAATCTCTGAGTCAATCATTATGACTAGGGGTTTGGTGGACAGGTAAGGATGAGGTATGCTGATTGGTCCAGCTGGAGTCCTGATCCCCCTGTCTGGTCCAATCACTGTGGTCCACGGCAGTGGACTATTTTGACTGGTCCACTTGGGGAATGCTCTTACCCTAAAGGAGGGGGAACCATTGTGAAGAGTCCCCATGAGTGAGTGCCACAGTGAATGTGCCCTCTAGGGCACTCATGTCAATTTGTGTGTGTGTGTGTGTACATGTAAGAACCACCCCAGTGTGTGGCATAGAGTAAGCATTGAACAGCCTTGGCAGTGAGCACACTGATACCCAAGATTACACTGATGTGTGTGGATGGCCTCTGGGAGGCAGAACCTGCCTAGCTGAAATTGGTTGCTAGTGGCTGGACTTTGAAGTTGATACCTGGCCCCTGGATCTAGCCCTGGTGATACTCTCTCTTTCCTAATATGCCATGGTCTGAACAGTGTCAGGCACCTCCAGGTATCTTATTACACTATTGGTTAATTTACTGCTTTAGAGTTCAAGCTCCTTGCTGGCGGCAGTGGTGACACAATACATTTAACCCCAGAACTTCGGAGGCAGAGGCAGGCAGATCTCTGTGAGTTCTAGGCCAGTTTGGTCTACAAAGTAAGTTCCACAGAGAAACCCTGTTTCAAAAAGAAAAAAAGAAAAGAAAAAGAATTCAAGCCCTTAAAAAGTGGGATACATCTCTGTTTGTTTCCTATTGGGTCCCCAATGTCTAAGTGTCTGTAACTAATAACTAGTCAATTAAAACTGGTAAAAAGAATGTGACCACTGCTAACTGCCAGGCACAGTGTCACTGGTAGAGACCTATTCATTTTGTTTCCTGATGTTTGTCTCTCTTTTGTTCCTGTGGATACAACTGATAAGTACACCTCAAAGCAAGTACTTTATCATGAATGAATGCTGAACTTCATATGTGGGGGTTCATGTGTGTGTACATAGGGAGGAGGATGCATGTTCCTATGGAAGCCAGAGGTCAACTGCAGCTGTTGCTCCTTGGATGCCTTCTGTTTGGGGGCAATGCTTTGGGTTTTTTGTTTGTTTGTTTGTTTGTTTGTTTTATTTGCTTGCTTTGTTTGGTTTGGTTAAGACAGAGTGTTTATTGTCCTGAAAATTGCCAACTAGACTAGGCTGGTTGGCCAGGGAACACCAGGGATCCTCCTGTCTCTGCCTCTGGGTGCTGGATTACAAGCCATACCCAGCTTCCTACCATGCTCATACAGCAAGCACTGTACTGAGACACCGCCCCAGCTGTGGAGGTTGGGCTCTGGTTGACTTTCTGATACTATTGCCAATACTGAGGGCATTCCACGTGTGTTGGAATGCACTGATCTAAGGCTTTGCTCTGCTTCAGGTGAACGGAAGTGCATAGCAATCCTGGAGCTAGTTGCTTTTTCTGTTGCACCTGCTATGAGCACAGGAAACCGACTTCCTTTACCAGGAGCAAAGGCCTTTTGTGTCAGTGCTGTTCACGGAGCAGCTTGACTAAGAAATCTTAAGAGTCCATAGAGAGCAAGTCACATTGGAAGGGCTCCCTGGTAAGTTTGCTCCGTGTGTGTCAACTTCCAAGTTCTAGATGGCCTTAGAGTCCTGCTGACCTCATGGGATACCCAAGCATTTGTTAGCAGATTGGCTGTATTCTGTGCCCATGGATAATGCTGTGGCTTTCCTTGGTGTACCCAATACTCAGTTTGTTCATATTGTGGTATTGCCACTAGCTTTCTAGAAAGAGGCAGAGCCAAGATAGCCAAGATTTGGGCTAGGTGTGATAGAGAATGCCTCTAATTACAGAACTCAAGAAAGTGAGGCAGGGGTTGGGGATTTCAGTGGTAGAGCACTTGCCTAGCAAGCGCAAGGCCCTGGGTTCGATCCTCAACTCAAAAAAAAAAGAAAAAAAGAAAGAAAGAAAGCCAGGCAGGAGGATTGCCACAGTTTTGAGAACCAGTCTACATAGTAAGTCCCATGATAACTAGGGCTACATAGACAGAGATTCTGTCTCAGAACCAGACACTTACATTCTACCAGCCAGGCTCTTCTTTGTCAAATGTGTTGCTGCCTAAGGCCCTACTGAAAATTAAAGTGCAATAGCAAGCAGTGGGGTAAGTGGATGGCTGTAGGTTTATCATGCCACCCCCACCCTGGGTCACAGCCAAGTCCTTCCTTCCATCTCTTTACCTTCTACACAAGTGTCTGGCTCATCTCTCCACCCTTCCCACGGGCTCTGGAGCCTGCTGGCTGGTGGCTTCCCACACCTACAGCAGCGCACAGTGGCTTGGGGACTAAGCAGCTGTCAGGAGCAGCTCAGTCTTCTTTGGGCTCCACCCTAAGGGGAGGAGTTGGCTATTGAGTTGGCCTGCACTCAATAGCCCAGGGAGGCTTCAGGTACTATCCATAGTGTTCCACTGAGTTATGGAAGGCTTGGGAAGGTAAAGCATGTCACCCGTGTCTGCTCATGCATCCCAAGTCCAGGAGAGAGCTCATTCATGAGTACTTTCACATCTTTTAATTACTTTTGCATGGCTATGACCAAAATACCTGTGGAACAACCTAAGGGTTGAAAGTTTTACTGAGCATTCAGGTCCCTCATGACAAAGAAAGCATGGCTGAGCAGCTCAGCTCATGGTGGCAGGAGCATGCAGAGAGACTGTCCACTCTGTGGCAGACCAGGAGGCAGAGGAAGTGGAGCCAAATCAGGAGCCAGAGATCAGGTATCACTTTGGAAAGTCTACCTCTCGGGACATACTTCTGTCACCTAGGCATTGCTACCCAAAGTTCCACAGCCTCTCCAAAGAGTGCCACTGCCTGGATAACAAGGATTCACAACAGGGACCTTTGGGGGGACATGTTAGATTCAAACCATAACAATGTCCCCACCAAAGGCATGGTGGCTGAACCTGGGACAAGTGGACCCATCTTGTCTTCTATTACACTGGGGATAAAGAATAAAGCAGACCCAGCAGGTGTCACCCAAGACTGTCCCCAACAAAGCAAAACCTATAACCACCCCATCCTCAGACCCTGACACTGTCTCAGATTCATCCTGGTATGGGGCAGCTCTTTACTCAGGTTCTTCACAGCTTGGAATGTGGGGGCTCAGGGAAGAAGCTCTCAGTCCATGATCAGCTTAGAGTCCACCCACCTTTGCTAGAAAATCTCATTTGGTGCCACTGTTATATAACACCTCAGCCTTCCCTCTATTTGCTCTGATCATAGATCCAGAAAGGCCAGAGAGGCAGTCAAGTCTCCCCTCCCCTGAAACCCAATTCACAAATACCTGGTGCTTACTCTGCCATGGAAGCCAGCCAGGGGTGGGCATGTCAGTTTCCCCTCAAGCTTGAAACTCATAAGGGCAGAGAATTCCAGTGCAGAGAGCAATGCAGAGCAATGCAGCTCTCCCCCATGTTGTTGTGATGAGGGTGTTGGCTCACTGGAGGCCACAGTGAGGTGGGCTTGCCCTTGAGATGGTTCAAGTACTTCTCAATCTCTAGGGACAGAGGAAAGAGATTTTTATCTCATCCACCATCCATCCACCCCCACCCACATATCCCACCCACCCACCCACCCATCCATCCATCCGCCCGTCTGTCCGCCCGTCCATCTGTCCATCCGTCCGTCCGTCTGTCCATCCATCCATCTATCCATCCATCCCATTATTATTGTTTTTGAGACAGGATCTCATGTATCCAAAGCTGACCTCTAAGTAACCAAGGATGACTTTGAACCTCTGATCCTTTTGCCTTTACCTCTCAAATGCTGGGATTGCAGGTGTGTATTGCCATGCCCAGTTTATACAGTGCCAGGGATCAGACCCTGGGTCTCGCATATGCTAGGCAAGCATTCTACAAATAGACTGATAGCCCCAGCTCTGCACATCATTCTCTAACATCCCACCTACGCTATGGCTAAAACTCTAGTGGGACCCCATTCCTTCTGGGAAGGGAGCCCCAGAGGGTGGAAGGATCCCACCCACTGCTTTGTAGACTCAGGACCACAAGAACTACCTTCTCCTGCCCAGCTTGGCTTGGTGGGTGCTGAGTTGGATGAATCTTGCTGGGCTGGTGGTCTACTCTTACAGGTGTGCCATTGTCCCTTGTCAAACCAGTAGCTGAAAGCTTGTGTAGGTGTCTGCATGAAGGCACAGTGCCCCAGGGAAAGAGCCCAGACACAGAGTCTTGAGCACTGGCTCCCCTTTCTTCAACTCTGTCTCCGGGCGGTGGTGAGCCTACCTGACTTACCTGACCTTGCTTGAACTCTCTCCTGGCATGCACTGTGAGACCCTCCACCATTTGCTCTCCATCTAGGGAAGGAGAATCCCAGAGCATAGTCTGCTCAGGTGACCTCTGTGGTCCCACTGAAAGAAAGGTCTAGTCTAGCCAAGAAGCTACCCTCTCCCATCACATATGAGACAGAGACAGCACGGGAGTGGCTTTGTTTCTTTTAATCACTAGGAGCCTCTGGTCTATGCTGAGCATGCCCATATAGCTTCTCTCGCGAGTCCTTGGATGGTAGCTGCCAGCCTCCTACTTCTTAGCTTTGCCTTTCTTTCCTTTATTGGCTTTACTGGCCTTAGGAGAGTCCTCTAAGGCTGCCTGGCCAGCGGTGATACAGGGAAGTGGGGGTGGAGGAGTATTGAGGCTCAGTGTCTTCTTCTGCAGCCTCAGGTCCAGGATGTCAAAAGCTGCCTGGATCTCGTACTGTAGAAGCTCCTGCAGGCATGCGATCTGGATGTGGATGGCCTCGCTGACCAGACGCTCCAGAGCCTGCAGGACACACATCAGTGAGCATGCTTGGAGGACAGCCGAGGCCCATCCTCCTATCAGTGGCTGTGGCTCCCCATAGTGGTGGCCCTCTTCTGTGGATGTGCCTCCTGCCCACCAGCTCTCTCCCTTCCCCCATCAAGTCCTGGGAAGCAAATCTCCTTGCGTCATTCATTCCTCCCATGGTTCTGGGACCAGAGGCCAGTGGCCAGTCATGATTCACATGGCCATCGTGAGCTCCCCCCACCTCCTGACTGCTCTCACATTTCACAGTCCTGGTGGCTTTACTGGAGGGGACAGGCAGTGCTTTAGAGAATGGGGTTACTTTTGGACCAGCCCACTACAGAAAGAATATGAACTCAGCCCCCATTTGTTATTCTAACAGAATACACTGTGACCCCCCATCACATTCCTGACTCTCTATTGTCTTAGAGACATGACTGAGAAGTTATGGATGAGGGATATATTGGGGTATGCTGTTGTTTGTAATACATACTTAAACTCTGGTGTACTGTTTGCCTTCGAATGTTCCTTGGATTTTTTGTTTTGTTTTCTTTTGTTTTTCGAGACAGGGTTTCTCTGTGTAGCTTTGCACCTTTCCTGGAACTTGCTTTATAGACCAGGCTGGCCTCGAACTCACAAAGATCTGCCTGGTTCTGCCTCCAAAGTGCTGGGATTAAAGGCATGTGCCACCGCCACCACCTCCGCCACCACCCACGCCACCACCCAGCTGTTCCTTGGATTTTATTTCAATATAAAATTAATGTTCTTCCCTAGATCTTTAGAGAAGGATCGGACTCCATAGAGATGTGCATTTGTCCTGTGGTGATGGCTGTTAAATGCTTCCCTAAGACTTACTGCCAGGGCTCCCCAGCTTTGCCAGAGAGCCCCCATTGAAGATTAAAGAGGAACTGAAAGGCATGGTGGAGCAGCAGCTGGTATCAGGCAGCCCTCTCCTGACCTAGCCTACAGACTCCATGGTATCATAGAGCAAAGTCCTTTAAGGACCCAGAGACAATCTGTCACTTAGCTTCCTGGACCCCCATTGGATGTCTGTTGCTGTTGTTTTATGATGAAGTCTCACATAGTTAAGGTTGGCTTTGAACTCTTGATCCTCCTGCCATCACCTCCTGAGTGGTAGGATCATAACTGTACACCAGCATGCCTGGCTGCCTACTTTGGATGTCTTAATGTATTTAGATAGCATGGTCTTGTCCTGTTACTACATATCACAAGCCTTGACCTTGGATGAGTATCATCCAACCTGCTGGGTAATTATTTTAGCAATTTCCCAAACATCCTTTTGAACTTGGGAGGAATACTTTCTTTGGCCGACAAATCAGAAGCCAAAACTAACCAAACAACAAACAGAACCCCCCTTCAAAACAATCTTGCCACTACCTCTCCTGCTATGCCTGTGCATTTACACACACACACACACACACACACACACACACACACACACACACACACTCAGCTCTTCCAGTCTTCTCTAGGCCAGCTGCTCACACACCTTCCCTGAGCTATCTGCACCTTGGGTCTCCATGACGATGGCTCTAACTGCAGACCAAGGGCACTGGGACATTCCCCAGCAGCTCAGAGGTCTATGTCTCTTTCCTCTCAGTGGAATCTGTCACCAGTCAATGACATGGAGGGAAAAACTCAGACTTCAAGGTCTGCAGGCCTTGATCAACTATGAACTCTACTCCATGGTACCTTGATGGCATTAGGCAAATGATGTTCTATAACACCATTGTGTCATCAGGAAAATGGGGACATGAGTTTCTCCTCTGCAGGGATGTTGTGCAAGGATGTGCATGCAAAGTCTGTGGGAGATAATAGATGCCCCTGCGTCTCTGTCCCCCACTACCAGTGCAAACAGTGAAAGAGGCCTGGGAATGAGTCCAGCCTGCTGTGTCTCAGAGAGCCTGGGGCTGGCAGACAGAGTCTCACCTCTCTCCTCAAGGTTGAACGGGGTTGTAGCTGCCCTGGAGGCTCCTCAACCCCAAAGGCCTTTTGCATCATGTGTGCCTGCTCCAGGCTCAGCGTCTCCTTCAGCATTATCACATTGGCGCGTTTCTGCACCTCAGCTGTGCTCAGTTCGGCCACCTGCTGCCCATGCCTCCACACATCCCTGTCTATGCCTTCTGTCAGGGGAAGGGGCTGGGGTGGCGCACACATTTGCACATGGGCAACTGTCAGGTTGACCTCCTGGTCCTGGCTCAGGACATATTGGTAGAGTCTATAGTGTCGGATGAAAGTGTTGTGGAAGTAGTCACAGAGGGCCAGCAGGTGGGTGACGTTGAACTGCTTCTGGTAATCTCGGAGCTTCTTCCCCAGGACCGTCACAGCCTCTGTGATGGAGCAGCCTGTGGGTACAGGGGAGTAGGGTACAAGAGTGTAAATGGGCCTGTGAATCCAGGTCCAACCTCAGAATCTGAGTCCTGACTCTGATTCTCCAGCACGACTCATCAGCTCCCACTCAAGAGCTCTGGAGTGCATCCCATTTCCCGCTTTATTTTGGATTCCAGGAAGCTCAGGGCCAATCTTCTGCAGTAAGTTGCATTTATCACATTTTCCCTATAGGGTTATTGCAGCCTTCTGTTTTTAAGCTCCTGTTCTGACTTGCTTCAACTGTGTTTTAGATTGTTTCGACTTCAAATTCCTCAGGAAGGAGAAAGGCGAGTAACTAGGGGTTTCTGATGTTCGCGGAGAAGGAGGTGACTGGAGATGCGTCTGGGTGACCTTTATACTGGGGGCTTGGGACAGAGTTGGACAAATAGTGCTGACCTCACATGGAGTCAGCTATGAGAACAGCACCAAGGATGTAGCTCCTCAGAAAGGGAACAGCTCTTTCCTGTCCCTTCCCAGGACCTGAACCCTCCAGGTGCCTTAGTGCAGTGACTGGAGGCAGAACTCCATCCAGGCTGCCAGGACCAGGTTTCTAAAGAGTCATGGCAGAAAGCCGTGCAAGTCCTGGGCATAGCAAGTCAAGATACGGCTTAAGAACATGGCCCTCCTACTGCCAGGAGAGCCAGTTCTCACAGCGCTATGGCTAACCACCGTGAGCTTGGTCATGTCTCTCCTGCCCTCCTTTGCAGGCAGGAGGCCACTGAGCCACACACGCTTAGAATCCAGGCCCGTTAACGGCCATGGAAATCAAGAGCGCGATGCAAGAGTCTGGCTTTTTCCTGAAGTTGGAGCGACTCCTCTGCATATCTCTTCCTTATTTCCGCCTGTCACCCCTTATTCCCTGGCTTTAGAGGAGTTTTCACTTCTGCCCTTTCCCATCTCCTACCAAGGGGTGACTTGGCTCTGCCTGGAGGGTGGTGTTGAAAACCCGCCATCTTACTTCTCCACTCACTCGGGGCTCCTCAAAAGGCTCTGCTGCTCTGTGTGGGAATATTGACCATCACATCATCACCCCAAGGACCAGGGGATGAAGCCATGTTGCCTTAGAAACAGCAGGTAGACAGGGATGTCTTTGCTGAAAGCCTCCTTCATACATGCTAGGGAGATTGTCTGGTGTATTTTTACCTCTATGTCCCTGTAACCAAACCCAACAGAACCAACTTAAGGGAAGAAGGGCTTGTATGGAGGTATTTCAGTTTGTCACAGTGGGGAAGGCTTGGAAGGCCAGGGAGTGAAGCTCTGTCTGTGGCAGTTTATGTGTGAGGTGGAGGCTAGTCATGTGACAGCGAACCAGGAAGTAGACAGCGTCCAGGGGTGGGACAGGCACTGGAGGCCCCTTTCAAAAGTACACGCTAAGTACCTCAGCCAGTCATGCTAAGTACCTCAGCCCATCTCCTAGAGTCCATGCGACTCACTGGGAAGTGAGTCCACAGGAGTCTGTAGCTCGAATTCTAATTGGTTTTAATAATAAAAATCCAGAGCCAGATATCCGGGTAAACGCTGAAAGAAAGATCAGAGAGACCCAGGAGCAAGCCACAGCCACCTCTTACCTCATCAGCTCCTCAGCTAAAAAGGGGTGGAGCTCCTGTCTCCTCCTGCCTTATATTCCTCTCTCCACCCAAACGAAATATCACCACACGAGTCTTTAGGGGACATTTCAGATTGAAACTGTTAATGTCTGGGCTTCGCAGGTGAGTGGGGGAGGGCAGTGGTTATAGGCTGGAGCCTGGCACAGGCAGACCTCTTCATTCAGAGTAGAACAGGCCCAGTGCTGAGAGCTGTGCTTTTGTCTCTGGGGAAGGCCCTTGGCTTGGAGGCCCAAGACAATCTGTCCCTTCCTAGCTGGGGCACCTCAAATCAATTTACATTGATGTGAATGTAAAGTTGAGGATTGCATATATTTACTTCAGAGGCTTGTTGGAGGATCCTGTGAGCTAACATACTCATTTGCCTGTCCTGGAGCTATAGAGGAGAAAAGCCACAGATGCTACAGGGGTGGAGGAGTTGCATTAGCCATTTGAGAAAAGTCTACCTCCCTCTTCCCTCCTTCTGGGTTCCCTCCCTCTTTGTTTTCTTCTCCTCTCCATTCCTGTCTCCCTCCTCCCTCTTCTCTCTATTCCTTCCCCCTTCTCTCCCTCCTCTCTCCTGTCTTCCTTCCTCCCTGCATCCCCCTCCTGTCTCCCTTCCTTTTTACAAGGTGAATCTGTCAACTGTTGCTGAGTCCATGAACGGCCTCTGTCAGTGCTTTAAGAAGGTGCTGTGCTGGGTGCTGGTAGCGCTGTGATAAAAAGGCACGTTCCTGCCCATGAAGCGTGGGTGGGAGAAGCCATAGCCGTGGTGTTCAACAAGGGAGGACAGAACTGGGCCATGGGAGCACTCAGATGAGAGTCCTCTGAGAAGAGGAGGGTTGGACAAGTGGCTTTTGTTCTGGCTCAAAGGGGCAGAGCGAGGCAGGGATGGAGGGGGAGAGATGGGCCAACAACACTATGGCCCAGGTTGGGGCAAGATTGGGCCCCAAATGCTAAAGGCAGATAGACAGCAGCAACTGTTGGTGGGAAAGTGGGTAGCAAGCAGATGTGAAGGACCCATGCATGGGCCGTGCTCAATAGCTACAGCTTTGTTTTCAGGACAAGACATTTCAGAGCATCTGAGTAGCAGGCTGGAGGTGAGCAGAAATGGGTTCTTGGGGTGGGAGTGGGATGATTGTGAGCAGGAGCAACAGGCCATGAAGAGAGGAGGACTGACATATTGCTAGGAGCAGGTGCTGGTCTGGTTCACCAACCAGGGGCTCTTGGCAGCTGCCACCCTGGGAACAGTGACCGTACCAACACCTAGTGTCCCTTGCTACCCTATTCTTGTTGGAGCTGGGTATCTGATTAGGGACTCCTCTACTGCAAGGGCAGCTGATGGACAGCAGCATCCCCCTGGGAACACCGTGAGGGGGGGTACCTGTGCTCCGAGGAGCAGCTTGGCCCCTCATCCGGTACCAGCCTGGGTCCAGAAGCCAGCCCAGATCCCTCTTGCTGCGCCCTCTTTGGCTGCTACTTTCCCGAGTGACTCTGACGTGTCACCTGTCACAGTGAGGGAGCATGTCGCAGAGGTTATCACACATGGTGGAGGCTTGGGAAGCAAGCTGAGAATGGAACCAGAGGTGGCGTCACCTTCAAAGGCCCTCTCCTAGTGACCACGTCCACCCAATCTACTCCTCCTGGATCCCCGGCCCTGTTCTGTTACCTTTCTCCCCTCTCATCCCCCTTTCTCCATCAGTCCTCTTTGTTGTCCTTTGCTTCCCCTTTCATGTCGTCTGGACATGTATGACTTTGACTCTATAATAAACATGTGAGACGGCAAAGCAGGATGGGCAGAGGACCCACACAGAAACCCATGATGATACAATGAAAGATTCTAAAAGAATACATTGGAGAAAAGACAGCTTTGTCAGCCCACAGTGCTGGCAAATCTAGGTATCCAGGTGCAGAACGAGACTAGATCCCTACCTCTTGCCCATTAGTTTATTTAAACCCCAAATGAGTCGAGCGGAGCAGAAGCACTTACTATGGGACAAAAAGTACCTGACCATGTTCTGGAGCCCTGCTCTGCCAACAGCCTTGATCCTTAACATTAATTTTTTTCCCCTCTGGGTTTCTTGAGCATCACACACACCTCGGTCAGGGGAAAGGAAGGACTAGGCCCAGTGGGAGCCCCTGACTGTACCTCTCACCCCACACTTTAGAATCCATAGGCGCTTTCTGGGGTACGGAAGGTTGCCTCCACACACAGCCCTGTCCTGTCCAGGTCAGAAGACGAGGGCTAGTTCCCAGGGCAGAGTTGCTTTTAGAATTTCTTCCTCGTATCTGGGATCAGAGCCACAGGACCCCAGCCTCTGGCAGAGGGGCTACCAAGCAGGGTGAAGGGTGACCAGCAGGAAATCAGCGCCTCCAATCTCTGCCATGGCTTCTGGGTTACCCACCTGCTGCTGAGGCCTTTTTTACATGTGTGAGTAAGTGAGTCGGGGCCTGCTCAGATGTGTATTGACAGATTCATTTCTGCTTTTGGAGGGGGCAGTAGTGGTTACAATGACATAGGATAGGCAGTCTTGGCTTCCTTGAGGGCACATGTATGCTACAAATTACCTAAGCAAGAGCTGAGGATGCACGTATAAGCACCTGGAGCGCATACGAGGCCCAGGATAAGAACGGCAGGGAGTACTAAGGGGCTGGACAGAGGATGGGTGGGTGCTGAGAACAGGAGGTAAGGGGTTCCTGGAGCTGAAGGAATGCATAGAACCCTTAAGTTCCTCCAAGTTAAGCATTGCAGTGGAGCTCCAGGGCCCTCAGGGGTAGTGAAGCAAAAAGCAAGAAGCAAGAGGTTGCTTGGGCTTCAGACTGGTGATGGCAGCCAAGCAGAGGGACCACCAGAAAAGTGATCCTAGGAGAGTGCCAGGATGTCATTGCTTAGGACCCGTCTCTAGGCTCCTCATAGTGAATTTATCAGAGGTTGCTCTGTTCCGCCTGCAGCCTGGCTTGGCCTGCCAGTGCACAGGGTGGGGAACCTGCCCCTCTATGTGGGCGGTCATGTCTGCCGCTTTCCCCCAAAGCCATCCTATCCTCTGCATCCCCAGTGGCCACACAAGACATCTGTGAGGCTCAGCCATGTCCAGATCTTGCTATGATTGCCATACAGCTTTCCTGAAAGGTAGGGAAACATTAGTGTAGCCTTTGCCTGGGCCAATGAGAAGATCCCTGGTTGAATTTGGACTCCACCAAAGAGGCTTCCGGGCTCAGTAGACCTTGTCCCTCGCTACTGCCACAGCCGCTGTGAGATGCACAATCTGCTCCCTGCGTCCCAGTGACTCAGCACCAAGGGATTAAGCGGTAGAAGTCTCTGGCAGAGGCAGGCAGAGCTGGGCCTGCACACTGCTCTTCAATAACAGGGAGTGGCCTTCATTTGCATTGGCCACTGGGAACTTCCTGAAGTCTGTCCCCAAACCCCTGGAGGCCCACACCTGTGAGGAGGAGCAGAGTGGAGGAGGAGAGGAATGATGGAAGAGGGGTGTGGGGGAGGATCCGCCGATGGCAACGCAAGATGCTTGCTTGCTCCCGCACTGGGCAGAAAGGACCTGGAAGGGGAGAACTGGCATCTCCATAGCAACATAGGAGAAGAGCCCAGCCTAAGTGTGGGGAGGACAGGGAAAAATGGTGAAGAGGGGCTGATCTTTCTGGATGAGTACCTGATGACCGGGGTGTCTCTGACAAGATTGTCTGGTTGCCTTGTTTTGGATCCAAGGCAGAAGAGTCAAGCCAGGATACAACATGACAACTTGACTTTCTCAGTACCTGAGCAAGAAGAGGAAGGCAGATGGAGGGCCAGGCCTGTCATCTCCATTGAGCTCTGCTCTGTGTTCCCCAGCATTCAGGAACCCATGCATGGACTACCAAGGCATCATTATCCTCAGGGTTGGAGGATCCCACAGCATTGTGTCACATGCACCTCTGCCGCTTGGGCTCCCAAGCCCCTCTCCACTTGCAGAGGCTCATCCTTATCCACAGGGCACACCGAGAATCACAGAGAGGCTGAAAGATTCACTCAAGGATGCATAGTTGATAATTGACAGAATCAGAATTCAGTCCCAGTCTCTTGTCTCCAAGTGACTTCAAGCTCTCTTTGTAGACTCTTGGAGGTAGATGCAAGAAGGACCTCAAGTCTCTCAAGTTTCTAAAAGCTGTTCTGCAGTAGGTACTGTATCAAAGATGTATGATCTGAGCCAGAGACCTTGAAAATAAACCTATCCAAGGAAACTGAGCAGGCTCAATATGCTAATGAGCTCAGTCCAGTCATCAACAAGGTGGAGCAAATTTAAAGTTCTTCAAAGCTCCCTGGGGTAGATCATCTCTCCAGATCAAAGGATCTTGTTCTAAGATAGATAAACTGAGGTCCAGAAAAATGGTGGGACCTGCCCCAGGCAAGGGATCAGGGCCTGGCCCTGGAGTGTGTTTCAATTCCTAACCTGGGAAAGGGACAGGTTTCTACTTCTTTCCCCTAGATACTGTGGCTTCTTGTGGCCAGAAGTGTCTCTGAAGGTAGCTAGCCACAGTCTCTGAGGAAAGGAGTTGGGGCAGGAGACACCACTCTGCTGTTGCCCTGGGAGTGTGCTCTGAGTCTGCCCTGCTGACCAATGGCCAGGGACACACTGCACTTTGAGGTCAGAGCTGTGAGATTTCTCCATCTTTGCCTGGCACTGTTTCCATGACCCCCTGTCTATCCCTGGGTCTCTGGGATGCTGGCTCCCTTTCTCTTTAGAGCCAGAAGTCCTCTCAAGAACAATGCCCTCCTGCAGAGGTTGATTGCAGGGACAGGAGAGTGGGAAGTCTGATTCCAAAACCTCTGGGGGAGGACCATCAGGGTCCTCCCTGACTGCCAGACTGAAATATCCCCTCTGTTCTGGGCTTTAGATTGAGGTGTGACAGACAGCCTTTCACTCATGTCCACCTCCCTGGCTGACACTCCCTGTGAGTCCCCCACTGAGCTCAGGATGGCTTTGACATTGGGAGCTGAGCTCAGAGTTTGGCTGCTCCACAGAGCAGCCCAGTGAGCCCATGAGCGCCCAGGCTGAGGATTCACGAAGATGCAGCTCACACCTGGTCATAGCGTGTCCTCACTTGCACAGGTGACTCTCTCTAGAAATCAGTGCTTTTATCTGGAAAATGGAGCCAATAAAAATCTTGCCTTGTCAGGTCCAAAGACAGTGAATATCCAGGGCTTTCCATAGTGATAAATAATGTGGTTTTGTGTGTTAATCCTCTCCTGCCTCCTTAGGTTTCTACCAACACCTCCCTGGGGATAATCTAGACTCTATCTGGCTCTCTAGAGGTGGGGTACTAGCTGAGGACCCCGAGTCCTGGATAAAGAGTGACCTCCATCCAGTCCCTTGATGGCCATCTAGTGTCTGGTGTGGGAGGTGGGACATGGGTGCCAGAGGATTCTAAAATGTGCTATTAGATGGTTTGGGGGTAGATCAGGTGACCTCCTGGGTCCCTTTCCACTCTAAGAAGCTGTGAGGATTTCCATGGAGCCGACAGTCCCCTGAGCCATAGTGGGCTGTGGTGGGTGCTGGGAGCCATGTGCCACTGTATACTAAGTTCAGGAAGGGGGCTCTGATTCTGCAGCCCCATCGTTTTAACTGTCCTCCTGCCTGAGACAGAAACAAGCAAATAATCCTCCAATGTCAGGGATATGACTCTGTCCCAAGCCTGCCAATCAACTATTTCATACAGCACCTCTCTCCGGGATGCTAGGCCCTCAGCCCTAGAAGGGACAGGAGTAAAATGGCAGAGGGTCACAGTCAAGAGCTGGAGGACTGGTCTGCAGGAGACATGCACATTCATCCATAGGTTGCATGAACAGCTGGCAGACACAGGCTCCTCCTTCAGTCTGGGTTGAGACACTGACCCCACTGGACCCCTCCTGCTGATGGCTGGGATCAGTCCCCAGATGCATGCTCTAACTCAAGGTGACCTAGTTAGGAGTGCACTCCCAGGCAGATTACCTGGCCCTCCTAGGTACTTTTTCTTCCTGCATGCCAGCTTCCCATCCCACTTGAGGCAGGGGCCTCTCTCAGGCTACCTCTCTACCTCCCAGGCCTATATACACTCCATGTACTCAGGTCCTTGATCAGAATGCAAAGTAATCAAGTAGGGTGTGGATTCTGAGTCAGACACAGATCTGGATTCAAATCCTGAACCCACTTACCCTAGGTGCATTCTTAGGAAGGTTAATTTCTCTGGGTCACAGCATCTCACCGTTAAAATGCTGTAGGAAGATTTATTGATGCCACAGGTCCTGGACTTTTCATAGCCATCCTTGGCAGGACACACGGTCTGGCCAGGGAATGTGAATGCTTCTGTGGTAGTCTTGTTGACATAGTTAGCTGTCACCTCACTCTGCATATTGGTTGAGTTATACCCCACCCTCACCTACCCTGAACTGCTCTTTTTTTTTTTTTCTTTTAATATGGACTCTTGTGGTATAGTCCAGGATGGTTTCCATCTCAAAACCTTCTGTCTCAATCTCCCATGTTCTGGGATTACAGACATATGTCACCACACCTTGCTTCCCTCTTCAAACTTATACATTACCTAACCACCCCCTAAAGACCTCAGAATGTTTTTTTTTTGGGGGGGAGAGGAGATAAGGCCTTTAAAATAGTTGGGGTTAAATGAAGTCATGTAATCTGAGTGGGGCCTTAATGTGAGAAGTAGTGGACATGCACAGAAGGGGACCACGTGAGGACATGGGACAGAAGGGGACCACGTGAGAGCATGGACAGAAGGGGACCATGTGAGGACACGGGGAGGTAATGGCAGCTGGAGGCCAGCATGAGCGGTCTCAGGAACAAGCAGCCTGCCAGCACCTCTTCTTGGACTTGCAGCTTCTAGAACAGTAAGGAAGCAGGTGTATGCTGCTAACTCTTGCTGTCTATGGCACTTTCAAGGGTAGCCTGAGGCATCATATTCACCCAGGGGAATCTCTGAAGTGAGGGCTGCCAGTTTGTCCCCAAAAACATTCTACCTCTCCACCAAGGGCCTCGGAGGAAATCTTGGCACAGAAGTTCAATCTAACGTCTCTGTCTTGGCCTGGTCTGAAGGTACCCCTGCTCAGTCTGTCTCAGGCACTGGAAAATGGCACCTGCTATCTGCTTTGCTGGCCTGGAGAGCTGCAGGGGGTGGCGGCAAGGGTACAGAACTTGTGCATGCCATGAGTCCCCTGGGTGGAAGAGCCATGCCGGGTAGCCTGGTGAGTCACTACTTACTCCAGGTCTGGGCTGCTGGGGACAGGCGGGTGGCTGCCTTCCCACCCTGTGGTGGCCCAGTGACATTTCCTGGAGAATCAGGAGTGGCATGGGTGGAACTACGGATGCCAGGATCATGACACACTCTGCTCTGCCTCTATCAACTGGTCTTCCAGCCTGCTTTCCTACTAGCTCCAGGATTTTGTGGCCAGGCCATAGGACAGAGGTGTCTTCCTACCTCATGTGTCCGTATTGCCATGGTGACAAGATGTGGAAGCTGGTAGTTGGTCGGGGAGAGTCCTCCAGGCAAGCAGAGGGCAGAGACAGTAGAGTGAAACTGAGGTAGGCCAGCCTGCCCCAGGCCCCTTCATCCCTTCCTTCCTGCCCATGACTTCCTGAGCAGCCACATATTGGAGGCTCTGTCTTTTCTCCTGAGTCTCCTATAGCCTGGGTACAGAACATAAAGTCTGCCCTTTCCTGTCATTCTCTCCCCACCAGGATGTGGTAGACTGAAGAACTCTGTCCCTTGACCCCATGGTTGGTGATCTCACCCTAGGCCCCGGGGGAGGGGGGCAGCTGGATGTGAGTCGCCCGGCCTTCCCGGAGGCTGACCCAAGAAAGTGCCAAGTACAGAGTCTGGAGTTGAGGCCAGAAGATCCTGGGAGCTCTTTGCCAGGATGGAATCAGCTTATGCTTTTGAATAAAGGGCCGCCATGTCCCTCCCGGTGCTGGGCTCGATTGGGTAAGGAGATAAGCTGAGCTGGCAGCCATCCTGGCAGGGCTCTGAATCACTGTTGTGCAAACACGACCCCTCCTTAAACACTGCCTGCCAATGTCCTCATCTGTCGTGCAAACAAAACACAGCCATCCTTAGCCTAGGTTAGCCACAACAAAGCACCCCAGGGGAGCCACCTGCCAAGAAGAGTGACAGCCAGTATGGATGTCAGCCGGAACAGAAACTCTGATGGTGTTGGACTGTGGTCTTCACTGGCTGCATCCTGTGCCAACAGCTGTCATAGGTGTGATGTACCAAGGAGGGACTGGGGCAGGATGCAGGATGCAGGGGTAGGAGACTTGGGTGCCCTCATCAGGACAGTACACGGTTCCGTCACTCGTACAGGTAGGTGCTTGTGTGCATGTGTGCCAGGGTAGGTCATGGCCTACGGCAGCTGGATTAGAAGGCACTCAGTGATTTCCCGGGTTTCCTTTGTGCTGACCCATAACCTGAACCCATCTGCAGATGAAAAGAATGCCTTGTCTGGCTCTTTATCCTGGACCATTATTAGCTTTTCACTTAGCCCAGTGCACTTGATAGAACACTGGCAGAGTGGCTGGCCAGGGGTGTGCAGAGACAAAGCTGGAGTTTACAAACACACCCTCTGTCTGCACTGGTGTCTCCTCTGCTGGTGAGACACCTGGAGCACATAGGGAATGAAGGCCGTGTTGGCTTGAAGAAGCCAGCATAGCAACTGACCGCTTCAAAAATAAGGATGTGGGAGAGGGGGAAAAAGACATCTCTGCAAGGGCACAGCTGTTTGACTACCTGTTCCATCTGACCCCAATTTGAGGGTGTGTAGGATGGACTTCCATGCCCAGGAAACAACATCCAGCCATGACACAGGAGGCAGGATAACAGAGCAGAGAACATCTGTCTCGTTTATCTCAAACCGTAGAAAAAATTCAAAAATATTAGCATCTATGTAGGGGAAAAAAGCTGCTACCCGCTACGACAAAAGACTTCAAAGTATGGTTGGTCAGTGACTGAGTTAGTTGAAATTTTTAATTTCTGGCTTGCAACTTTTTCTGTTTATTCTTTTAAGTCTTCTCCCACTGTTTTAAGGTGTTGACCTGATTATTTTTCTGTTCTTCACGCTGCTGTCTACCTAGCCTTGCTTCATTTCAGATGCTCAAGGTATTGCTGGTGTAGACAGTTCTAATCTTGCTTCATGCACTGCTTTGTGGATTTGGTCCCCGGAGTGTGATCATCACAGCAGACACTGCACAGTGTGGAAATGCTGGCACATCCTCACTAGATAGAGAGATGTCTTTATTGCAATCTGCCTTTGTGAAAGAGAAAATGTCTCAAGATTTCAGCTCTTTGAAGAGCCAAGTGGACAGTGGTGTGTGTGTGTGTGTGTGTGTGTGTGTGTGTGTGTGTGTGTGTGTACATGTACATGTGTTTGTGGTGTACTGGCCTACACATGCACGTATGGAGGCCAGAGATTAATGCTGGGTGTCTTTCTTAGTTGTTTACCTTAGTTTTTGAGGCAAGGCCTCTCAATGAACCTGGATCTCCCAGAGGGGAGAGAAAAGGATCAAGGTCTGGACTAGTATTGGGCAGAACTATTGGGGAGCAGCCTAGTGAAGTCAGAGAAAACTGGGGTGGGGGGAGCAGCCTAGTGAAGTCAGAGGCAGTGATGGAAGTCCCTGGATCATACAGAGGACCCAGAGTTCCAAATGGGTGGCTGGTTCAGGGAACAGGTGAGGTTGTACAGGTGAACCTTTAGCTGTAGGGTGATGGTAACATGACTCCCTATCTTATGAGTCTTCTACCTTCAGCCAAGGCCCCAAGTGCTATAAGCATGACTTCTTGAATGCTTTCTACTTGTGTTTGTACCCCCACCGATTTTATTTTGAGACTGGGTCTCACTGTGTAGCCTTGGCTGGCCTGGGACTCACTAGGTACACTATATAGACCAGGCTGACCACTTACTTACAGAGGCCCATCTCCCTCTGCCTCCCAAGTGCTGAGATGTTCACCACCATGCCTAGCTTCATGCCCTCCAGATGTAACACAACTCTGGCTATGTAGGTAAAGAAAATAGGTATGCAAATCAAACATTTACTGATTATGAGTATTATATTTTAAACATTTTCCAGCAGATATATATTTTTACCACTGATTAAAATTAAAGTTGCATATTAATGAGACTGTCTACTTATTTATTTAAATATAAAAATGAAATCTTAGATGACTAAGACTGTAGAATATAGAATATCTTCAACATTTTTCAGAGTTGATTAATATTTTGATTGTGCAATGCTGAGAACACTTGCTTCAAATAAATACATAGTACAAAATTACAGAAGTGTGCCCCTGGCCATTTCAGAAATTGGTGGAAATTTTGACCTAATCCCAAGCCAAAACATCAAATGATATTCTTATGAAATTCAAGTCAGCAACTGTGGGGGACCATCCCACCCCAACTTTTCCCCGGGGCACTCTTGAGCAGGAGCAGCAGGAAATATTAGATAGAGAGAGAGAGAGAGAGAGAGAGAGAGAGAGAGAGAGAGAGAGAGAGAAGAATAGCTTCAGGAGGGTCTGGATCCTTATCCATGGGGCCCTGACTGTCTCTCCCCTCAGGTATAGAAAGGAATGTCAAGGGGTGGAGCAAAAGGCCTCCCCCCAGCACAGCCAAGTGCAGACCATTTCAGACACCTGGTGACCATGCACATGGTCAAGCCACCCCCTAATGCAGCTCTGCTGTGTAAAGCAAGCTCAGATCTCACTAGGAAACCTCTGTGGGCTCCCACAAGCAACTCAAATAGCAATTTTAAAAACCAAACCTTCTCCAGCACTCGGGAGGCAGAGGCAGGTGGATCTCTGTGAGTTCCTGGCCAGCCTGGTCTACAGAGCTAGTCCAGGACAGGCTCCAAAGCTACAGAGAAACCCTGTCTTGAAAAACAAAAAAAAAAAACAAACAAAAACAAAAACAAAAAAAACAAAAACAAAAACAAAACAAAACAAAACAAAACCTTCTAACACAATCCAACCTAAAGACACACTGGTGTGATTCACACTGAGGAATGATGGTGGGAAATATAGTCTTTGTTTTTTATAATTAAGCCATTATGTTTCCATAATGGTTCTGCACTGACCAGCCCACACCAGAAGGGACACCTTCTGATAACCCATTGAGGGGATGACCTGCTGTCCCAGGGCACAAGGGAAAGTCTCTAAGGAGGGGACAGACACACTTGGTTTATATAAGCCAAGCCAACACCCTGAGCATGTGGGCCCAGTGTGAAGTGGTACAGGATTTGCAGCCATGAAGGTCAGGGATGGGGACCAGAGTCCAGGGCTGTGTTGTTTCTGGGTGCAGTGCCTCTGAAGAGGTCTCTGGCTCCTGGGAGCTCCCATGTGCTGGCCCTCCATGTCACTCTTTACCTTTGGTCTCTTTGAGCAGCTCTTCTGTGAACTTGACCACCTGGACCACCTCGACCCACGGGAAGCCTTTTCCCACAGCAAAGATGACACTGTCATAGAGGGTGTCCAGCAGGATGCTCCGGCGGGCATCCCTCAGCTCATCAAACTCCTCCCAGTTCAGGAGCCTCCGCAGGTGCTCTCGTCCCTGGGGTTTCTGCAGGATGCGTTATGGGGGAAGGGGTCAATGTCATTACTGGGCATGACACTGTTGGGGGCCACATGAAAATCCTGAGAATGGCCAGGAATGTGGGAAGACTCCAAGGAAGCATCAGGCTTGGTTTCTAGACAGCTCTGCCTACCCTTTCTGGGTTATTTTGGGTGTGCTCCAGTGTGTCAGTACACATGTGTGGGTGTGCTTCAGTGTGTCAGTACACATGTGTGGGTGTGCTCCAATGTGTCAGTACTACACATGTGTGGGTGTGCTCCTGTGTGTCCCTACATATGTGTGGGTGTGCTCCAGTGTGTTGTGGGATATTATTTTAACCAGGCAAAGATGTGTTACATTTGTTTATGCTACAGAATATTACTTTAACTGTGTAAAGATGTGTTACATTTGTTTATGCTGAATTTATTTAACAATGTAAGGATGTGTGTTTAATTATGTAAAGATGTGTTATATCTGTTTCACCTTGCCTGCGTAAGGCACCTGATTGGTCTAATAAAACCTGGACAGCCAATAGCTAGGCAGAGAAAGGATAGTCTGGGCTAGCAGGCAGAGAGAATAAATAGGAGAACTCTAGGCTCAAAAAGAACAAGAAGAACTAGAGAAGAGAGAGGAAGAAAGAACACAGGAGATGCCCAGGGCCAGAAGCCAGGCAGCTACCAGCTAGCCAAAGAGACAGCAAGAAAGTAAGAAAAGGTAAAAAGTCCCAAGGCAAAAGGTAAATCAAGAGAAACAGGTTAATTTAAGTTAAAAGAGCTACCCAGAAATGAGCCTAAGCTAGGCTGAGCATTTATAACTAATAAGAAGCCTCTGTGTCATGATTTGGGGGCTGGTTGGTAGCCCCAAAGAAAAAGCCTGGTACACCCATGTGTGTTGGTACATGTGTGAGTGTTCTCCTCTGTGTGTCGGTGCATATGTGTGGGTGTGTATGTTGTGGTCAGAGGGCAGCCTCAGGAGTCAGTCATCACTCATAGTCCACCTTGTTTTTGAGACAGGGTCTCTCACTAGCCTAGAACTTGCCGAGTAGGCTGGGCTTGCTGCCTGTCTCTGCCTCCTAGCATTGGGGTTATAAAGCTTCAGCACCTCCTCTGGCTGTCTTTGAAGTGTGTTCTTAGGCATCAGACACATTCATGTCCTTGTACTTGTGTGGCAAGTACTTGACCAGTGGAATTATTCTCCCTGACACCCCCCCCTTTTTTTTTTTTACTAATACTCCTTTCTTCGAGAGTTCCGACACTAGCCAGTGCAGCCCCATGTTTGTGCACATCCAACAAGCCTCAGGTTTGTGAATGATAGTTCCCATTTTCTGTTCCCTAAAACAAGTTAATTTCTCTGAGACTTCTTTCAACAAGCTAACCTGATACTAGAGCGTGAATGACTGGTGGAGAAGAGGTTTAGTGAGGTGATGTTTAGCTGGATGGATGTTCAGGCTCTCTTATGGACTGAGGAGAAGACTGATAGAGGATAAATTTTCCATCACTGGTGCTGCTATAGCCTTTCTAGAAGGGGCATACAGTAGGAGAAGCAAGAGTCACGTCAATAACAACAAGAAATGGGAAGATATAGAGACCCACCATCCACAGGGGCGCTGCTCCCTAGGGTGAGGAGGCTCTAGCTAGGGGAACTCCAAGTAGATGAATGGCAGATCTCGTGGGCCTAGAGCCCTATTCTCAGCCCCTGGCAGTTTCTGTTTACCACCCTTCTCTGTCCTATGCACTCCTTCCCTGCAGCTCCCATCAGCAAGAGCCCCTTCACCCTCCCTCACATGAGAAGCACAGCTCTAGAGGGCTATTGGGGCCCAATGCACCAGATGGCAGGTATTGTCTCCTCCTCCCCCATCCCTGATGAGCTGGTCCACAGCCTAGACTTTCCAGTGAGCCCAAACATCCTGTGACTCTGGAATTCCATCCTCAAGCATCCATTGAGTCAGGCTCAGGGCTGGTGACTCTAGAATTCCATCCTCAAGCATCCATTGTGCCCTTAGAAGTGGTGTGTTGGGATGTTAGAAGTACCACCCAAGAAGACAGCATCCAGGAGCCTTGCTGGCATACCTCCCCCTTCCCACTATATCCATCGGAGCAAAGGTCTCTAACCCAGATCTTCACCTGAAACTGGAAGACTTCCTTCACTCCCTGGGGTGTTAGGAGTGCCATGGCCCTGGCTTCCCCCAGTTGCTAGGAGACCTCACTGGGACTGACTCAGTTCCCAGAACCCTGGCAAGGAAGCCTGGCTTTGTTATGTCACGGGGTCCCTGGCTCCTTCTAGCTTTTTCATACTGGTCCTTCGGCAGCCCTGGGCTATGGATCATCCTCCTGTATCTGTGCAGGGGTCTTATCCCCTCCCCCTTTCATCTGTCTCAGTTTCCCATCTGTTCTCCATCATGTACAGGCATGTGCATGTGCACACACTGCACTTCCCTCACCCTACACATCCTGCTAATTGCAGCCTGTGTCTCCCTGTCCTTCTATAGGTCAGGTTTGATCTCCATACTGACCTTCATGTCCTTACCTCATCCCTTCAGGATCTAACCCAACCTGCCCCCGCCACCACCCAGCAGCTTCCATAACTCTGTATTTTCAGTGTTATGACTTAGCTTTGAGGACACAGAAAGCAGCTAGGCAGGGGCACCCCAAGTGCTGTGCCCAGGCACCAGATGCTGAGAATGATGAGTCAGGCTCCCTCCTAGCCTCCCCTGTCCTGGCGGCACCTGGGTCGCCCACCCCCCTCACTGCCCATGTCCAGAGTCCCAGTAGGAGAGCCTGGGAACACTGGCTAGGGTTGGTGTTCTCTGCTGGGTTGATTAGGTTTTTTGTTTGTTTGTTTGTTTGTTTGTTTGTTTTTTGGTCAACTGAGGTCGTCTGGGCAGAGGAACCTTAACTGAGAAAATATCTCTACCAGATTGACCAGTAGGCAAGTCTGCAGGGGTATTTTCTTGATTGATGATGGATGTGGGAAGCCCCATCCCACTGTGGGTGGTCCCATGCCTAGTCAGGTGGTCCTGAGCTGTATAAAAAAAAAAAAAAGAAAAGAAAAGAAAAGAAAACTGAGAAAGCCACAAGGAGCAGACCAATGAGCAGTACTTCTCCATGGTCACTGGTTTGGTTCCTGCCTCCAGGCTCCTGCCTTCTCTCAATAATGGACTGTGACCTGTAAACCAGATTAACCCCTTCCTTTCCAAGTTGGTTAGCCAGTGTTTTACCACAGCAATAGAAAGCCAGATAAGACACACTGTGGTGGCGTCATTGGGGGAGGGGATCTTTCCCCACTGCCCCTCAAATGCACCCTGACCCTTTCCCCTGCTGACTCCTAGCCAGGGGGGCTTATTGATGACCATGTTCTATGTCTTGCTGTGTTGGGGGCTGAGCTTCTCACTGGAGACCTCTAATCTGTCTTTCATGTTGACTACCCTCCCCAGCCCCCACACAGATGTGCGCATGTATCAGTTATGTGGATTTGGCTGTGCCATGGTTTATAGTCATTTAATCAAACCCCAAGCAAGGTGCTGTTAAGTGGCACTTAGCAGGTCTTTGACATCTGCAGCCAGCTCAGTGTGAACAGGGGAGGGTCTGGAGAGGGCTTTAGGAACAAACTACCAAGCCAGAGTAAGTTCTTGGCCTTTTCTTTCCCCCTTCTTCCTATTCGGAGCACAGACACATGGTGAGGCTTCAGCTCGCCTGTAGACCATGGGAACAAGGCTGGCTTCCTAGCGGAGGCTTCCTAGACTTTGCAGAAGCCATTTTGCCCCTTGCTTTGCTGTCTTCCAAGCAGGAATGCAGAGATGACTGTCAAGCACCAGCAATCATGCTGCAAGCACAAGGCTGAATCCCATCCTGGGCTCCCTAAGAACGTCAAGCCCACCACATCTCCATCAGCTGCCTGACTGCACTGTCCTAGATGGGAGGCAAGGAGGGAACACCTAGTATGTCTGGTTTAAGATGCTGGACCTTGGAGTTAGGGTTCCCAGCAGCGACACTCAACCTTCTGAGCCTCCAGTTGGGTCAAATGAGGTCATTGGGAGATGGGCCAACCAAAGAGGAGGAGCTCTTGTTCATGAAAGCAAAGTGATTTTCCAGAACCAGGAAGTGGAGGTGCGGAGGTTTTAGGATGTCCCCCCTGTCACCCATGTGAGCTGCATGGCCCACTTCCTCTAAGGGCCCTGAGAAAGTGACAGTCCGCCCAGTCATTCAAAGAGGGTTTCCTAGGACTAGAGGAGGCTAGGAGGCCCTTTGTCATAAAGTTGCCCCATCAAGGACAGAGGGTAGTGCTGCTGTGGGGCTGCCCTACCTGCACACATCCTCTCAATGTCAATTCAGCCTGCCAGAGCCTGAAGCCTATGGTGCAGGTGGAAGCCTTGCTGGCCCCAGGAAAGGATGAAGAGCATCATTCCAGGTGACTGTGTCCAATCGGAGCCTTGCAGTTGGGAGAGGAGACAGTCACCCTCAGTGCATCCTTTCTTCATCCATCTGCTCGCTCAAAAATGGCCACTGAACATGTAAGAACTGTTTGGCCACATTAGAAAGGAGCTGTGATTCCCACAGCGTAGCCACATCCATCTGCGGAAGCCTAACTCCTGGCAAGTGCTAGGAGTAGGATGGAGAAGATGCAGATGCTGGAGAGCACAGTCTGAGTGTGCATGCTTGTGTGTGGTGTGTGCTGACATGTGCCCCTTGCCCCTTATTCCAGGGTTGAAGTCCTCAGTACTTCAGAATGTGAGCATGCTTGTACATGCGGTCTTTAAAAATGCAACTAAGGTATAGGAGATCGTTAGGATGGACTCTCATCCAATGTGGACGCCTTGATTTTGGACTCCCAACCTTGGAAGTATGTGTCCCCATCAGTGGAGGGTAACAGATGACATCAAAAGACCATGTGAGGTCACAGCTATCTGAAAGCCAAGGAGAGACGCTCCAGAAAGAACCAGCCCTGTGGACACTTGTCTTTGGACACCCATCCTCCAGAACTGAGGGTGTGTCTGCTCTTTGAGTCCTTTGGTGTGTAGAACTCTGTTACAGCAGCCTGAGCAGGGGCATGCAATGGGTGGACGTGGGCTCTTGATGGGAAGGTTGGGATGAGGTATGTGTGGGTCAAGGGGCAGGAGCCAGGATTTGGAGCCAAGAAACCAATGTGCCGCCTGGAGAGAAGATGGTATCCAACCACATCTTGTTAAAGAGGGAGAAGAAGAGAGCATGGGAAGGAAGGAAGATTCAGAGAGCAGGAAGGTCCAGCATTACAAAAGCCAAGTATGGTGTGTGGCTTCTGCTGAGTCTTTATCATTGAGTCTTCACTGAGCCTGATCAGACCACCCAAGAAGACTGATTTCCTCAGGAGTGAGTATGGATTTCCTGAGTCCTTGTCCCTTCCTTGCCCCCACTCTCTTATTTATTTAGGCTCCTGGATTCATTGGTGTCAGCCGATGGTCACTTGGCTTTGTTGATTCTGGGCCAATGCTGAAGCAAAACATCATGGTGGCAAACCCAGGATCTGGCAAAGCTGCTTACCTCACAGTAATAGCCAGGGAAGGGCAGTGGGGTGAAGGGCACTACAACAAGAGATGCTCTTCACAGGCACGATCCCCATTGGCCTAGTTCCTCCTCCTAGCCCTACTTCCTAAACTGTCAATTCTCTGCACTTTCATATACTATTTGTCCTGTGCTTCTGAGCCTCATGTTGCAAGCTTATTGGCCTTGGTGGTTTTGTTTCCCCCTGAATGTGGTGGCTTTGTGATTGTCTCCGTGGCTCTCTAGGCTCTGGTCAGAACCAAGTCTCACAACCAGGACTCGCAATGAGCTCTGTTCTTTGGAGATGTTGAGGTTATCCCTGGTCCATGTCACCAACACTGCCGCTGGTCCCTCCCCTCTCTACTTATGAGGTCAATAGTGTCACATAAACCAGTTTCTAGCCTCAGCAGCATTGATGGAGGGAACCCTGTTCGTTGTTGGCTGCTGAGAAGCACCCCGGCCTCTGCCGACTAGATGTCAGCAGCAGGCTCCCTGCCAACTATGGTGTCCACAGCATTTCCAATCCTTGTATTATGTCCCGTAGGGTCAGTTCTTGCCTGCCTGTTGATAGCTGATGTTCTAAAGCCACAGTGCCAATGATGGTTCATTGTCACTGTCAACTGGGCTGGATTTAGAATCGCCTAGGAGACACAACTGTGTGTCTGTGAAGGCGTTTCCAGAGAAGATGAGGAATGATGACCCATCTTGAGTGTGGGTGGCACCACCCCATGGACCAAGGTCCCAGACCAAGTAAAAAGGCCAACAAGAGAAAGGGAGCCGAGATCTGCCATTCATCTCTCTCCACTTCCTGACTGTGGATGCAACATGGCTTCTTCTTCCTGTCACCACGGCTTCTCCAAAATGGTGGACTATGTCTCCTTGAGCAATGAACCTCTCCTTAAGTTGCTTTTGTTGGAGATTAGTCCCAGCAGAAAGAAAAGTAACCAACGCTACACTGAACGGCTTTTATTTCTGAGGAGGGTGGATGAGCCTGGGAAGCCTGGGTCAGTCCTCCCACCAACCCTGTGCTTGTTTCCTCCTTGAGGTAGTAGACATGCCAGTCTTCCTGTGCAGGGGTGTGGACCAGCCAACCTCTATCTTTATGGTTTTCCTTTCTTCTCTGTGTTGATGAGCATGGAGCAAAAGGTGCACATGTATGCACAAATATCCTGTTCCAAATAACTGAGAGTGTCCTTTACCTTCTGTCCCTCATGGGTAAGGCCATTCCTATCACAATACCCCCTAGCTCTAGGACTTTAGTAGGCCCTGCTGTCAACTTTGCTCAGTTGACGGGTTCTTCTTTGGGTTGCATGAATTATGAAACCCAGACCAGCATTTCACTTGAACTGACTTTTTTCCTGACTCTGAAACTTGATGCTATTATCTTTGAGAATTCTTGGCATCCTCCACCATGGTTCCTGGGGCAGTTGGAATATGGTGGATGTTATAGAGTCATGAATCTTCTGTGGATGGCTACTTACAGGTCAGTGACCATTTTCGAGATGACATAACTTGAATCTGTTGTCTGTATACTAAAGTCTAGTTGACTACCCAACTCATTGACTTAGAGCCCCCCACCCCCCAGTAAGGCAACCTGATATCCTGACTGCCTGAGGGAGGTCCAGGTTTACTCCTGTTGTCCCCAACCTAACTGAGAGTGTCTATATTTTCTCTTCAAAGTGCCTTAGTTTTGATAATAAAAATATGTGGTCACCCAAGGAAAGGCTACCATGCCTACTCGCCTTATTTTACTAAATGTAGACATTGAACAAATGATACCTTCCCTTTACTGGCCTAAAACATAAATAACCCAAACCCCTGTGAACACTCCTTTGGCCCTTGTGTGCTGATGCAGATCCTTAGAGGCATGGCATTTCTTAGATACCAGTGACCTTGCACATTTTGCAGAGGTTCAGTAGATAGACATGAATCAAGCAGGTGTGCATGGAGAGCCCTTCATGTTGCCCATAGCATTTTAGCCTATGAGATCTGAGAATGTTTGTTGCAACTTAGCAAAATGCCTTGAGTGGGCCGAGCTGTCTCATTAAAATGACCCCATCCCTGTGGCTCACATCCATGCCCATTTCACCACAAGGATGACCAGAAGGAAACCCTCCTTGAGTTCATTGCAGAGTTGACCAGGCTGGAGCAGATGCATGGCAGCTCAGCCTCCATCACCCGAAGGCAACGTCAATGGGAATTCTCACAGGTTGCTCTTTCTCTCATCACATTTCTACTGAGCAGAATGCTGGGGTGCAGGTCACAGTTCACCTCCTTCCTCCTGGCAATCATGGATCTAAACGGGGACATTTTTGTGAAACAGATTGTTTTGTCTTCAGAGAGGTTGGATTGGATCATTTCAGCCTCCTATCATAACCCTTGGTTGTGGTCAACAAAAACCAATATGGCTGACTCAGTCTGAAGTGAGTAATGGGGACCCTCAGAGGGAAACTGGGTATCAGCTGCTGGAGGGAAAAACAGGTGAGAGCTCTCCCAATACCTGAGAAAAGCAACTCGAGGAAGGGGGGATTTATTTAGACTCACAGTTTGAGGATACTGTCCATCATAGCAAGAAGTCAAAAGGGAAAGGAGCTTGAAGCTGCTGGTCACATAGTATCCACAGTCAGGAAGGAGAGAACATTCAACACTCAGCTTGCTTTTTCTCCTTTTTATTCATCCCCAAGCCCCAGCCTGTGGAATAGTGCCACCCACATTGAGGATGGAATTTCCCACCTTAATAAACTCACAACCATGCCTAGAGGTTGTTTCCATGATGATTCTAACCCCATCAAATAATCAAGATTTCCCATCATGCCATCCCATATGCTCTCCTCCTGTTTCTCTGCCAGCTCTCCTTGGGCTGGTGGCCCACATCTCCCTTCCCCTCTTCCCTTAGTGCTCCTGCTGCCTGTTGTCACCAGGGCTGTGGCCACTGCAAGGTCTAAAGTTAATGGAGACCCTTGGTACTCAAAGGTTCCCTGTGAACACACGGCTATATTGTGCTGCCCTCACAGCCATCCTGAGGGCCGAGGGCCAGAAGCCGTTTGTGTAAGTGCACAAAGCTAATTATTCTCTCTGCAGATGGTGAACCCCTGTAATCTTCTTGGGCTTGTCATAATCCAGCCTTTCTGGAAGCTGCTGAGGTGGTGAGTCTCCATGTGAGAGGGCCAGTGACTGGGCAGAGAGTTCCAGAAGCCACAGAAGAACACCCTGAGGCATGTCCAGAGGCTCCATCAAAAGGCCCACAGCAGCTACTGGGAGAGGGGCAGCATCTACCTCAGCTTGTCCTTGATTGGCTGTCCCCTGGGCTCAGAGAGCTGAGCCATGCCCAAGTGCTCCTCCGAGGATGGTGAGTGTGAGTGTGTAGCTACCTGTAACCAATGAGGTAAGCCACTGGGGGTGGGGGATAGGAGGACTGACTCTGGGAAGTCCTAGAAAATGGGGAGGCTTTCCTGCTGCAGATGCTGGTGGTGACGCAAGGCTCCACTGCCTCCCTGCAGCCTGCTGAGCTGGGAGCAGATCATGTTGAAACATGGTGCTGTCGCAGCAGCAGCCGAGTTTCAGGTTCCTGCTGATTGATTTATGGGTGTCAATGCTGCAGCCTGTCCAGTCCTTCCATCTGGACCTTTGAGGGGAGCGATGCAGTTGCTAGAGCCAGAAAGAGGGAAATTTCTTCCCATGACACTCAGGGTCCTGCAGTGGAAGAAGAGGTGTCAGCCAGCTCTGCAGGGGTGAAGATATCCAGGGAGGAGGGGCTGGCTCCCAGGAAAGGGTCCAGTTTGCTTCTAGAAGACCTAGTCCTCAAGCACCGAGTGTCAAAACCAGGGTCTTGGGGAGCTGGTGCTAGGGCTCAGTAGTAGAGAGTTTGCCTAGCATATGAAATGCCCTAGACTCCTTCTCTAAGAGGGCAAAGAAAAAAGGGGGGGCTAGAGGACCCTGGATATGACCATATGGTATCTTCTAGGCTAGCCTCAGGGTTAGCATCCTTGTTCATTTCTACAGGAAGTAACCAAGATGCAGAGGACCCTGGAGCCAAACAGGATATTCTTCATAGTCAGAGAATCCATGGGAGGGTGGGGACAGTGCCACTGCCCTGGCCCAGGTTCAGTGATGGGGAAGCCAAGACTGGGGGAGCAGGGGCCCTGAAGGTCCCAAGGCCTGTGAGCGAGGGTTCATGCTGAGTCTAGGTTCCTCAGACCAGCTCCAGCATGGTCATCACTGTTCCCATACCTCAGCTTTGACTTTCTCACGGGGCCACACCCTGTATCCCTCTCACTGAGCACTAAAAGCTCCCTCCATGGAGGGGAAGTCCCCACCCTCCCCAACTGCTACACAGTGACAAGGAGAGAAGGGAGAGGTAAGAGGCATAAGCCACTGCCTCGCCATGACACAACCTTGGGGAAGATTGCAGCCCAACCCTCAGGAAGGTGTATCCTCAGAAACGCAGGCAGACAGTGGAGACTCTGCCCCCACCTTCCGCAGGGGTGTGATTGAATCTTAGTTACCCTCTTAGTGGTAGAGACTTCTAAAAATCCTCTTACAAATCAGAGTGACCTCAGACAGGCCGTTGTCTTAACCTACAAGACCAAAGAAGAGCTGTCGGCCATTCTCAGCACCTCAGTACCTGTGTGTGTGTGTGTGTGAGAGAGAGAGAGAGAGAGAGAGAGAGAGAGACAGAGACAGAGACAGAGACAGACAGAGAGAGAGAGAGAGACAGACAGACAGACAGACAGACAGAGAGACAGAGACAGAGAGACAGAGATAGCAAGACACAAAGAGAAGATAGGTGTGCACATGTGGGTATACATCCAGGCGATCATACAGGCATGGGTGTGCATGTTTGTGCATGTGTTGGTGTGCTCCTGTGTGAGTATGTTTTAAGAGGAAAAGCTGGTATGGCCTTTCAGTCACAGGTGGGACCCTGCTTTGGCTGATCAGGTAGTGCTCTGTCCTGAGCTTTGGTCTACCTGGTGGAGAATGAGGAGTAGACTGAAGGAGGCCATGTACCTTCCATCTCCATGGCTCAGTCCTTAGAACCTTTCCCTGAAAAACCCACTTTCCAATCCTTTAATCATCATGGCTGTTTTCCTCTGAACTTCTTCCAAGAGACCTGTGTCACTCCATAAGTATGTCACATAAATTAGTCAGTAAATCAGTCTGTCAGCAGGAGTTCTTAAGCAAGCACCCTGCGGCTTGCAGGAGATGCCTGGCTGATACAGCTCAACAACTCTGCAACCAAAAGGGCTTTCACCTTGCCTCAGACCTGGGGTTCATTTGGCCAGCTGTGGCCTGGGGCCTTGGGGACTCATGGGGAGGACAGCTATCCTTTTTTGTGGCCCCATTCCCAAAAGATCAGGGCCTTCACCCCAACATCTCTGAGAACATGGCATATAGACATCAGTTGGGCACCAGCTGTGTTCAGAGGTTGGCTAGGCACTGTGAGCGTAGGGACAAATGAGTGGGAAGTCCCTGGCCACCAGAGCGAAAGGCAGCTGTGTCAAGAGGTAAGCGTTAAGAGGCTGTAGAAGCAATAAGGATAATGATCCCTGGTCAGGAGCCAGCCAAGGCCAAGGTTGCAGACAGGACATTGGCGTTGTGATGTGGGCTTCTTTGCAGGACTTAATTTCCTGATACAGTCTGATGAATACAAAGTGAGGTGGTTCAAAGAACCCAGAACCTGGAGGAAAGCAAACTCACGTTTTAATCAACGGCCACAGACATCTTCAGCAATCTGTTTCGTCTTTCAGCTAAATCCTCTAAGGCATTAAGGGATGAGGGTCCCACTAGGAAGCTGAGCTAGCATCACTTACCTGGGTGTCTGACACAGAGCAGGTGACAATAGACATCTCCTCCCACTACCCCCACCCTTGTCTTTCCACTCTGATACTGTGACCCAGTTTCTGGGTGCTCTGCAGCTCCTATGGGTGAGATTGATCCTGACTACCACACTGTGAGCTTGGGGTGCTGTGTTTCATGAGTGAGAGTCTGTGGTCTAAGTTGGCAATGTCCCCTGCAGGCTCATGACTGAACTACTGCTCTCTAGTTGGTGTTTTAAAGGTTATGATGCCTTGAGTAGGCAGGGTCTAGTTGATGGAAGCAGGTCACTAGGGATGAGCCTTTGAAAGTTACGGTGTGGCCCACCTCTGGTGCCTTCTCTGCTTCCTGGGCCATTGCTGTGAGCACTGTCTTCCCAGCATACACACCCCTACCACCATGGACAGGCCTCCTCCTGGGGCCACGCTTTCTCCACCGTGGCCACGATGAACAAAAGTCTCTCAGAAATGGGAGACAAAGACATCCTTCCAGTCCCTTCTGCCAGGTGTTCGTGTTGCAACAAGACATAAGCAACAATGTGAGTCACCTATGTGGCCTGCACAGGACTGTCCTCGCTTTTAGATCAAAGACATTTCCTTTAACCTTAAAAGCAGTTTCATTTAGCACGGTCGCCTGCTTGGGGACCAAATGGTCTAGGCTTGGCAATGTGATTGAACTTAGGGTTTTTTTTTTTTGTTGTTGTTGTTTTCTCTGTGGCTGGAAGTATTCAGTCTTGGTCATGACCTACAGCTAACTTGGTGAGGACTAGTTAGGAGGAAACCCTTGGGTGCAAAGCCAAGCTTCTCAAACTTATTTACATCTTTACATCACTATCAACTGGAGGTTAGAATCAAAAGCACCCCACTGGGCTCCACACACCACCTTCACCCTAGAGCAGGGGTTCTCAACCTGTGGGTCACACAACTCCTTTGAGATCAAATGACCTTTTCATGGGGGTCACTTAAGACCACCAGAAAACACAGATATTTACGTTAAGATTCATAACAGTAGCAAAATTACAGTTATGAAGCAGCAATGAAATGATTTTATGGTTGGGGGACACGACAACATGTGAGGAACTGTATTAAAGGGTCGCAGCATTAGGAAGGTTGAAAACCACTGTTCTAGAATCTCTGACCCAGGAAGTCTGGGCTCTATGTTAATTTGTGCTTCTAAGAAGCTCCTCCCCAGGGGGATGTACTGAGGCTCTAGGTTCAAGGGCTGAGAAGCCCAGGTATCCCTTCTCTGGGTTCACTGGCACTTACTCAGCTAAGCGAGCTGAGCCTTCCTTGCTGTAAACTTCCATCCTTTCGACTAGACAGTTCTCTCCAGGTAATTACTACACACATTCACAAAGCACTCTGTAAACTATGAAATGTCAAATAACCATTAACAGCTTGACGTCGCCTTCAGCTTCACCTGCCTTATGAAATGAGGATATTGAGTTATTTTTGTAAAGATTAAGTAAAGTATTCTACATAAAAGCGCATTGTGAAACACAAAGAGCTACCAAATCTTGTTCTTTTAACTTCCCTAATCCTCCATTTCCTCACCCCGTATTGTGACAGGGTGCCCTATGAGCTATCCTGTGTGCCAGCCTCAGTCACAGTTCCTATGGATGTGGATAATGCAAGACTGTACTGCATCTTCTGTGGATGCTCTGAGTCATGTTGACTCCCTAGGTCAAAGCTGCATTGGAGCCCACAGTTACCAGTTAGGGGTGCTCCTGGCTGCACCATCAAGGGCTCCATGCTAGAAGTGGATTTAAGGACATGGGACTTCTTGGCTCATCTAACAAAAATTCCAGAGGCATGGTTGACTAACTCAATTGTTGGTAAAGACTCTGAAATCTTGACTTTCTCCCCATGATTACACTGTGGTTACGGCTGCACCAAGCATCATATATACACACACAGGACAATATCCAAAAGCAAGATGAGTGCCCTGCTAGTACCCTTTTCATGGATGAGAGACCTTTTTCAGACTCTTCTCATTGGCTAGGGTTCTGTCATATACCCTGAAACAGGGGAATGGAATAAGCACAGTTGGCTTGGGCTATTTATTGTATATTCAGTCCCTGGTTGAAAAGAGACCCAGAAACTATGGGATGCTCCAGAAGACTTGTGTGGAAACAAGAGGCAGTGCAGAAAGGACTAAGGAGAAGGGGCCATCTGTCTATCCACCCTCCAGTCCTCCTCGGCATTTCTCTGCTGGTGTTCATTCCATACACCTCCAGCTCTTCTTGGCTCAGGAAGCACAGCTGGAGAGAGAGAAACTTGGCAGGTTCTCCCCAGCTACCTTCCTTGGGGATGCTGAGCTCCCTGGAAGTCATATCACAGTAAAGCAGTCATCTTGTTGGAGGGGCAGGGCAGATCCCCGTGGGTCAGGACAGATCAGTAGGTCACAGCCTACTGAACTTAACTGGCTATGGTGTCTCTCTGATGAAGTCCTGGAACTGGGAAAGCGCATGAGCATCACTGTGTCACTATGGGAAGTAGACCTGCTTCCTCTTAGGTCCATCACTTGCTATAGTTGGCTCGCTATGTAGGCGAGGCTGGCTGCTGAGTCTCAAGGTCCTCCTGTCTCTGCCTTCCCAGGGCTGGGATTATAACTACATATGACCATACTCAGTCTTTAAAATTTTTTTTATTTTAATATTTTTAACAAAGGGTCTAGCTGGCATTTTGAGAAGGCCAGGCATGTAGCTGGTCTGATTTCATTCTTCCTTCAGAGCCCTGTGAATCCACAGGGAGTGGATCATGGGTTCCTGAAGAAGAGAACTCACCTCCAAGCCTTTCATGCCTGTCTGGGCTCAGGAACAGCCAGGCAGCAATGTGAGGAGGCAGGGACAGGGAGTAGAGATGGCATTTCCCGTGGCCTTGGACCATTAGGTCTGGAGTGTGGGTCCCAGGCACCAGTCCCCTTGGGCTTCTGAGAAGATGCATGGGAAAGCTGTGGGGCTGAGAGCATTGGAGCAGCTGAAGGATGGGGTGTGCAGAAGTGGGGAGGGTAGATGTGAGGAAGCAGATGCTGGGAGGGTGGAGCACTGTGTCCTGTCCTCAGGTATGTGCTGTCCCTCAGGTATGTGCTGCCTGTTACTGCTTAGTAAAGGCGTCTGATCCAGCTGAGTTCCCAGCTGAAATCTCACAGCAAGCAATGGGGTCCAAGACCCCTAAGACCAACCCTACCTCTTCATTCTGCTCATTTAAGGCAAAGATGTGAAGACCACTCCACAGGGACAGAGAACCCAGGACCTTGGAAGGCACATTCCCAGACTTGACTTATGGTTCTTTGTGATGATAGTTTTAAAATCCCAGAACCATGCATCAGACTTGTGCTGGCCTGGGATCCACATTAGCTGGACTTCAGAGCTGTGAGTGTCAAATGGGTGTAACACTAGGTGTGGCCGTGAACTCAGGAGGCAAAGACAGGTGGATCACTATGAGTTTGAGACTAGCTTGGTCTACATTGTGAGTTCCAGACTAGCTGGGGATACACAGTAAGACCCCTGTCTCAATAAAATAAAAGGGCCTGTGGACCTGCACTGAAAAATAATAGCAACAGAAAAAGCAGAAAATACAAGGGTTTGAGAGGATGTGGCAAAACTAGAAGCCTTGAGCACTGTGGGTTGGACTATAAAATGGTATGGCCACTGGCCACTGCTAGATATGTGCCCCCAAAAGACTGAAATCAGGGTCCTGGACAGATGGCCAGCACACCATGTTCACAGTATCACTGTCTATCAAGGGACCAATGGAGAACAAACTATGACCTGTCCATAGAGTAGAGCATTACATAAAAAGGAGATCTTGACACATTACAATGTGGATAAACACTAAAGACTTGAAAGAAGCTGGTCACAAAGGACAGATGCTGTGTCCATGTATAGGAAGTCCATAGAGTGATCAAACTCATAGAGACAGAGAGGAGAGTGCAGCCTGGGTTTCAGCTGGCTTTTTGCTATTGTGGCCCAAATACCTAACAGACAGTTTAAGTTGGCAGGTCGGAGGAGTTTTGTTTTGATGTAAGGTTTTGGGGTTTCTGTCCTGGGTCACTTTGCCTTGTCAACTTGGGCAGAGCATCATAGTGGCAGGAGCTGGGGGAGAGATGTTTCTTGGGGACGGAGTTCCAGCCCAGGATTGTGAGAACGTCCTTGATTGAGATGAAGGTATTTATTTCACAGCCACGTTGCTGGACTTAATGCCACTGGGATACACACTTTAAATATTTATCTGACTTGGTCAGTGTTGTGTATGGGCACACATGTGCCACAGCACACTTGTGGGGGCCAGATAACCACTGTTGTGAAGTCACTTCTCTCCTTCCCTCTTCTCATGGATTTCAGGATTGAACTCAGGGTGCCAGGCTTTTGCGGCAAGCACCTTGACCTGCTGAGCTGTCTCACTGGCCCCTGGAATGTGAACTTTAAAACAGTACAGATGGGTGCTCTTTACCACCACTCAAAAGAAAGACACACACACACACACACACACACACACACACACACACACAGATGAAATGTGTAAAAACCACAACTTTTTAAAGCAAACACACAGGCACACTGAGTACAGTCAACTGAGGAGGAGGTTTGAAGGCCATGACTTCTTAGGTGTCCTAGTCACAAATCCCTGTAGAGGGAGGGCAATGAGAAGGGGGGCAGAGGGAGGAGCCAGCCGTCATGGAGAATGCATGGACACTGAACCAACTTTGCAGGGCTTTCTGAAGGGAGAACAGCACCATTCCACTGTTCTTTGCAGCCCCTGGGAACGGCCTATGGATGAGGACAGTCTATGGGTGTTTATTGTCTTATGAGGGGAGATCCAAGGGCTGGAGAGATGGCTCAGTGGTTAAGAGCATTGGCTGCTCTTCCAAAGGTCCTGAGTTCAATGGCTCACAGCCATCTGGAATAAGGGGAGATCCAGGGTCAGGCTCCTCAGTTGGAGTAATCTCCCAGGCCAAGGCTGTTCCTTGAGAAGACTGTGATGATTTGAATAAGAATGACTCCCATAGACTCGTATATTTGAAGGCTTAGTAGTTAGGGAGTGGCACCTTTTGAGAAGGACAAGGAGGTGTGGCCTTGTTAGAAGAAGTATGTCACTGGCGGTAGGCTTTGAGGTTTCAAAAGTCCATGCAGGCCCAGTCTTTCTTATTTCTCTGCTTGTGAATCAGGATGTAGACCTTCCAGCTACTTCTCCAGCACTGTGCCTTTGCCATGTTGATAACGGATTAAGCCACTGAAACTGTTAGTGAACCCCCAGTTAGATGTTTTATTTCAGAAGAGTTGCCTTGGTCATTGTGTCTCTTCACAGCAATTGAACAGTGACTGAGACAAAGATGGAAGACCAGTACCCAATGACATCTAGCAGGCTTCTGAGTACCACTTTCTTATCCTGTGTTTCACTTTCTGAGCAAGCAGAACTATTCCTGTTCCATACAGAAGACACTTGTCCAAATCCCCAGGGCCAGAAATGGACAAGCCAGCTTAGAGCCTGTCTGTGAGTCCCCATGGACCACTTTAGATGTGACAAGAGGGACCAGTCATTCCTACCATGGCACTTCTTAGGAGCATGGAGTCCAAAGGCCAATGGGATATGCCTTCCCTGCCCCATAAATATTTCCCCTAGGAACATGGAATTCTCTGGGTTTCCAGGGCCATGAACTCTCTTCTGGGTTCATCCTCCAAGGGGCCTGGTAAGACATGCAGAGATCCACCCCTGGGTACTGTAGTGTCTTCTGGATTATTATTCTCAGCCATCACTGTTTTCTGTAGTTCCATGTGAGAAATCAGGGTCCATGGCCAGGTCTGTACCTTCCAAGGGCAGGGCTGTTTCAGCATGGAGAACAGCTCCGAAAATGAGCTGCCAGCTATGTGTTCCGGGGACTGTAGCTGTAGGAAGGTGGTGGCCCTCCAATGACATTTCAGAACTCAAAGATGGTTTCCTTAGGCCTGCCTGATCCAGCTCCTCACTGGACCTTACCATCCTGGGGAGATTAGAATGAAGGACTACTGTCAGGGTCTCTGTCTCCGGTGCTTGGCATCTTCTTCACGGAATGGAAGGAGCACACACAAATACCCAAGTAACAAGGAGTTGTATTCAATGCCAAAGTGGAAACACAGGTTAGATACACTGCAAGAGAGCAGCAGGCCCAGAGCCAGCATGCAGCTCTAGAAGGCGCATGGTCACTGCCTAGGGCTTTCTTTCTTGGGTCTAGGAAATGCAGTTAAGTTGCTAGGGGCAGTGTGGATGTTTTCCTGTTTTAATTGATAGGCTTAGGTTATGCAAGCTTTTATTGACTGTGCATATCCTTTCCCATAATGCGTCTGATTTTAATCATATGCACGTCCAATCATGCATAGGTATAAGATAGCAAATAGGGAATTCCTCCTAAAAGTTCACTCAGAGGACACAATTTGCCCTGCTGCACATGTACCTAAAACCAGTCTCGGGGGACTGTCTCACTACCCCTACTTTCAAAATGTGTTTCGGGATGTGTCTGGAGTCACTAACGGCTGCTAGGGAGCTAGAAGCCAGAGTGTCTCGACTGCTGTGTGGAGAGGGGTGTGTCCAGTTTGACGTAGGTGGAGTCCTACACTGCTAAGTGTTGTTAATAAAGGGGTATGCATTAAATAGCTCACACCAAGTGATGTTCCAGGTTGTTGAGCTCTCTGTAGGCTTGCCTGTCTCCGGACTCCTGAGTAAAACTAGAGTGATGAGCCAGGCAGTGATTGCACAGGCCTAGGCAGAGGCAGGTGGATCTCTACCAGTTCCAGGCCAGCCTGGTCTACAGAGTGAGTTCCAGGATGGAGAGGGAAAAAAAAAAAAAAAAAACTAGAGTGATAGTTGCATGCTCCTTGAATGGAACTCGAGCCCATCAAGATAAAAGGGACAGGAAGCATAGCACACTTCCCCAAAGCAGAATTGGGATGCATGCTCTCAGCACCTGAAAAGACCTTCTCACATCACAAGCCTTGCCTGGCTACATGCCCTCTGTTGACAGATGTTGGAAGGTTCTGTTCCCTTCTACTCTCAATCTTGCTCCACCTACCCCAGGCCACTCTGCCAGCACGATACAGGCTGCACCCAGTTTTATTGCTCTGGCCTTATGAATCAGTTTCTCACACATTCTGGTTGCTTCCATCCTCTGAATTTCCATAGATCTATCAACGCCTTTCTTGGACGTAGCTTGGATGGCTTACTACATACCCACCACCTGCGTGAGTGAGGCGAGCCTGCGAAGCCCCAGGCAAGGAAGGCACATTTTCTTAGCTCCCACATCGGGTTGTTGGCTGCACCAGGCCCTTCTCTTGGAGACTGCTTTCATCATGCAGGCAGGCATGGCCTCATTCCAACTCTTCCCGGGACCTCTGGTATCTGGTGAAAGAGAAAGAAAAAAAGACAGTGTCATCTTTCTCCTCCCTCCTCCCTCTTCCTCCTCCCTCCTTCCCTCTTCCTCTCTTCCTCCTCCCTCTTCCCTCCTCCACTCCCTCCTCCCCCTCCTCCTCCTCTTCCTCCTCTTCCTCTCACCTGTGTCCCCCTGCCTCATTTTCATCATCCTCTTAACCATGAATGCTCTCCTTCCTTTCTGTGACACTGGTCCCAAATCTTCAAGTCACTCATGGAAGCCTGGCCATCCAGGAGAGCAGGGGCACTAAAGAAGGTCAGCAGGAGAGAAGCCTACAGACCAGCACCACTGTGCACCATGCCTTTCAAAGAAGTGGAACCCCAGATTTGTCCTGGACTTGTCTAATTCAAAGCCTTTGTGGGGCCAAGAAGAAGCAAAACTCTCCCATGGCCTTCAGAGAGTTGTTTTTTACTTTGGAAATTGGTAGTTTTGCCATGGTCTGCTCTGCCTGCTGAAATCCCCTGCTTGCTCTTCCCTTTTGTTGGAAGCAGCTACTTCAGGGTTCCTGAACACACAGAGAACTTTGTGCAACCCAAATGCAGGTGGGCAACGTAAAGACACATCTCACTACCAAAGAGGCAACCATTTTATATTTTAAAGTGAATTTTTAAACTCAATGAGTTAAGCTGAGGAGATGGCTTAGTCCATACCAGTGCTTGCCTTGAAAACAAGGACCTGAATTTGATCCCCAAGCCCATATGAAAATGCCAGGTGTGGTGGCATGCACTTGTAATCTTAGTGCTGGGGAGGCAGAGACAGGAGGATCCCTGAGGCTCATTGGCCAGCCTCTAGGCTCATTAGAGTCCCAGGTCCCAATGAGAGATCTCCTCTCAAAATTAAGGTGACAGTATTTCTGAGGGACAGCACTTGAGGTTGTTCTCTGGCCTCGACATGCACATGTAGACATGTGCACAAGTACCCCCTTCATGTGCGCTTGCCTGAATACGCATATGCAAATAATAAACTATTGTTTACCAAATCACCACTAAAATGTCCCTGAGACAGTTCTGTAGGAAAGCACCTAACATCTCAGTTGCTTATCTTCTCCCAGAAACATTTCCTAAGAAGCTTCTGGAACCTTTTCTTCTCCTAATCTTATCTGGTGCAGATGCTCTTCCCTCTGATTTTCCTTCACTTCCGACTTCCCAGCCGGTTTTGATCTGCTGAGCTGTGGGTGTCTAGTGGGAACAAACACAGGCTTTCTTTGCTCTTTCAGTCCTTCAAACCCACTCCTTAACTTTTAAGCACAATTAAAATCCAATCAACCAATTACCAGTCCCTCTGTGGGAGCAGGGGAACTTAGGCAGAGGGAATTGACGCCCAGTTAGGACTGTCATGTAAAATCAACTCTCAGTGGATCGGGGCAGTCTGAGGCTGCTGTGTTATCTATCTCTGAGGCCATTGACATTGGAATTCCTTCTGTCTCTTATCTTTAGGACTGGATTCCCTTGTGGTTACAAAATTGTTTCAGGAGCGCCATCCATTGTATGCACTTTCCAGGTACCTGGAAGGAGCAAGGGGAAGAGGGAGAAGCAACCTTTAAAGAGGTTTCCTAGAAACCCGTCCAAATGACTTCAGCTCACGCCACCTGGAAAGGAACGTGGAAGTGTTTTATGAACTGAAAATACTTAGTGGGGTGTCATATGCCCGAGTTTAGTAGTGAATTTGCAAACCAGGATAGAATGGATAATTTTGATCTCTGTCATCTTTGGAGTTTTTTGTTAAAACTCTGCTTTTAAAGAATTATGCCTTTTATTGTACATAATTTTTATGCAGGTGTGGCAAATAAAGCGGATGAATTGCTCATGCTTTCAGTTAGGTTCCCACCATACACCCACACCCACCTCTGCACACTGCTTGAGACAACACCACCAAGACACTGACCTTGATCCAATGAGGACAGAGACACTGATGTCACAAGATCGCCCCAGGAAGCCTGTCGGTGCCATTCAGCAGCCACGCCAAACCCATTTCCCTTCCTTTGAGGCTGCCTTAGCTCCCGGCAAGCCCAGGAGTCTCCTCCTTGTGTGTGGTTTTGTCATTTCCAGATTCTGTGTAAGTGGAGTCAGAGTGTGCCATGTTCTTTTTCCTGGCTGACTTATATTCCAAGGCATGGACATCCTGTCATTGCCAGTGTCACTCTCAGAGAGTGCCAGCCTATAATCCTAGCATCCAGGAGGAGCACTGTGAGTGTGAGCTGCATAGAAAATTCCATCTGGGCTGCAGAATGAGATCTTGTCTCAACAAAAAATGTTGTGTGTGTGTGTGTGTGTGTGTGTGTGTGTGTGTGTGTGTGTGTGTATGATGTGAGTATGAGGGTACATGTGGAGGTCAGGGGCAGTTTTGTAGAGCTGGTCCTCTCCGTCCACCTTTACAAGCAATTTGTACATCTAACTCCAGGCTCCAGATTTTCACAGCAAGCACCTGTACCTGTTGACCCAGCTCCCGTCACCTCCCCATTTGTTTTTAAAGCTGCTATGAACATCGGCGCACAGGCTGTCAGGGGAGTCGGAGTTTTAATTCCCTGGGATAAGCATTCAAGGCAGTTAGCCCAGGCATTAGTCTATGTTGCCCTATGGCAAATTAAAATAAATAAGACACTTAAATAACCTGTAAGTAATTGCTATAGTAAAGGGCACAGTAAACATTGTGGTGCCTCTCCTTACATCTTTCAGTGTGAATCTTTTTTTTTTTTAATTTCACTTTATGTGTATGAGCATTTTGCCTGCATGTATAAATGTCCACCAGCACTATTGGCTTCCCTGGTACTCACAGAAGCCAAAACAGGGGGGCGGGGGGGCATCAGATTCCCCAGGAACTAGAGTTACAGATGGTTGTGAGTTGCCATGTAGGTGCTGAGAACCAAAGCTGAGCCATCTCTCCAGCCCCTGGCATGTGCATCTCTGTTTTGTCGTCTCCTGCGATGTTTATTCCTGTAGACAGCCTGCAGTGTTGAACACCCTCGACACCCCAGCGGCTCAGTCCACATAGGTTACTATCTCAATGATACGGAGCTGCTGTCCATTCAGGCAGCCCTCGGGGGCAACTGACCTGTGGGAGGGCACTTGGGTCCAAGTGACTTTAGCCTGGTGGCTCTGCTGTCCTGAGGAACAATCCTCTAAGCCTTCGAATGTACATACGAACTCGTGCAATGTGCATGATTCACTGGTGAAAGCTGGTCACATGGGCCCACCTTACCACAGGCCACATGGCCCTCAACTCTCTCTTTCACAAGAGGGTGTGGGAGGAAGGATGAGTGTGGCCTGGCATGGAAAGGGCCACATCAGTGTATCTGCTCCCACTCGTGAGGAAATGTGTCTTAGTGTATAAGATGATACCATAATGCTAATACAGTCCTAATACAGTCTCCTACTTCCCACAAATTCTCCCAAATAGAATTATAGGATAATTCATCATATCATCATCTTCATAATAATAATATTAATAATAATAATTCTTGATGTATTTGGAAGCTTCTGGGGCCTCACTGTCAGAACAGCGCTATGGTTAAGATGAGAGGTTCCCTTTGCATCACATGCTCTGCTTCCTGGCCAGCATAAGGGCCTCACCCTCAAATCTAGCCAGTTTCCAAACTTTCTTTCCCATTCTGACATCCCTATGAAGTAGATTCATTCTGTGTTTGTGTGCATGCACGCTCACAGATGCATGTGTGTGTGCATGGTTATGTGTGCATTTCTGTGAAGGCCAGAGGTCAACATGGGCTCTTCCTCGGTTGCTCTCTACCTTATATTTTGAGACAGAGTCTCTCACTGAACTAGGAACTTGTCAATTCAGCCAGGCTGGCTGGCTAGAGAACCCCAGGGATCCACCTGTCTCTGCCTCTCCAGTGCTGGGCTTACAAGAGCTTGCCACCCCCACCTGGCATTCTCACTGGGCTCTAGGGATTGAACTTAGATCTGCACGTTTGCACAGCACGTGCTCTACCAACCGAGCCGTCTCCCCAGCTCCTTACCTCACGTTTTATTAAGTAGAATATCATAGAAAAAGTATAAAAAGGGAACAACTACGAAAAACACAAATCAGGCAGCATCTGTGTACCAGACCCTAGAAGGAGAGTGCCCCAAGGGCTTTACTCATGCCATGCCCTCCCTCGTACCAGAAACGCCTTCCATCCATTTTGTCCGTTAAACCCATTCCTCTTTCATATTTGTGGTGTGAGGACCTTGTAGCCTAAGTATAGTTTAGTCGAGATTTCCCTGAGGTCAGGAAACAGGCTCACGGTAAGATGCTCCAATAATAGGGTTCATTAATAATAATAATTGTGAAACATCAGCAAGAAGAAAAGAGAAAAGAGTTGGGACAGGTAAATGGGATAGGGAGAAATGTGCATTCCCAGAATCCCTGTAATACAACATCTGGATGTCCTCTCTCTTTCTTTCTCTCTCTGTCTCTCTGTCTGTCTGTCTGTCTCTGGTCCTTCTTATTCCCTTTCTTGGACACAAGAACTATCCCGTGATGACAGTGTTGTGCATACAATGTCTAGGGTGTGCAGGGGCCCCAGCAGGAGCAACTCAGCTGCTCTCTGGGGGTGGAGAGGGATCTCCAGCTGCCTTAGAGCTTATTCGCATCTGATGAGCCGCTGATGGCTTAAGGATATCCTTCTGTTGGGAAGCTCCCTGCTGGCACTCAGTTCGGGGGCCCAGTGACTTTGCTTATCACTGAAAATATTATTTTATGTATATGGGTGTTTTCCTGCATGTATATCTGTATATTACATGCATGCAGTGTCTAAGAAAGTCAAGAAAGGCCATCAGACCTTCTGGATCTAACATTACAGGTATTTGTGAGCCAACTTGTGGGTGGTAGGAACTGAACCCAGGTCCCCTAGAGGAGCAGCCAGGGCTCTTAACCTCTGAGCTATCTCTCCAGCCCCTTCCTCCATGACTCTTCATTCTGAGTAGAAATTTTAATCTAATTTTATGAGAAAGAAAAACCAAGGAAGTAGGGAGCTGAGAAGAAGGCTCAGATGTCCAAGTGTTTGGTATGTAAGCATCCAAATCGGAGTTTGGATTCCTAGCAACTACTAAAAACTAACAAGAAAAAAGAAGAGAAAAAAAAAGTTGAGTGTGGCAAGGGTGCAGCTGTAATCCCAGCTCTGGGGAGATGGGGACAGGAGAATCCCCGGGGCTTCTGGACAGCTAGTCTATCTGAATGGGATAACTCTAGGTTCATCGGGAGGCCTATCTCAGAAAATAAGGAATCCAGGAGAGCAATCCAGAAAGAGCCTCTGGCCCCTGCATGCACATGGAGATAGCCATAGGCGCGCGCGCACGCACACACACGCACGCGCGCACACACACACACACACACCTCAGCCAAGGTAATAAATTATTGCAATTCTTTAGTATTTTTCTTGCATTGAAACTCAGTCTCTTGTTCCTGTTCCCTGCTGCCTAGGGAAACTGCTTCCCAATGTTCTATCAGTAGAACTGGCTCAGGGCCTGGACAGGACTCACAAGTGCCTGTGAACACACAGCATGGAATTAACTGTGCCCTTGCTGGCATGGGTGGGTGAGCTCAGCTAACACCACACATTCACACACACCAATGACGTGAACCAGACCTGCAGCTAACAACACATCCAGCCTGGCAACGTGTAAACAACATGGGTATTTCCTATTGCTTTTTCATGCCCTGGCTTGAGGCAGGCTTCCTCCACCTGGGGCTGCCTCTGGGCAGGTTCCACTGCCTGCTCTGGTGGCAAAGAGGACCCAGCTGGGGTCTGCCTGCAGGAGGAAGAGGCCGTCTAGAGGTCCAGCTCCTTATCAGAAGGATGCAGTCTTCAGAATCCCCCCACCCCCACCCTGAGTCCCTGCTTCCTTCTGGATCTCAGAGCATCTTTGATCTGGAGCCTAGGGCAGTTTTCCTCTCTCTCTTCCTACTTCCTCCCTTCCTTTCCCCTCCTCCACCAATTTAGGGAAATTAACTCCTATGTAGGAGAAGCTGCCATAAGTAATAGCTACGTTAACTCTTTCTTGGCAGGAAAAATCAACTGATCTGTGACAAGGATGTAGAGTTCATCCCCAGCAGGTCATGTGGCTGTAAATGGAGGCATCTTAAAAATATTATATATGTCTGTATATAATTTAATTTATATAATACCATGTACATATATAAAGAGGGGGAAGAGAAGAAGGAAGGGAGAGAGAGAGAGAGAGAGAGAGAGAGAGAGAGAGAGAGAGAGAGAAACTCATGTAACCCAGGTTACCCCTGACCCTGTGATCCTCCTGCCTCAGCCTTCTAAGTACTGGGATTATATCATGTGCTAACACACACCCAGCTTATGTGTATGCTATGTGTGTGCATGGGTGTGCATGTATGTGTGTAGGTCAGAGGTCAGAACAAGAGTGTCCTTCTTGTTCTCTACCTTATTTTCTGTGACAGAGTCACTGAACCTGGAGCTCACCACTTTAGCAAGACTAGGTAGCTGTGGGGCCCCAGGGATCCTGCTATCTCTGCCTCCCCAGAACTGGGACTCCAAGCTGGCTTTTTCCATAGGTGCTGGAGGTCTGAACTCTGGTCCTCACGCTTGTGTGGCAAGCACTTTTCAAACTGAGCCATCATACCATCCAAGCCCCCTGCCCAGCTTTTACTCTGGTTATCTCTTCTCCCATCTGAAAAAAGAGCTTAAAGGAGCCTGTAGGGCTTATGAACCATTACACAGTAGGCATCATTAAACCTATTGATTGGTTGGCTTGCTGTGTAGTCAATAGGTAAACACTGAAGGCAATCTGATTCCTTCCTATGAAAGGCTGGCATAGGAGTGCCCTGCCACTGTGGGGCTGCGAGGCTGAGCCTGGAGCGCTGATGGGTATAGAGACATGCCTCAGAGACATCCAGGAAAGCTGGGCTCCCCACCTTACCTGCCCAGGCCTGGCCTCTCTGCCCACATTATTTTCTGAGCTTCACATCATTTTCCTCTAAGGACCCCACTTAAACAAGTTGCTTATAGCTGGAAAATGGGTGACCATGTCTTTCATCTTACCAATAGCATCCCCTGCGGGACACTTGTCCTGGGGTCAGATCAGTGAGGTCCAAGACTGGTCTGGCTTTATGTGGTATGTCAAGGGACTATGTGGACAGGCTGACTCTTGTCCGCATCAGGCTGGTTCAAGGCTAAAGTCATCCTACCTAAGAGCCTTTTCCATGGCTGGATTGCCGACCGCCTGCAGCTGGATCATCAGCTGTGGCTTTGGGAATGGGCTTGTTTATAACGCTGAGACAAAGGGAGGAAGTCCAGAGCTGTGGAAACAACAGGCTTTCCTGTGGCCCGGGCCTTTCATCCAGGGGGCACCGTGAAGCAAGATCCTTGAGCTGCAGCCACCAACCCTGAGATAGGACAGAGGGGAGTGGGGGAGAAGGAGGGGGTAAGCCCTATGATTGTGCAGGAACAGCCCCACCATTCCCAGAGCCTGCAGGGGATGTGTCTGTGTGTTGTCCATGCCCAGGGATGTGAATGCTTGGGTAGTGCTGAGATGTTGAATGCCAGGTTTAAGTCTGTTTCTCCTGCTTCTCCTCAAGTAGACCCTTTCATAATGGAAGGGGTGTAGGCTATCTGCTCCACAAAGTCAATACAGGGATCCTAGAGCTCTCAAGATCCTGTCATGGACTCACAGCATCTCTGTGTCTCAATAACTCATTGTACAGATGAGAAAACACAGGCCAAGGAGGTAAAGCAACTTACTTACACACCAACAGCACTTTCTGTGTCTTGCTCAGGGCAAGTAGTCAAGAGAGAAAGCTGGTGGATAAAGGAGGGGAAGGAAGACAAAACAGGTTGTCTGGACCATCACCCATGGCTCCAGCTCTGTCTGCCCCTTGGCTACAATTAGGTAGGCTGGAGTGAGACCAATGCCCACAGCAGGTTAGAACCAACTCCAACTGACTCCAGCTGGTACTACCTGGGAGCGAGGCTGGCAGTCCCCTGGATGGAGATGAAGCAACCAGCATGAGGGGCAGCCTGTCCACACAGCTCTTACCCATCAGGACTATGACCTGACCAGGGATCTTCAGTATCTGATGAATCCTGCCAGGGCTACAACTGACCCCATGTACCTACTGTCCATGTTCTCAGGTTAACTACTGCTTGTTTCATTATAGTTCCAAACCCACAGGAAAGTTGTCCACATAATACGGAGAGATCCCAGGTCCTTTGCTGTTCCCCAGGTATCATCCATCACTCCTTCTGCTTCCTTGACCTCAACAGCACTGAGCCCACAGCAAGGAAACCAAAGGGCGGGGAGGTCTGAAGTTCCTGGTGTTGCTGAGATCAAAGGTTTTCATTTCTCAAGTCATGGGTACCTGCAGAGTGGGGCAACAGGAACCTTACCTCGCTTGAGAAGTTCCCTGACCTTCTCTTCTGGCCTTCTTTCTGATGGCGCCCAGAGGTTGGCGGGCATCCGAGAGGTATTTGTGGTCAGGCATGATGGATCATGCCTGCAATTCCAGCACCTGAAAGGCAAGAGGATTAAGAGTTTGAAGCCAACCTGGGTTACACAGTGAGACCGGGTCTCAAAACCCAAACAAACAGAAGAGGCCAACAGCAGTAGGATACATGAATGCGCCAAGTATTGGTCTACAACCCTGGGGTTGCAATGGAGGGCCCTTCAGAGCACCCACAAAAACAGAGTATGGAAGCATTGAGCTCAGAGGGTGGCTAGGAGCAACAAGATGCCACTGTGGCACAGAGACCAGATCACAGAGTACTATGGTTAGGATTTGGTTTGAGGGTGTCCCCCAAGGCTTCATGGGCTAAAGTATAATCCCCCTTGTGAGGGGCTAAGAGAAGAGAGAAGGTGTCCTTGTTTCCCCATTTCAAGCCCAGCCACAGCCTTGACCTTGACTACATTAGTCTACTCAAGATCCCTGGACTTTTCAGCTCTGGGGCTCCTGGTCCAGAGGTGCCATTTCCTCTTCTGCCAGACAGACACACAGCCAAAGCTTCCCACTGGTACCATCTCATAGGCACATCCTTGGAGGATGCAGGGTAGACTCAGAGCATTGAGTGCTCTGCCAGTGTCTCTTCCCTAAATGGTCTTGAGTTAGTTAGCCTTTGGTGTTGACTCTCACCATCAGAGTGACCCCTGAAGCTTTGGGTCAGCCAGCACTGGGGTAGCTTACAGTAACCACTCTGGTCCCAGCCCCAGATGTGGCCAGAAAGGAATCTGATTGATGGGCCTGTCAATCTCACAGTCATCAAATACTATCAGAGCCATCTGGGCTCCTCATAGGCAGCCTACAGCCTGGGCATCAGGTCAAGACCAGACTGAAAACCAGTTGGCCCTTGTGCCCAATGACTGTTTAATCCTCTCACCCATTCATTTACTTAACAAGCTCTTCCTAAGCACCTAAGCACATAGTACACCATGTGCTGCATGCTGTACTAGGTACTGGGGACCCCCAGAGTAAGGTCTGGTCCTCATCCTTGGTTAACTCCTGACCTAGTAGGAGAAATAAACTAGATGTGCCCACAGATGTACAGGATCAGCTGACATGGGGATGAGAGAGGCAGAAATGAGTCACTGCAGGAGTCAAGAGAACAAGGACATGGAGGCGGGACAGCAAGTCCTCTACCTTGTATTTTGTGTGGAGGTATATGTATAAACCATTAACTAGATTGAAGGGTTACTGGCCACTGGTTAGTCAAACTAGAAAAGAACCAGCAGCTCTCAGTGTACTGAAGTATGAGAAGTTCCTCCCATCTTACCTCATTCCCTGGGAAGCATTATGTCACCCACCCTTGCACTGGGATGTGGGCTGAGCCTTGAAGGTTGGATAATTGCCCAGCAAATGCCAGGTTTGGAGACTATCTCTCCAGTTTCTTCTGTATCCATGAAGGACAGAAAACTACTTCCATGCATTTCTGGGGAAGAAGAGACTGAAGCAGAATGTTCTAGAATGAGCTGTCTCTATCCTGGTGAAGTATCATCGAGTGTTACCCGCTTCAAACTGACCCTAAGTGGGGGGAGTGGGTATTCCCCAGTGTCTGCCGCCCCTCATGGCTACAGGTTTCTTCGGGTCACTCAGTAGATGGGCGATGGGACTCTGAGGACTGGACGCTCCCAGGCCTCACCCTGGCCTCCTCCTGGGCTCTGCCCCACCTCTGTCTCTTTCCTTCCTCACCGGGACTTGGCCTCTAGTGGCCTCCAGGGCGACCTCGACCATGGTGAGAAGCGTGATGACCAAATGACAAAAACATTCTTGAGGAAATGAGCCTCTCTGCGCGGAGGCCACCGCGGTGTCACAGAGTCCCTCGCTCTGCTGCCATGGAACCGTTCCAAGTGCTCCAGGCTGGTCCCCCTTCCTGTTTGGACTTCAAATTATTTTCCCCAGGGTACAGAACCTTTTGGGGTCCACGGTCCTTGGTTTTCACCCACCAGGGACGGCTGCCTCCAAGCAGACCACACTGCAGAAGCAGGCTAGGGAAGAAACCATGTTACCGTCTGAGAGGTGGCTCTGGCCTAGCCTCTGCCACTTAGGGCCAGAGCACAGGGGGGAAACATGGCACTTTGCCAAGCCGCTGGTTCCTTCTCTGTGAGGGGTTTTCCCAGCCTCCTTGCCTCATAGAAACAGAAGAAGAGGCTGAAATAACATGCCTAAGTACACGCAGACCCGCACCTGGGTCTTGATCCCCAGCCCCATTTTGCAACACTAGGCCTTGCTCCAAAGTTGTCATGGTGCCCAACTGTGGTGGCTGCTTTTAGACAACCCACCCACTCCCCAGACCCTGCAATACCATGACCCTCAGGTATCCAGCATTTGCTTCACTCAAGCAAGTTCCTTTCAGTGAGGTGGCTGCAGGCCTCAACTTTACCATGCTGCGTAGATGCACACCATCCCAAGCTCTGATGGAGGACAGGCCCTCCTTTTAGAGCCTCGCCTGCACCTAGATTTAGTGTCCTGATGGGGTAGCATGGGATTGCCATTCGACTATGCCCACTGGGTGACCCTGGTGGGTTCCAGCACTGTCTGAAAATTACAAATACCGAAAGCTTGTGTTGTCTCAGTGCTTAGGCTTATTTTGCCCAAACACAAAGGCCCAACGTTTGCAGCTGGAGTCTAGGAGTTCACAGCTTTAACAGCCTTGGGGACCTCCTATGATATGGAGGCTGGGGCCCCCTCACCAGCTGCGTTGCCTCTCCCTTCCGAACCGTCCTGAGCTTGGGGTTCTGCAACAGTTAGATTCCCTCTGTGAAGTGGCTGCAGCTGTGGTTAACCAATGGCTTCTTCTACTGAAGGCCTGGCAGTCATGGCTCCTTTGCCCCAACTTTTAAAATTGTTTTCTTAATAATTGTATATATGATTAATCTCTCTCTCTCTCTCTCTCTCTCTCTCTCTCTCTCTCTCTCTCCTCTCTCTCTGTGTGTGCATGTTCATGCGTGCATTCATCTATGCGATGGCACACATGTGGAGGTCAGAGGACAACTTGATTTGTTCTCTCTATGATTTGGGGTCTGAGGATCAAGCTCAGGTCATCAGGGGTAGCAGCAAGACCTGCTGAGCCATCTCACTAGCCCATCTTATTTTTTCATGGATACCAAAGACTTGTCAGTTTGGTAGGCTGGCTTCTACCAAGCCCAAGGATCCTCCTTCTCAGCTCTGAGATAACAAGCCCATGCCAGCATATCTGACTTACATGGGTTCTGGGGATCAAACAATGTCCTCGTGTTTGTGTGGCGAACACCTTCTTGTCTGAGCCGTCTTCCCAGCCTCAACCTACTATCTTGTAAACAGCTGTATTTTTATTTTCTGTGTAAGCGATAGGTATTCAATTTGATGATTTGGGACACATGAACCAACCCTACGCCACCATCACCCCAGTCAAGAAAACAGATGCATCAGCTCATCGGTGTCTCTGGGAGCCTCCTGGGGTTCTTTCATAGCTGATAGTTGAGCGTTTTGTGCATGTAGTAAGAATGCTGAACAGGAGACTCAGCTCTGCCAATCACAGCAGGACCTCCTTTACCTAGGTGCCTGCTGACCACAGTCGCTAAGACATGGCGGCCATCTCTCGCCCCTATCACTTTCTGTCAAAGGCCATTGCTAATCTGGGCATGCTGACTTTTGCTGTCCTATTTCATCTTATCTCTTCTTAGTGGTGAGTAGCTGACTCCTCAGGTCTTCCTATATGCTATTTGCCTGAGGCAGCTGTCTCCTCTCTACTGGCTTTCCCTTCCCTGTAGGTTTCTGAGTGTGACTGGGAGATACCATAGCCTAGTGCATCACCTCTCTGCCTGAGGTTTCTGTCTGCCCATTTCTCCTAATCCTGCAGGCTGGAGAAGATCTCAACACCAGGTTCATAGGCTCTGTTTCTAGACTTCTGTGTGGGCTAAGTCATAGGCAGGGTGGGGTCTCTGTCATTGATTCTTGGTGCAGACACACATGCTCAAGAAAGCTTGTGTTCAATTCTGTTTTCCTGGATTTTGATGACTGCCCTAATGTCTTGAGAAAGCCTTGGCAAGTCCCCCCCTCTCTCTCTCTCTCTCTCTCTCTCTCTCTCTCTCTCTCTCTCTCTCTCTCTCTGACATACTTCTGTGGGTTCAAGTACAGTGTCTGTGTGAGCCTGTGCATGTCTTTCCTCAGTCCCCATCCATCATTTTTTTAAGACAATATCTCTCATTTTCCTGGAATTCACCAAAGTAGGCTAGGTGACCAGCAAGCCCCAGGGATCTACCCGTCCCCACCTCCCCAGAGCTGGGATTACAAGTGCACAGCATTATACATCATACCTTTCTCCTTTCTTCTTTTCTTTTTCTTTCTTCTTTCCTTCCTCCCTCCCTTCCTCCTTCCCCTCCCTCCCTCCCTCCCTCCTCCTTCTCCTCCCTCCCTCCTCCCTCCCTCCCTCCTCCCTCTCCTCCCTTCCTCCCTCCCTTCCTCCCTTCCTTCCCCCTCCTCCCTCCCTCTCCCTCCCTTCCTTCCTTCTTCCTCTCCTCCCTCCCTTCCCTCCCTTCCTCCGTTCCTCCTTCCTTTCTCCTTCCCTCCCTCCCTTCCTCCCTCACCTCCCTCCCTTCACATCCTCGGTCCCTTCCTTCCTTCCTTCCTCCCTCGCCTCCCTACCCGTTCCATTTTCCTTCCCCCCTCCCTCACCTCCCTTCCTTCCTCCTTCCCTCCCTCCCTTCCTTCCTTCCTTTCTTCCTTCTTTCCTTCCCTCCCTTCCTCCCTCCCTCCTCCCTCCCTTCCTTCCTCTTGCTCCTCGTCTCCGTCCTTCCTCTTCTTCTTTCCATTCTCCCGTACACATCCCGTCCTCCCTTCCTGGTCCAAGTGCGTGTCTTTGCGCATCCTGATTTCCACGTTCCCCCCTTATGTTAGGGAATTGAATCAGTCTCATGCTCTGCAAGGCAGTACTGTGGAAACTAAAACCATCTCCCTGGGTCCCTGGCTACTATTAATGGTCAGTTCTTCCCCTTACCTCAGGGCCACCTCCCCCTCAAATGTACCCATTCTGTCCTTCTCTAACTTCCCCCTGCTATTGATGTTTTCATCTTGTAACTGTTCACTGGCTCATAGGCCCTTGGCTTGCTTTCTCAGCTCTGAGGGCCATGGGTAGCCTGTGGTGAGTGAGGGAGTGAGTGAGTGAGTGAGTGAGGGAGTGAGTGAGTGTGTGTGTGTGTGTGTGTGTGTGTGTGTGTGTGTGTATGCATGCACATGTGTGAGAGCCCATATGAGCAAGAAGTGCCCGCTATGTTCACACACATCCCAGACCCTCCATGGTTCCCTCAGCCCTGGCAGCTGCAGAACATCTTCTTTCTTCAGCTGTTCACACACAGTGGCCCACAATCAGGTGCAAGAGCCATTTCCACTGTCCCAGCTTTCTCTGCTGGCTGCATCCCCCAATCCTCCTCACTGCACGGACATCCCCTCTCCTGGCCCCACATCAGTTATTCCACACACATTTGTCAGGCATTTCAGTATGCAAAATCCAGGGCACAGACCCACACCAGTTTCCCTTCCTGCCTTTGAAGAGCCCAGACTGCACATCTCTCTTGTCATTTAAGCCCCCGAAGTGGAGGCCATGCCTGTAGCCGGCTTCCCCTGCAGATAAGCTGTCTAGGGAATGCTAGCAAGTGGGGCAGGGAGGAGGGCAGGAAGATGTTCCGACGCTGGGTTTTGTTTTGCTTTTCGGCAGTTTCCAGGGATTCTCCTTCCTGTGCCAATATCAGGCTTTTCCTGCCCGAGGTGTCTTTTCCTTAGTTGTCATGGATGTTGTCTTCCTTTATCAACAGTTGGGAGCTTTTTCCTAGTAGCTGCAGGCTTCAGAAGAATTTAAGCACTTTCCTGGCCAAAGCCATACACCATCAAGTGCCCTGGCCAGTCCTGAGCTTTCTCTACGGTCCCTCTGCTCTATGTTCTTCCGTTCCTAATCTGGGCTCTGGACCTTTGCAGAGCTCTGTAGGAAGGCATCAGAGGCCCAGAATGCTGACCTGACATCATCTGCAGTGTATGTAGGAAAGAAAGGGAGTTCTTGTTTTTTGTTTTTGTGGGGTTTGGTTTTTTGGTTTTTTTGGTTTGTTGTTGTTGTTGTTTTTGGTTTAGTGGTGTGTGTGTGTGTGTGTGTGTGTGTGTGTGTGTGTGTGTTTCAGTTTCCCCCATCATTGTGACAGGTGGTGAGAATATGATCCAGAACTAATGTCTTCTGGATTTCTCAAGATTCCCAGATTCAGGGAGACTTTGTGCGCAGGCCTTTTCCAGACAATTCCTATATAACTTCAGCGGCCTTTTAGAGCAGCACGCATTTTATGGTCGAGGTCGTAGAAAGACAGAGGAGCCAAGCAGCTGCCAGCCAGTTCCTGACACAGCCAAGCTGAGTCAGAAGAAGCAGGTCCCTCAAGTGTCAAAAGGTGAGGCCCTGGGTACAGGAGTGTTCCCTTCCTCTCAGGGTGACGAAGTCCATGAGGCTGGACCCTCCACCCTGTGCCTCATTCCTGTCTGGCTAAGGTATGACACATAGGAGCCAATTAGTGTTTGGTGACAGGCTGCTCCTATTTATGAGTGCCGGATCCACACTCATCCTGTCACTCTCTGCCAGGAGCAAACTCTGAGTGGCAAGGAATACCTGTCCTACCATACAGACATGGTCTTCTTCCCAAAACCCTCAACAGCACCTGGCTTTGGGAAGACATACCACACTAAGTGACCTTTCTTAAAAGGCAACTAGCTCATCCTGCCCCTAATCCCATCACTTTGTTTTAAAGATTTATTATTTAATTCAGTGTATGTATTTGTGTCTGCATGCCCTCAGAGGCCAGAAGAGCATGTCAGATCCCCTGGAGCTAGAGTTGCAGGTGCCTGGTACCTGGTATGGGTGCTTCGAACTCAACTCTGGTTCTCTGGAAAAGCAGCAAGTGCTCTTAATCACTGAGCCATCCCTCCAGCCCCAACTCTACTTAACTAAAAAAAATTGTATTTGTTGTTAGTGTGTAGAGGGAGGCACATGTGTGCCACGGAATATGTATGGAGGTCTAGGGACAACTTTTGGGAGTTGTTTTTTTTTTTTTTCCTTCTGCTGTGAGTTCTAGGGATTGGACTCAGTTTATGAGGCAAGCACTTACTTGCTGGCCATTTCATAAGTTCCACTTATTTTTAACTATTTAAGTACAGGGTCTTTCTTGGTCTCCCAAAATGGCCTTGAACTAATCGTCTCCCAAGCTCTAGGATTGCAGATGCCTGACAGTATCCCCTGAGCAGCTTCTTTTAAAAGTATTTTATAATTTTTAATTGTTGTAAAATGTGTAGTTACTGTTTTAACCTTCTCAGGAGCTTGGCTCAGTGTACAAGGCCCATTCATGTTCTAGAGCAAGCCATCTCTGCTATCATTTCTGCACACTTTTTGTTATTCCAAACTGAAGCCTCATACCATTAAATACAAACTCCTCCTACCTCATCTATTCCAGGTCTGTAGCTGTCATTCTACGCTCTGTCTCCAGCCACTCCAGGGACTGCTTAAAACTGGAATGGCACAGCTCTCATCCTTCCGTGACTGGCTTATTTCACTTAGCACAGTGTCCGCCTAGCTCGTCCAGGTCGCAGCACATGTCAGAATGGTGACTGTTTTCAAAGCTTGCTAATAATTCTGTTCTGTGGACAGATCACATGATGCTTCTCCGCCCATCTGGGAATGGGCACTTGGGTGGTTTCCAGTCTCTGGCTCCTGTGACTAAACCTCTGAATAAGCCTTCTGTGGATAAAGGTTGCCGTACACATATCTCTTTCAGACCTTGCTTCCAGTTGCTCTGTGTAAATTCACAAGTGGGATTGCTGGGTTCTGTGCTAATTCCACACTCAATTTATTAATCCTCTGCCATGCTGCTGTGCTTGGGGGCTGCACTGCTTGACACTCCATCACGGATATGTGTTCACTGCACTTGGCCCTTTTCAGCCTTCGATACAAAGATATGTTTCCCCACCATACTTTAATATTCCTGAAATTTAGATGCAGTTTATTATTGATACCACATCTTAGCTTATCAAGATTTCTATTCCTTCCTTTCTTAGAGGATCATAAATTACATCAATGTCCTTGTAACTCTGGTAGAGTTGAGCCGCTAGAAGTCCACGCTAAAATGATCATATGACCCCCTAGGGACTATTCAGACCCCCATCTAGCAATTGGAACCCCCCAAGAAGGACTTAATTCCCTGCTAAGTGACAGTCTGTGGCTCTAGCTGCCTCTGGAAGCCATGTGCCCTTTTACCTACAGTTCTTAGCATCTGTGAGTGAACTCATCAGCTGTTCAAGGTCTCCAGCATGTCCCCTCCCTCCTGCCCATCCCCTTTAGGTCTGCCAGTGATGTCATTGTCCCTTCCCCTGTCTGCTGACTTCTCTCACCATATTTACTCTCTTCCTGAATCCACTTATCTTACTTGTTCACTGGCCTCGTCTGTCCCCCAGCCGAGCCCACTTCCAGGTCTCTGGCCAGCTAAACTGTTTCCTCCCCCAGGCCCTCAGGGCCCACCCAGCCCAATTCCTCCATTGGTCTGTCACCTTTTTGAGTATTTCCTGTGGTTTCTATTTTTTTCTCCCTTAATCTGTTTTTTCTCAGATCCACCTCTCCACCCCCAAGCTGGCAGCCTCTGCTTTCTATCCACTTCCCCTGAAATCCCCACACCCTTCCGCCCTCTCCATCCTTCCGGTCTCCACCCCTCCAGGCAGACTCAGTGTCCTCAGCCGAGGAGTTCCCTGGAATACTCCATCACCAATGGTGGGGCCACATGGACTCTGTGCTACCAGGATCATTTGTTACAGACTTCTAGCGAGATATTGACTCCCAGGTGGCCCTGTCTGCACCCTGGGGCCTCCACATGCTTAGAAAACTGAGAAAGAGATCCCTGTAATCAATAGAACCCAGCATTGCCTGATGGGGGCCTGTCCCTTTCCTGGATGTACTCTACACTAGATCTACCCATGTGACCCCAGCTGGGAGGACTGTGGTGCTGGGAACCACACCATCTTACCATCCATCTTCTCTGGACCTTCATGTGGATATAAATGTCAGGGGAGTGATCTTCTCTGTGCTGTAGATGGTTCTGCGGTTGTGGGCTCCTCACTGATGCTTCTGGAACAGTGGCCCACAGGTACAGGGCATCCTGCCTAGACCTACCTCAGCTTGGCTGGTGAAGAAAGACAAGACTTCTCAAGGCTCCTTCTGGAGGGAAGACCTACCTCTGCCTTGGCTGGTGCCTGGTCCTTTGCATCGCCTCTGAAGATCTTCCTGGAGGAGAGGGGGCTTACACCTGTGACGCATGAGGCACCTAGGTGATCTAACAGGGGCTTTAGCCCACCTGGCAGCCCAAGCTCTTTTCCTAGCTCAGCTTTCGCTTCTGTGTTCAATGTGGGTGCTTCCTGCCGCTGCTGCCACCGCCGCTCTTTGGCTAGTCAACGCCATGTAAGGCTTAAATCCCATGGCTTATATCTCAACTCACCAAGGGAAAGTTTCTGCCTCTTGTTACTGAGCAGTCCATGTTCAAGGACCATTTGACTCCTTCCCATTCACAATCACTCACTGCTTTCTCCCATTCATCCATCCATTCATTCATTCACCAAGGATATCACAACACCTGCTGTCATGGGCTGACCACTGGGTTATGGGAACACAGAGACTAAAAAGGTATCAAAGCCATTCATCATAGTGTATCCACTGGACACCCTCAGTGTGCAGGCCTTGTAGGTGGGTGCCACGGCATTTCAGTCTTTGCGTTCCTGTCACCCAATATACAAGCTGGAACAGCAGATGTTCAGTAATCTTTGGAAAATATGAGTGAGCAAATAGCCAGGTGACACCAGAGGGACTTGAAGAGGGGGGGCTCAAAAGATTTGTCACATGTCTTCAAAGGAGAGACTCTTTCTTGTTTTGACTCCCATCCCTGTGGCTACAAGTTCCACTTGTTGGTGATTCCCACAGAACTGAGGGTTCACCTCCCCGGATTCAAGGGGAGGCAAAGCTAGAGATCAATGCCACCTCTTCCTGTAATGTCTCTCAAGATGTCCCCTTCATAAATCCCAGCCCAGCAGCCCTGTTCCTCCAGTTCCTTCTCCTGGGACTGAGACTCCTTCTAAGGGGTGTGTGTGTGTGTGTGTGTGTGTGTGTGTGTGTGTGTGTGTGTGCCCATGAAAGTATGCTTGAGTGTGTCTGAGGGTATGAGTGGAATCCTGGGTCCATGTGTATGGCTGGTGTGAAGGGGTGTGTGCTGATAGACATGAAGGTGACAGTATGTGTAGTGACCTGAACAATGCTGTCACACACCAGTGCAGGGCATTCACCAAGAGAAAAGTCAGAACTGCTTGCCAGCTCTGCTTTGGCACTTAGGGTTCTGCAGGCCACGAAGCCTATTTGGTGATCAGAAATCCCACCCAATTCAGAGAGCAGTTATAGTCTAGAAGAATGTCAGAATCCTGGGGCCATCAGGCCCTTGGGTCGTGATGTTACACTTCTGCTTGGGGCCTGGAGGAGCCAAGGAGGTCTTTGCCTTAGACTTGTGCCTTTTCCTGGGTGTCCTCCTAAACTGTTGTCCCATTGGGCCCCTGTGCACAAGCAAGGTTGCAGGGGCAGGAGTCCTATCTGCTGGAGGACATGTGCTAGAGGACATGGTGATACTGGGCAACACCAGAGCTTGAGACATGATGGTACTGGGGGCCACAGTGATACTGAGGGACATAATGGTGCTGAGGACATGATGATGTCAATCAAGGACATGGTTCTGTTGGAGTATACCGAGACACTGTGGGACATAGTGATGGCTGGAGGATATGTTGACTGGAAGGTATGATATTTTGGATTGATTGAATCTCTGAGGCATAGTGGCATTGTGGGGTATGATGGACAAGATCATACCAGTAGACACAGTGATTCTAGGGACATACTGATGTGGTAGACATGATGGTACTGGAGAAATGGTGATTGATGCCCATGTACATGGTGGTGCTGGGGACAGTATGGTGCTTCCTTCCTCTCTGGGTTTGTCATCAAAGGCTGTTATTGTGAGTGAAAATGAGCATCAGGAGGGACAAACAGCCCCCATGGGCAGGCACTGAGGAATAACTGTTCCTGGAGCTGTAGGAACGTCGGCCGGAGGGCTAATGGGAACAGCTTGCAGGGATTAGCTGGCAGGGAGGAGGTCTCGGGAGCTAATTATACATCAGTCCAGAGATGAGAGGATTACAAGGCTCTTTTGTGCCCCGTGCTTTTGAAAATGAGAGAAGAGTTTCTTTCTGTCCAACAAATGGGTCTAAATGAAGAGCAGCACCAGGGAGGAGGGAGTTGTGGCCCTGGTAGCCTCCCATGCACATGAAGGATGTCCACTGTGGCTCTGAGCACTCCTGAGTCGGGACAATCCTGCTCTAACCCCATCAGCTCAGATCCAGCCCCCAGCAGGAAGCTCTATGAGGGTAAAGGTTATCAAGACACGTTTATTTCTCAGACATGAGACTGGGTACCCTGGAGGGTGTAGGTTCTGCTTCCCAGGTGGGGTAAGCTGGAGAAGGCAGGGCCTGGCCGGCAGGAGCTGCGGGAGATGCTACACTAACAGTGGGGCTTGGAGAGGTCTCAACAAAGAGGTCAGCCACCCTGAGATGCAGGGCAGGGCCACCTCACAGGGGAACCTCAGAGTCCTTCTGTGAGAAGAGGCCAGGCTCACAGAGTCGACAGGGCACATGTGGGAGAAGGCTTTGGGTAGTAGAATAAAGGTGCAGACTCTTTTCTACAGATCTGGGGAGCCAGAAAGGTTTGGGGACACAAGAAGAAACTGCGTTTCAGGGTAACCTGGCTGCCATGGGCAGAGGTGACCTGGGACAGGAGAGGCAGATGAAAGGGTTTTGCAAATGTCCTGTGGGAGGTCAGAGGGCTGCACACCATGGGATAGTGAAAGTGGAAATGGACAGTGGGGACAGATCTGTGCCTTAGTCTTTCCTGTTGGTGGCAGCAAGCTGATAACCACCCATAGAAAAGACTTTCGGGACCTTCTACACGACTTTAAAAAGTTGTGTTTTTTTAAAATATTTCATTTGTTTGTGAATGCGTTTATGAGTGTGTCAGTGTGTGTGTGTGTGTGTGTGTGTGTGTGTGTGTGTGCACCCATGAGGGTCAGAGAATAACTTATGGGAGTTGGTTCTCTCCTTCCACTACGTGGATCCCAGAGATCGAACTCAGGTCATCAGTCTTGGCAGCAGGTATCTCTACCCACTGAGCCATCTTGCTAGCCCCATAGCTTATTTTTACTATTGATGCAAACAACAACTAGTCATGAAGACACAGGATGTGAAGTGATGCGTCTTGCTTTAGGTTATATAGACAAGGGTGTCGAGTCTCCTTGTCTGATTCCCTGTCCCTAGAGGGTTTGGAACCAGTGCTGGAACCCCAGCCCCCCCCCCACCTAACAGCTGGATGAATGGAGTCCAGAGGGACAGGGATCCCCAGGGCATGTGGGGAGACCTCAAGAGAGGGAAGCCTGCTGCCTGGAGCTCTTGACTCTGTGTCTAGCATTCTACCTGCGAGGGTCACTCTTTGTTCTGACTACCTACATTTTTAGAGGAGAAAGCCTGAGGTCATTCAGGGGGGTTGTCTGTTGGCAGAAAAGGGCAAGAGAAACAGCCAGAGGGGGGAAGAGACTGAAGACTTTTGACCCTTGCTCTATGTTAAGCGCTTCAGACGTAGACATTCATTTGTGTCCTATAATCACTATCCAGACTAAGCTGAATTCTACAGATGGGGCTAAGTAAGCCACTGTCCTCCCAGGTGACATGGGTAGCAAGTGTGGGAGGTAGGGCTTGGCATAGATATGCCCAATACTAAATCTTTACCTTTGAACCCTGGTGGATCAAACTGTCTCTACACAGCTGGATGGAACTAATTTGGGGTGTCAGGAAGTACCTCCATAACGAAGAGAAGAGACTAGATTGTCCTAACCTGTGACTTGCCCTCTGAGCCTCTCTTTCTTTGTCTGTACAGCTGTCTGGGCCTCCACATCATGAACAGCACCCCAGGAGACGTACGGGAAGCTCCCGCCCCAAGCCACCGGCAGTGTCTCCTGCCCTCTGTGGCTCACACCCCCTCTGTCACCGAGGTGACACCAGCTAAGAAGATAACCTTCCTCAAGCGAGGGGATCCCCGATTCGCCGGGGTTCGCCTGGCTGTTCACCAGCGCACTTTCAAGACCTTCAGCGCCCTAATGGATGAGCTATCTCAGCGCATGCCTCTTTCCTTTGGGGTTCGCTCCGTCACCACACCCCGGGGCTTACATGGCCTCAGTGCCCTGGAGCAGCTGCAAGATGGGGGCTGCTACCTCTGCTCCGATAAGAAGCCCCCTAAAACCCCCAGAGAGTCAGGCCGCCTGCAAAGGAAAAGCCCCTCTGCTAGGCAGTCACGGGGGCATGAAGGTGGGCATGAAGCTCCAGAAACATCTTCTTCCTGGAAGGGTCCCATGGCGCCAAGGAGGATGACACTGGTGAAGAATGGGAATCCTAGATGCCAGCAGACAGTGGTCCTCAGTCACAGGAACACCAGGGACCTGACGGCCTTCCTCAGCAAGGCCTCCGAGCTTCTGCGCTTTCCCGTGAAGCAGGTGTATACCATCAGTGGGAAGAAGGTAGGCTGTGGGGGCAGGTTTGGACCTTTGGACCTTGGGTCAAAATACATAGGTGGTGCCGGGCGGTGGTGGTACACGCCTTTCATCCCAGCAACTTGGGAGGCGGAGGCAGAGCCAGGCGGATCTCTGTGAGTTCGAGGCCAGCCTGGTCTGCCAAGTGAGTTCCAGGAAAGGCACAAAGCTACACAGAGAAACCCTGTCTCGAAAAACCAAAAATAAATAAATACATACATAGATACATAGGTAGACTAGGAAGGCATCTTTGATTGCCCACTGTTAATTAGAGGTGAAGAGTGGAGACATTGAGTCAAATTGGTTAACCAAACAACAATCACCAGGCCTGGGGGGGGGGGGGGGGCTCGGCTCAGTAAAGTGCTTTGCCAGGCCAGCATGAGGACCTGAATCAGAAGTCAGACACACACACACACACACACACACACACACACACACACACACACACGGCTACCCTACTCATAGCTCCCTTTTAGTAAGCACTTAGCACACAGCAGGCTCTGAACATTGCCCGCGCTCCTCATCTGCTATGCAGTCCTCCCCAACACCGTATTTCCATGTGAGTCTAGGGCAGGAAACAGATCACTCAGGGTACCTTGAGCATTGAGAGATTTAACACAGGACATTAGGGGCAGGTCTGGAAAGCTGGAGTGTGGGATCAGGGCTGGGTTGACAGAGATAGCACACCACACCCTGCAGGTAGCGCCTGCCTTTACTGGAAGCACTGTGAATGTTGAGTTCAAGAACACATCGGTGGGGCCAACAGCCAGGCATGGGAAACAGTGCTCAGGAAGCGCAGCTGCATCTCAACTCCCAGGACTTCTAGAGGGATGAGTCGGCCGTGGCCACCTCGGCTGCCATCACCTCCTGATTCTCACATGCACACAGCAACACCAGCCAGGCGGGGGATGAGGTGGTGTGTACTGAACAGTTTCCTGCTCAGTCTTGATCAAAGGCACCCAGTTGAGGGAGAACACAGGCTGCACTTGACCCTAACTGCAGAGGCTAGTAAGTGTAGCTGGCTCCTTCCTAGGTCTTGCAGAACACAAGTCTCTGACAAAAGTGGGCATTTCGGGAAACCGAGCTAGGCTGATCTAGCTCTCTCTCCCCACAATCTGGTCCTGTATCTGCTTAGCCCTGGGGCCTCCTATAGTCAGAACTGTATTTACTAACGAGGTGTGGTGGCACATGCCTAGAATCCCAGCACTCGGGAGACGGCAGCAAGAGACCTGCACATTGGAGACCAGCCTGGCCTACACACGGAGTCTAGGTTTGTCTCAAGAAACAAAAGCAAAAGCATATTTGCTTTCTGCCCCAAGCCACATCATCTCTATGCTTTCTGCCTTCTAGTTTGGTTACAAGCTATCCTCTCTCAAAGTCTATCAAAGCCAGTAGCCCCCAGAATTCCTTGCATAAAGTAGCACAAGAAATCAAGAGCAAAAGCCAGGAAATTTGTTACAGCACGTATCTCAGAGAGCAGGAAAGAAAGTCAGGGGCAACTTCCCACAAGGCTGTGGTTAGTGTTTAAATTGTCCTTCCATGACTCACCTGGCATTCCTTCCCTCTCTGTTGGCACCTCTGCTGATGGGGGTCAGGCACCTGATGGAGTGACTAAACCATGGTCCTTGCAGGCTGAGTCCTCTGGGCTCCTTCTTATATAGGGGTCCTGGGGCCTTTTGTTACCTTGTCCTACTGCACATGGCAGCCACAGAGGGCTCCCAACAAGGGTGTCCCCACTGTGAACAGCAACCAGACTTCCGCTTGATAATCAGAACCTATTGACCATCCTACACAGGAACCCTCCTGCTGCCTGGTTGGTTCATTAGCTTGGGGTGCCTGGTGACTGCCTTAACTTCCAGTTCCATGGGGCATTCTCCCTGGGGTCCCAAGTCTACCAAACCATCAAGGCCCAAAGCTGAGGGGATGAGAAGTAACGTATGCATCTGGGCCACAGATGTGTCAATGACAAGGTGTGGTGGTATATACCCATAATCCCAGCACTCAGCGGATTGAAGCAAGATAATTGTATGTTGGAGAACAGCCTGGGCTACACAGAATTCTAGGGTAGTCTCAACCAATGAAAGTAAAAGCATCATATTTACTTTCTGCCTTAGGCCACATCATCTCTATGCTGTCTGTCTTCTAGGAGAATGAGAGTCATTCTCATCCCCAGGTGTCTGTGGTCCATAGGAAAGCAAAGCAGTTCACATCACTTGCCTTGGAAATGCATATCATATCCTATAGTAACACAGCTCAACCTCCCCAGCTAGTTGCCACATGGAATCTTCCAGAGAATATCCATCCTACTATTCCACATTATGAGAGTGATAGAGCATATGGCTATAAAGTGAATTCTTACTGTTTGTTTTGAGATGGGGTCTCCCTATGTAACCCTGGCTTACCTGAAACTCTCTATGTATTCCAGGCTGGCCTACAACTCAGATATCCAGCTGTCTCTGCCTCTTGAGTGCTAGGATCAAAGGTGTGTACACCACTATTCCCAGATATACAGTAAATTGTACTGGTGTTAGCTCATGGCCTCGTATCTTCTGCAGTGACGTCAGCCATCTTCCTGGGTTGTGCTGGTGTCAAGTGGGCATTCTGTAGGCCCACGATAGTGATGCTAAAAGAGAATGGCTGAGGACCACCTTTATCCAAAACGAAAGTCTACTCCATTCCAGTGAGTACAAACTGCCCCCAACAGAGATGTCCTCATTACGTAATAGCAGCCGAGTCAGAGGGGTTCAGTTGGATTAGCTTCCCACCAGGTGTCTGGCACCCACTGAGCAGGCCTATCTGTCCATGTGATAATCACCTTTTGGTGACCACTTAGCAATGACAAGAATGTCCTCACCCACCAGCCAGTTGTGGAAGAGCCTCTGGGAGCTGCTTCTCTAGATTTCTTACCACCAACCCTCCAATCTTGGTCCTGCTGAGTCCTAGCCACTACCTATCTATTGTTCCCTCTGTAAGAGTCAACCAAATCCAACCATCCCCTGGACAGCCTCCCCTACACCCTTCATGGCCCCTGAGTGGGTCTGTCCACTGCCTTCTCAGCATTTGATGCTACAGTGGTGAGATGGAGTAGAAATCTACCCAAAGAAGAAATGTGCCTTAAGGATGAATAGAACAAAGGGCCTTCCTACTGAACCAGGCTAGATGGTAGAGTGCAACACAGTTGTGTGTGATTGTGGGGAGGGGATATGGGCCCCTTGGATAAAGACTAAGGAGCACAAGACTCATGTGCTTGGTTTTGCAAGCAACTGACTTCCAGATTGACTAGGTCACTTTTCATCCCCACGGACCATGAGTGACAGGTCCTGATGTCCCACTTCCTTGCATTTGATGTTGTCCTGGGGTTTGGTTATTCTCATAGTTTCATGGTGGGGTGTGTGTGTGTCTTTTTGTTACTGAGCACACCCTTCTAATTTGAAATTATTTCAAAGAACACACTATGCACTTTAAAAGCCCCTGACACTACACACTGCCATTCATGCTGTAACACAGGCCTTCAGATATGCAGGGCCTCTGGGGCCAAGGAACTACTCTAAGAGTGAAGTCCTGGAGTGATGCATCCTGCTCATCTCTGAGCCAGGAGTTGGCAGCAGCATATCCTGCTGTTGGGTCTAAGGGAAGGGTAGAATTTGAGAACAGATGACTCTCTGGGAGAGGAGCAGTACTTTGCCCTCACTGATCCACTCAAGCAGAGGCAACTGGCTTGAATTATACTGAAAAGTTATCAAATACTTGTGGTGGTATTGTGTTCCCCAAAATATTGTGCACCCTAATAAACTTATCTGGGGTCAGAGAACAGAACAGCCACTAGATACAGAGGCTAGAAAATGGTGGCGCTCACGCCTTTAATCCTAGCATTCCAGAGGCAGAAATCCCTCTGGATCTCTGTGAGTTCAAGGTCACATTAGAAACAGCCAGGCGTGGTGACACACACCTTTAATCCCAGGAAGTGAGCCTTTAATCCCAGGAAGTGAGGGCAGAAAGGTATATAAGGCATGAAAACCAGGAACTAGGCTGGTTAAGCTTTCAGGCTTTTGAGAAGCAGTTCAGCTGAGAACCATTCTGGATGAGGACTCAGAGGCTTCCAGTCTAAGGAAATAGGATCCACTGAGGAACTGGAGAGGTGAGGTAGCTGTGGCTTGTTCTGCTTCTCTGATCTTTCCGAATTCACCCTAATACCTGGCTCCTAGGTTTGATTTTATTAATAAGACCTGTTAAGATTCCTGCTACATTTATTTGGCCCCCAATGTGGAAAGGGGATCATGAAGGGGACTCCACCTGGGAACATGACAGACTGAGAATCAGATCTCCACATGGAGGCATTGAATGTTCTGCTGCAAGCACTTTACCAAATGTATTCTGGACAACCATGTATGCTCGGGGAAGCAGCTTAATGGCCCTGACCTTTCTATCCAGAGTAACCTGTGGTCTGGCTCTCAGCTGGTGGAGACAGAGAAAGAGATCCTGCAGGCAGTGGGCTCTCAGCCCCTGGCTGTGATGGAGGCATTATGGGGTGTGGGAACCCAGAATGGCATATGCAAGGGTTAGGAAGGCCTGAGGGAATGGGACCTTCCTTCTTGGGCCTTCTGGAGCAGAGAGTCTCTGCAGGCCAGGCTCCCAACTCCATGTTCACATCCTCCAGGTGGACTCTCTGCAGACACTCCTGGATGGTCCCTCCCTGCTGGTGTGTGCTGGAAACGAGGCCTTCAGACGCCTAGAGATGGAAAATTATGGAGGGAACAGGACCAGAACCTTCTCTGGTGTGACTGCAAGGAGTGAACGTGGTGAGTAGATTCTGGGCCTTCCTGGCTTCTTTAAATGGAACAGTGGCTCCACAGGCTTGGTTGTTATCACTTCCAGACCCACAGGAAAGATGCTTTGGCTGGGTTCCTAGGTCTTCCAGCTACTTTGGGTCCTTCTTGCTGTTTCCTTCTTCCATCAGCCTTAAGTGAGCAGAGCATTGCTGGGAACACCTGAGATCCGTGTAGATTATGACACAGGGAAATCTGAGCTCCAGGTCTCTAGGATCTAAAATAACCATTAAGATTCTCAGTGGACATGTCCTCATGTCTGAGATGCTGAGCCCTGTGAGTACAGAGAACATTTAAGTCCTTCAGAGTCATGGCTGTCTTAGGCAGCAGTGGTGGTCTACAGTGGTTACGATGATTAAAACACACCACAATCATGGACCATCCATTTGGACATATAGATCCATCAAAAAAGCCCACAGAGGGTCAGGGTCTAGGCTTTGTGGTTAAAATATACATGATTTTGAGGGCACAGTTCCCAAGTGAAGGGTAAAAATTACAGCCCAACTGCTGGACTGATAGTAGAGTTGGGTGAATGAACAAAGGTCTGTGTTTCGTGGGACTCCATTAAGAAAATGACCAAGGACAGTACCAGCAACTATGGCACCCCAGTGGCTGGACAGAAGACAATGTCTAGGCACACACTACAAGAGCCACCAGGCCTGCTTGATGCTTTCTCCGGTCCGGAAGTGTTCGTGAGGTCTGTTCTGCTGGACTCAGGTACATCCCACCAAGCATAGCTTGGGAAATAAAATGAGAACCACCCAGGACCCCATTCTTCCCTAGAGCTACTTTCTTTTTTGTTTTGTTTTGTTTTGTGTTTCGAGACAGGGTTTCTCTGTGTAGTTTTGGTGCCTATCCTGGATCTCACTTTGTAGCCCAGGCTGGCCTCGAACTCACAAAGATCCACCTGGCTCTGCCTCCCGAGTGCTGGGATGAAAGGCGTGCGCCACCATCTCTGGGCTTTAGAGCTACTTTCTATCACCCAAGGCCCCAGCTTTTTTTTCTGCCTGCGGGGCAGACTAGACTATCACAGACTGATGTAGTGTGTTTAGACCTCTCCCAGCAATCTTTCTTCAGCCCAAGAGCTTGGCCATTGTGAGAGGGATGGGTCACTGTGAGTCATGTCAGTTGACATTGTATGGTCAGATCACTGGCAGTAGCCTGAGCTTCCTCCTATGCCAGGTCAATGAATCCCTATGGTGTGTTTTCATCTGCAATGCCACTATCTCTCCAGCCCCTGATTGTGCTGGTGCCTATACAGCAAACATTAATATGCAACAAGTGTTCTGTGCAAGAAGCTTTCTGTGCAGCAACTCAATATGCAGTGAGTACTGTATACATGGCTGCATGTAACAAAGCAGTATTAATGAGTTGCATAGCAGCAGGTAGCTGGTGGCTTTGGGCTGGATTCACACTCAGTTCTTTCTTAGTGCTCTGTGACACCCATGGGTCCTTCTAGAATGGCTCTGACCCTTGCCTTTCTGCTGTTGCATGTCCCAGTTACTCTCTTCTCTCTTGTTCCACTGTGCAACAGGCTGCTGGGGACCAAACGCCAAGCAGAGTGTGATGCACTCAAGGGCCAGGTCTGGCAGAAGGCTGCGGCAGTTTTCCTTGATGTCAGAGAATGACCATCCGGCATCTGGTCATCAGGCTTGGCCAGGGCCTGCTTTGAACAGGTGCCCTCCGGACACACCTGCCCAACCTGGCTCCTTGGTGGCTGCTGATGATGTGGAGAAGAAGGTCTGCATGAATGAGGATGGCAGCCTGTCTGTGGAGATGAAAGTCCGCTTTCAACTTCTGGGCGAGGATACCCTGCGGTGGTCCCAGAGGGTGGGGCATGCCAGTGTCTGTACCCCAACCAGTGAGGAGGTCCAGGTCCTGAGGGAAGCTGATCCCTTCTGTTACAGTCAGGAGGGCCACCCTTGTGGGTTCTTGGCACATGGGGCACAGGGGCGGGGTCCCTGTGATGGAGAATACCAGAGAGCCTTTGATGTGGACCAGGAATCACAGCCCAACTATGACATTTGGAGGAACCCCCTGACCACCCCTGGGGGTGCAGGTGCAACTCAGAGGAGGAGGTGGGGCCTGTCTAAACTCTCTGGATGCAGGAGCCACTGGAGCCAGGGTGCCAATGACAGGAAAGGACAGGGCAATAATAGTGTCAGCCCGGTCTCAAGTCCCAGGCACCCTGGAAGTACCTGGCCAGGCTCCTGCTGTCCCTGGACTCCAGGAGGTGAGACAGACAGCGAGACCTTGCATCCAGTCTCCTCAGCTTCTTCCCAAAGTGGGGCTGAACTAGAAACTGGTAAGGGCCCCTGCCTAGAGGACGCAGGACCCTGTGGCTTGGGACCTGAGACCCGAGGTATGGAAAGGGCCCTTTCTGATACATCAGTCAGTGCTGAGTCTGCTGAGGGGTCTAGTGAGTGTGGTAGCCAGCATCACAGAGGCTCAAGCCAGGTGAGGGTCACGGTTTCCCAGAGGCAAGCCACCCAAGGCGACAGGCCCTGTGTTTCCACCCAGAGTCTCTTATCTTTGAGCCACATGAACCCTCAGACGGAGAAATGCAGACAGAGCACCGGGTGCCAGGAAGCCAGAGGTGAGCCTGAGCTGAGGCTGCCCCTGGTTCCAAGCTCTTTGGACACACAGAGAGATGCTCTCCTAGCTCCTGCCAGTGCCCCAGCCCAACGGAGGCAGAAAAAGCAGAAGAGGCCAGCTGGTATTATGTACTTGCCCAGTGTCCCTGTCCCTTGCCAAGTGGCTCAGAACGGCCATGCCAGGCAGTGTGACTATTGCAGGAACACTCAATCCTCGCTGGACACAAATGCAATACCTCAGGAAAGAGAACAGGCCTGCCCAGGAGGCCCTGCACCACGATCTCCTCCAAACTCACCCAGTGCTGGGCATCAGGCCTCCAGCAATCTGAGATCACCATTCTCTAGTTCTCTGGACTTTCAAGGCCCACAAGCCACCAGCAAAGCCACCACCATACCCATGAGTGACTCAGACGGTGCGTCCAGCTTTTACCGTCCTAGAACTCACTCTGCAGAGCCAGTAGGGGACATTGAGTGTCCAGCTCACTCTCCAACTCCCACACCTGTCCATAGAGGAGACATTGGCTGCCTGTGGGACAAGGCAGGGACCACCCCTGAGCCTCCCTCGTCCTCTGTGTCACTGGCAGAAGACCCAAGACCCCACCAAGATTGCTGCTGCTCACAGGTGGCAGCATCCTCTGTCCTCACAGCCCCTAGTGGTCAAACACAGGCCCCCTTCTCTGAGACCTGCTTGGGGGCCAGCAGCTTCTGTCCGACTCCCCCCCAGGAGCAAATACGTTCCAGAAAGGATCCTACAAGCAGCAGGAGTACCAGCAGTGACCAGAATCAAGCTGATGGCCATGCTGAGCCCAGGAAGACTCCTCTGGGAAAGTCTCCTGGTACCAGGGGAAGCTTTGAGGAGCAGAAAGGGGATGGTGGTATCACACCCAGTGCTCTGCCCTACACCTCTCCAGATGCTGTGGTTCGTGAGTGGCTAGGCAACATCCCAGAAAAGCCGGTACTCATGACATACGAGATAGAAGGTGAGACCACAGAGGTGGCCAGTGATGGCCCAGAAAGTCCTGAGGACGACCTTGGTGGTGGCTGCTCTCTGAAAGCCCTTAGGGAACTGGTTCAGGCCAGACAGCAGTCCCCAGAAGGGGTCACTGATGAGCAGCCAGAGCCAGCAAAAGTCCTTCCAAAGACTGGTTCTGTGTGCGGCAAACTAGGAGGTGATCCACATCAAGATGCAGCATCAGGTGAAGGGGTCAAGGCCCCTGCAGAAGCTGGGATAGGAGAAGGGACCACTATAGACCATGGTGTGAGCCTACGTGCGCTGCCCAGCAGGGTCTCAGCCTCCACACAGATCATGAAGGCCCTGCTGGGCTCCAAGCCAGGCCGGCCCAGCAGTCTACCAGAGGTCTCTAACACAGTAGCTCAGAGGCTCAGCTTCTCTGCTGGGGCCTTCATCGCCTGCCTTGCCAAGCTCCATTTCTTTGATGAGGATCTGGGCCCTCTGGATGGCAATGCAAGACTTGAAGAGTCCCCTAGGTACAAGGAGATGCTGAGCATCTCCCAGGCCTTGTGGCCTGGGAGTGAGCTTGGACAAAGCCAGCTGGGCATTGGCCTCAGGAAACTCACTTCACACCAGGCTCTGCTGGGGACTGAGGACTGCACACCCACATCCTCCTCTGGTGTGGATGTCAGCAGCGGTTCTGGAGGCTCAGGAGAGAGCAGTGTGCCCTGTGCCATGGATAATAATACCCTGGCTCCCAAGAGGGTAGATTTGCCCCTGAAAATCCCCACTCAAAGACCTGATTCCAGGAACCAGGGGTACCCAGAGGTACTGAGTCATTCCGAAGCCTCATCTGGCTCCCAGGCGTGGCCTGGCACCACCAGTGGGGAGGAATTGGGTAAAGGTAGCAGGAAGCAGGAGTGGGGCAGCATTTCAGAACAATCAGCTGAAAGCACAAGGCTGGAAGAGGAGGCCCAATCAGAAGAGGCAGAAGGGAGGGTAAGAGAGATGCTACAGGAAGATGGTGTCCATGGGGAGAGCCTTCCGGAAGTGAAGGCTGGAGTCTGCAGTCCAGAAATACTTCGAGCTGGCTCTCGGCATGGGGAGGGCTCCCCAGAAGACACCAGAGTGTCAACGGATGAAGCAGGAAGAGATGCTGCCTCTGGAGGACCGTGGCCCCTAGATGAGAGAGAGGAACCCACAGAGTCCCCTCACGGTTTCCGTGAGAGCAACTCAAACGTTAGCAAGAGTCAAAGTGTTCACATATTGGAGCAAGGATTGGAAGAGGTGTCCACCATGGCTGCCATGGGCTGCGAGCAAGCCAGTATCAAGGCCAGCTCAGGAACCAGGGAGATGAACGCATCCACGGCCCACAGAGGGTCTCTGGACCCTGACCCAGTCTGGGTGTCCAAGCTGCTGAAGAAGATAGAGAAAGACTTCATGGCTCACCTGGCTGGTGCCACAACTGAACTCCGAGCCCGATGGAACCTTCACGACAACAGCCTGCTGGACCAGATGGTGACCGAGCTGGAGCAGGATGTGGGCCGAAGGCTTCAAGCAAGCACTATCAGGGAAGTCAGGAAGATCCAGAGCCGGCAAGGGAGGATGGTCCCAGAACCACCCCGGGAAGCCCTCAAAGGTCAGACGTCGCTACAGACAGAGCAGCGCAGGCGCCGCCTTCGGGGCCTGCGCAACTTCTCAGCCTTCCCTGGCCAGGGCCCCCTCTCCCTCACCCTGGAGGATGGGCCCACTCTCAGTACAGCCTTAGGGACCAGGCCAGGTGTGGGGGCCGTGGGGGCCGTGTGGGATGAGTTCTGTCCCTGTGAAGTCTGCCTGAAGAAGAAGATGACCCCTAAATCCCCAAAAGATGCCACAGGAGTCTCCAGCGCACCGGTCAAAAAGGCCTTTGACCTCCAGCAAATTCTACAGAGCAAGAAAGGAAGTAGGAATAGGGAGGCCATGGAGGTGGCCCCTCAGAAGGCAGGGATGATGTTGCCTCAGGAGGACCCTAGAAATGTCCAAGGAACTGATGGAAAGCAGGAGCTGAGGTTGGGGCCTGAGGTAGATGAGGGAGAGGAGGGGGAAGAGAGGCAGCAACTGAGAGGAGAGACGGATCCTGAGTTCTTGGAAGAAGAAGGAGCTGGCTGCCATGTACCAGAAGAGGGTGCAGCCACTTCGAGAGAAAGGGAAATCCACATCAGTGCTGCGCAAAAAAGCCTGCAGTTAGAGGAGAGTGTGGCCAAGAAGGAAGAAACCCCACGCCTGTGCTTTAGAGATGGAGACGCTTTGGAGGCTTCGGGAATACAGGGTGATGGTGGCCGTTCTGTGGAGACTCGGGATGCTTCCAGAGAAAGACAGCCAGAGGTAGAAGGAGGAAATCAAGATGAAAAGGAGACCAGCCCTTGGGTTAGTTCGGGAGAGAGCCAGAGAGGGGTGGTTTCTGAAAATAGCAGCCTAGACCACGAGAGGAGGCTCCACAACCACCACAGAAGGCCAGGCCCCCAACGCCGCCATGCAGCGCACTGCACCAGGGCATCATCTCCGAGCAACTGCTCACAGGTGTCTCAGAAGGGCTCAGAAGAAGATTTTCCAAGTAGAGAACTCAAGTGCACCAAAGCCAAGAACAGTAGGGACTTAGATGCAGAGAAAAAAGTCACCACGATGTACCCAGAAAGTTCCTCTTCTGAACAAGAAACCCCCTCCAGCCCAAGACCTCCAAAGCAGGAGGAAGAAGTCTGTCGTGCAGAAGATGAAGAGACAGCTGGAAGCTTGATTTGTACCCAGGTTGGGGGTAGGGTAGATGGCTTTGGCCAGGATGATTTAGATTTCTAGATATCAACTGATAGGATAGTAATGAGTCTGAGTGATGTCTGCATAAATATATTAGCCATGCACCCAAGGGAATATCAAACCACTACACAAGGGACATGGACAAAGACAAGGAGTTGATACCCTCCCTGGACCTGCAGGATCTAGCTGCAGGAGGCTATGGTGGGAGAATAGAGAGTTCAAGCCCTGCCTGGGCTATAGAGCAAGTTCAAAAGCCAACTTGGGCAACTTAGTGCGACATTGCTTCAGGGTCTGAGACTATAGCCCAGTGGCAGAGTGCTTGCCTAGCATATTTGTGGCTCTAGGTTCAACCTTGACAGTAACAACAATGAAAAGGACTTGCCAAAGATAGACCACATCTGTGCTGTCCCTGGGATCTAAATTCAAACCCCCATACTCAGTGTACAGCATTAGCTGTGAGCCTGACATGTTATCAGATGTCAGCCATTCCTCTGTCCACACAGCCCAAGAGCATAAAAGGGTCTGGAAAGACACCTTGGAGCATCTGTTTGCATTGGCTTTTATGAGGGAGTTTCTCTCTCTCTCTCTCTCTCTCTCTCTCTCTCTCTCTCTCTCTCTCTCTCTCTCTATCCCTTGTTCCTTTCCCCCTAGCTTCTCTGAGAACATTCACCTCTTTTGACTTTGAGGCACTTTTTTGCTGGTCTGGAATATATGTGGTGACTCTACAGATGTGAAACACTTGGGAAAAGCAGGTACATTCAGGGTCATGGGATAAAGTTTGTTCTCAGTCCCAATGTCCTGGGTTTCATCCCCCACAATTCATACTATTTGTGAGGGGAAAGCAAAGAGTCAGAAGGAAAAGTGAGCGACCAGAGATCGCAGGCAGCTTTGGAAAGGGACCAGACGCAACACCCTCCATCACTTTCTGGATGTTTTGTTGAAATTGTTCTCTGTATAATATTTATATACTGCTTTTCCAAATGCTTAAATATATAAGGACTTACTATAAATGAATACGATAAATGCTGAAAAAGTTTCAAATTCGTATTTTAATTCCTGAGGAATTTTCCTGGATATGAATAGAAAAATAAGTCACCATTTCCTTATCATTGACCTCTCTCTGTCTGTCTCCCTCTACCTCCCCCCCCCAAGTGCACGCACATGTGTGCGTGCGTGTGTGTGTGTGTGTGTGTGTGTGTGTGTGTGTGTGTATTATATCAATGTAAGTGCAGCTGGCTAGCAGGCACGTGAAGAGTTCAGAGGCTGACAATGGAAAGTCTTTCTCAATCATTTCTCCACCTTTTTCTGTTTTTAATGGCAGGGCCTCTTGTCAAACCTGGAGCTTGCTAGCTGGCCAGAATCCCCCAGAAGCTGCCTGTCTCTGCTTCCCTATTCCTGGACTTGGAAACGCATGCAGCCACGCCTGGCTTTTTAGAGAGTTCTGGAGACCCAAACCCACACTTTCATAGCAAGCACTTTACCTGCAGAGCTGCCTCCCAAACACATACATTTAAAAATCTCTTTCAAATGGTCTTGCTATGTAGCCTGGGCTGGCTTTGTGGCCCAGGCTAGCCTCAAACTTTGGATTCTATTGAGTCAGCCTCTCCAGTGCCAAGTTTACATTGGAATCAGATATCTGTACCACAAACACCTTAGTTTTCCATTGTTTCGTTCTTAAAACTGGTTCCAAATTGAGTCTGGTAGTGCAGGCTGGGAAATCCAGCACTCAGGAGGTGGGGATATGAAGAGCACCATGAATCCAGGGCCTGCCTGGACTTCCTAGTGAGTCTGCAGCCACCCCGGTTATGTAGCAAAAGCCTAGCTCAAAAAAGCAAAACCAAACCAAACCTCCCAGCAGACCAGCAAACAAAACAACATTCACCCCTGCCCTCGACCCTGGACCACCTTCTAGTTGTTTAGACCTGATTCCCAGGCATGATATTACAGGGCCAAAGGATTTCAGTGTTTTCAGGAATCATAACACATTTTGGCACATTGTTTTTCTAAAGTTCAGCATTAACTAGCATCTTCTAGATCACCGGGTGCTCACCAGTCTTCACTACTGACCTTCAAAAGCAGAGATTGCTTGCTCGCTGTATGGGCAAGCACAGGATCTCATTTTCATGTGGCATCACTCTAGGTATACTTGAATATTAATGAAATTAAAACCCTTTCTAGGGTTTAACGAAACCCATTCTCTGTAAATTATATGACTAGGCTCACTCATTTTTCTCCTGAGGTTCTAGCATTTTTTTTTTCAAGAATTGATTTACATCTGTCTTTTGATGTAGGCTAAACAAATTTCTGTCATTATTCAAATCTTTTATTAGATTCTTTTGTTTACTATTCTATAGGGGTACTTGAGTACCACAGCATGTGTGTGGGAGTCAGAGGGCCACTTTATGGAGTTGCTTCTCCCCTTCCACTGTGTGGGCTTGGAGGATCAAACTCAAGTCCTCAGGCTTGATGACAAGTTCCTTTACTTCCTGAGTCATCTCACTAGCCCTGTTTATTACTTTTGATCTTTAAAAAATAGCTGCCCTCTGTCCACATCCTTCCACAGCAAGCCTTTGTTGGTGTCCTGCCACAGTAGGGAGCTCCTTAGTGGGAAACAAAAATTTCTGGATCTCATCTGCTTCCCTATTCTTAATTATTAGCCACATCCAGATTTATCACTCATGGTATCACTGGTGGCAGCCATCTGATGCAAAGATGAAGTGGAGCTGCATGTCTGTGGTCACTATTCTATGGGTGAGGATGGTCTTTATAAAATCTGTCATGTTCTAAGACTTCTGTAAGGCCATTCTTTAAGGCTTTTACAGTAATCACACACACACACACACACACACACACACACACACACATACACACACACACACACACACACACACACACACACACACACACGTACGTGCATGATTTCACCATTTGTATATTTTTGGGGTACGATGCTCCTGGAAGCTAAACAGTCAGTCACTCCCAACTGAATTGATTTCCCAACAGTCAATTGACACTGGGTGGAGGGTCTGGATGACCACAGTCTAGCAAGCCACTTGTCAATCAGAGTGGAGAACTTGGCTAATCCCTGTCAGCCTCCCTCTCCCAGCAGAGTGCATGGTGGCCAAGATACGACCAGGTATCTGGATGTGATAGTATGCACAGTTGTCCAACCCTTATCACACTAGTTGTCAGGAAACATCCAGCACATACCTCATCTATGATATGAGGTCTCCAGCTATCACCAGGAGGTGTCCCAGTGCTTCCCAAATGCCAGCAGCAGCAGCAGCAGCAGCAGCAGCAGCAGCAGCCTTACCCTCTGCTAACCTGAACGTCATTAAAATGGCATTACTCTTCTCTCATCAAGAGCAGACAGGGACTGTCAAGATGGCTCAGTGCGTTAAGGTGTTTGCTGCCAAGCCTGGGGGCCCAAGCTTGGTCCCCAGGACCCACATGGTAGAAGGAGAGAACTGACTCCTGCAAATTGTCCTCTGACTTTTACACCAGTGCTGTTGCATGTGTGCATCTTCTACACACAGCAAAACAAAAATATTGAAAAAAACATTAAAAACAGTAGAAAGGGCATGAGGTTTGGGATTGGAGGGCCTGGGCTCAAATCCAGGGCTCACATCTGTTTCCACACTATGGAATGGGATGACTAGTGTTCCACCACCCCTGCGTCGCTGTGGAAGCAAATGAGCAGATGCAAGAGATGTCATTCCACGGACACTGGGGCATTTTCAATACTGCATTTCTCATTGCCCTGCGTTCAATGCTTACAATCCACTTGGTACCATCCTGCACCATTCACGGAATCAGTCCCGTTGAATCTCCCAGGTGGATCTATCAGGTATGCAAAGAGGCATTTTCATGTCCATTTCACAAACGAAGCAACTGAGGCATAGAGGAGATGGAGAAACTTGCCTAAGTTGACCCAGTTAGATAGCTGCAAAGTCAGGATTGCGAGGGAGATACCCCATGCTCAAAGTCCACGTCCTTTTCCTTTGTATCTTCATTCTCTTTCTTTCCAATCTCGGTTGTGTGAATCAATAACCTGAATCAAGGCACGGAACACTTTGCTGAGGCTTAGGAAAGTGACTGCAGTGGGATTCTTTCTGCTGGGATGATTGTATTATATCCCCAGGAATGTTCTACCCGTGGGCAGATATCAGGAGCTGGCCATCCCCAGCTCCGTAAAGGGCAGTGTCACACTGAAAACGTATCTCTTTGTGGGATTCTCTCAGTTACAAATTCACCTACTTTAAGTCCGCAAATATTTCTGCCTTTTATCTTTTAAGACAGCTGCTGTTAATGGACAACCTGAGCTTTTTTTTTTTTCCACTTGGAGATAAGGAGTTTTGTGGTCATAGCTAAGGGGGGGTCCTTGATATATCCTCCCCACCTTTTTCACTATGGCAACCAAGCTGTAGGAGCGTCTGTGGCATTCCTGTAGCCTCAGCTGGCTCCTGGATAAAAACCCAAATCATCCATCACCCAAATGCTTATAAGGTCTCCTAGTATCCATGGCAACCCAAAACCTTTTCAGCCTTGAATGGCTGGAGAGTGGAGCGGCCCTTCTGCCCTACCCTTATTGTCCATGTGTTAGAGGTCAGAGGTTCTGGCCCATAGGCCAACTTTACAATGTCTAAGGAGCCAAAGCCTATGTCTGGGGTTCACACCAAGAGACCGGTCATGCTGGTCTGGTTAGGACTTCTGCTCCACTCCTTGTTAATAACAGAGGAGCTGGGCACTCCATTGAATTGACCAGTCCTACCTCCAACTGACAAGCCTTCCTGGAGAAGTAGCCATGCTGGGTCCAGACCCCAGACTTCTTCCATATCTCAATACCCCCTGTCCAGAGGCAAAAGAAACCCTCATAGAAGACAGTGAACAACAGATCTACTAGTCCCTGGACATCCAGACCACACACCCCTCTCCCACAGACCCTTCCTTCCTTTTCTCCAAATCCCAGCCCCCGAGTCTCCCAGACACAAGCTTCATTGACCACTCACATGGCCAAGGGAGGGGTGACCTGTCCTCAAGCTGTGAAGGCCTTGCCACAGACACCAGCTTGTGGCAGGGAGGCCTGAAAAGAGACCCCAAACAACCTCAGGCTAGCGGCTTTGTCCTTCGTTATAATGGTCATGGAGAAAGAAAACATGGAAAATGGTCATGGGAAGCAGAAAGAAAACAGACAATTCTGCTCCTGTGACACTGTCCCAGGTGTCTGAAGTAAGCCTCCCCACGAATTTCCATAGCACCCCAGGAAAACCAGCCTGACACCCCTCCCCCATTGCCTGCAAGGAGTTAGTCATCAGATACTCCACCAGGACTGGGCCTCCCAGGGAGGCTCACTCACCGTGCCCTGCTCCACCTGAGGACCCATTCACGTGAATGGTGAATGCATGCTTGTACACATATGCAGGCTCACAAGCATTCACATACATGTTCTCCCACTTAGACCCATGTATGTATGCACACATAAACACACATGCACATTCCTCTCACGTACATACATGCATCGCATGCACGAGCATTCGTGCACACCCAGAGGTCGGCTTCCTTGCCCTCCCTCATTACATGGTCTGCCCAAGGGACAATGTGGGTCAGCCAGAGTCAGTCCCTCTCTTCACTCACCTCTTGAGAGGCAATTAGGTGGGTAAAGGTCATTCTCCCAACATGACCCTGTCCCTACTCCCTGGTCCAGAGCCCAGCTGCCAGTTTAAGCCACCTGGGCCTCTGTAAAGACCAATATCCAAGAACACAGAAATCTAGGCTGCACCAACCAAGTCACCCCACCCCCCCCCCCAAGCAGAGCGAGCCAACTTTCTTTCTTCATTTGGGCTGGTTCCACACTCCCCACCTCCCCACTTCCCCCACCTCGCATCCATTCCTCTCCCTCTCTCTCCTTCCCTCTGATCTGCTATAACAAGAAGATGTAGGCTCAATTCCAAACTGAGGCTTGCCCCTGGGGGAGCAGCCACAGGCTGAACTTTGGGGGTATAGTCTCCCCACCCAGCCTGTAGGCTCACCCTGGCCTGGGCTTGATGGTCAGTGCACAAATGAGTATTTGGTCCCCTCCTGGGCTGACACCGCAGATGCAGGATAGCTTGGTCATCAGGACTTGTCAGGACTTGAAGATTCCATGCCCTGGGCCCAGAAGACCTGGACTCTCTGATCTGGATTACAGGCTTGCCTTCCGCAGCATTCCTCGACCCCAGTTGCCACTAACTCTGGACCCAGGGACCCAGAACCTTGTGCCAGGTGAAGTGCCCAGTCTCTCTCTGAGCTCAGCACCTAAGTTCTTTTTCCTTTGCTCTGTGGAGTGCAAGGTTAGCACTAGGTTGCCCTGAGACGGCTTGCAAGGGGTCACAGTTCTGTAATGGGGAGAAGGCCAGAACTGGGAATGGGGTACCTCCCTTTTAACCCCAAGGCTTCATGGAAGTGGGCCTGTACCTCCCTCTCCTGGCTTTTAACTCTTCCCATGTCCTTTCCCAGAAAGAGCAGGATAGCTTCCTGAACCCAAGGCTGGCTCTGGAGCACCCTGCCTCCAGGCCTGGGATGAACTGGGTGACTTCTCAAAGCCCTGTCAATCTGTCAGTCATGCGGTTCCAGGAAGGGACAAGGCCAGAGGACAGGCACTGGCTGGGTGCAGGGACGGAAGGCTGGTGTGACTCACTTTCTGAGACAAGCCTGAACCTCACATCCTACTTTGTTCGACCACAGCACAAGGGCTTGTGCTTGCCAGGAGATGCAGGCCAGACAGAGCATGTGGCTGCAAACAACGCCAGGGGCCAGGATGAAGAGAAGCTTCTCGAGCTGTTTCAGTCTGCTATCAAGAAGCAGCAAGCTTGTCCCTCCTGCCTCTGCCCGCTAAGCACATCTGAGGTCCAAATCAAGCCTAATAAGAGGTTGTGGTGGCTCACACCTGTAATCCCAGAATTAGGGAGGCTGACACAGGAAGCTTGCTAAAAGTTGGAAGCCAGAATGGGCTACGTTGTGAGTTCCAGGCTAGCCTGAACTACTGAGTTAGACCTTCTCAAAAAAAAAAAAAAAAAAAAAAAGTAACAATAAGGTTTGAAGAGATTTCTCAGTGGCTAGCAAAGTTTGCTGCTCTTCCAGAGGACCTGAGTTCAGTTCCCATTACTTACATCAGGCTGTCTCCAAGGGTACCTGTACACATGTGATGGGTGTACACACACATACACGTAAATAAAATAAAATAAAAAGTCTTGTTTCAAAAGTAACAATAATAACAGTAATAGTAATGATAGAAGTTCTCAATGTAAGGGTAGAGGGTTGGAAGATTTCTACAGGACTAACAGGTCTCTGTTCCCTCCTGGGCCCCTCTCTGAGACCCTGAGCTCCTAGGTCCCTGGGTCCCTGGGCCCCTGGGCCCCTAGGTCACTGGGTCTCTGGGTCAAGAGCCCTTTGACCCTAGGATAAAGCTAGAAAGTGTTGGGTTCATTCTGACCACTGGTCTGTGCCAGGCCTATGGCCACAGGTGATTATGCAGAGTGGAAACTATTGCCTGTTGGTCCCCTTTTTACATGCCCACGAGCTAGATTACCCATCCTGCATCCATTGGTCAGGAGCCCCACCTCCCGCTACACAGGTGGTTTTGATCCCATTGTGGTACCCACTAGGAAACTGAGGTTAAGGAAACTGAGGTACAGTAGGAGAGGCTTCAGCAATGACCCCAGCCACAGCAGCCGAAGAGTAGGTTACTGGAGGTTCTGGACAGATATTATTAGTGAGGGTGTGGTCACTCTGGGAGGCAAAGCTGGAACTGGGATCAGTAGTCATGGCTGAGATTGGGGTGAGGGGCTGTGGTTTGGGGTGATGGGCCCATCATGAGAAAGATAAGTCATGGGGCATGTGTGTATGGACACGTGTAGGTCTGTGTGTGCATGTCTGTATGTGCATGTGTGTACATGCATGGGGTCGGGGAGCGGTGGGGGGGCTCTATGGGTAGTGGTGCTCGGCAGAGAAGGAGCTGAGATTCAGTACCTGAAGAGGGGGTTCTGATGGGCCCTGATGTTGACCTGACAGCCATTCTGAAAGAAAAGCATAGTTCGGGAGAGGTGGGACCAGGACTTTGGAACCCTTCTTTCTGCATTTCAGCTGGAGCAAATAGGCCCCTAGAATCACACCCCTGGCCTCTCCCCAGGCCCCAGGCAGGACAGGACTCCTTCCAGCTGGCGAGCCACTGAAGCCCTGGCCCAAAGACCTACTAGGTCCTCAAAATGCAGATTGGTATAGGAGAGGAGGACTTGGCAATCTGAGGTAAGGCTGCTGCCAGGAGACCCTTGGCATCTGGAGGAGAATCACCAGGGAAGGAAGTTGATCCCCGGACTCTGGGGCTCCTGGAACGGGGTTGGGACTTCCGGCAGGGTGAACTCTTCTCTTTCACAGCTCTGCCTGAGATGTGTGCTCTGCCAGCCATGATGGCCTTCTCCCTGCATCTGGCTTCTTGTCCCCACTGTGTCCCCAACCAGTAGATGATCTGAAGTCTCTCTGTCCTGGAGGATTCGAAGGTCTTCTGAGCAGCTGCAGACAGACGGTCAGGATGAGGAAGGACTCTGAGCCTTTGGACGTGCCCCCACTGTTGTCTAGTTCTCCTTGTGACAGGAGTTGGAGACTTGAGCGCCAGCAGGGCCATGTGTCTGGCTTTCTACTCTAACCGATGCTTGATCCCTCTAGCAGCCTCCTTCAGGAGATGAGGCCCAGAAAAGTCATGCCTCATGCTTCAGTTCAAGGTCACACAGTAATCTCATGCATAGCTGGGCACAGGAACCAGGTTCCCTGCTCTGCAGGCTCCATGGGGCAAAAACATGAGTCTCAGATCTGGCCTCCTCCCTGCTCAGGTGTGGGGTGGAGCCTGGTAGAGAGGGCAGTATCTCAGCCTAATTAGACACTGTAAAGGAGTAGGGACACAGGGGGGGGGGGGGTGGGGGGGAGCATGCTCAGAGATTAGTGCCCCCTCCATAGATCATAGACACGCCAAGGACATAATAAATAATCTGCCCAAAGGTTTTAAAGGTAAAAATCAGCAAATCATTAATAATGTCCCCAGAACCATACATCACGCTGAAGTCTTCCTATTATGCTCTCCCGAAGCCGATGCATATCTTCTCTGTGATCGTCCCCTCCCCACTTCCCCCTCATCAATGAGTTCTACTGGAAACATGGAAGCCCCTCCCCCACGGCCTGCTAAGCAGAAGGCTAGGAAAGCCCTTGCAGGTCTGCCTTCCCAAGCCATTTACTCAGGTGTATGGCCACAAAGAGGTGGTGAGAGGGGAGGTGCCCACATCCCTTTCTTGGAACCCCAAACCCTGCTTCGTGTTTTCTTCTAAGGGGTGGGTCCAGCTCAGAGCCACAGCCCCCTCCCCCAGCTTTAAGCCAGCATAACATGGTGTCTATCTCTCAGAGACACGAGCTTTAATTAATTAACACGACAGGTCGCTGTAAATAGAAGCGCTGATGGTTGCATTTCTCGCCCCTGGTGTACCTCAGCCACAGCCATGGGGCGTGGGGTGGGGTGGGGTGGGGGAGGGAATACCTACACCATAGATTTGGGTATACTGGCTGAGTTTTGGAGTTTGAGGGGTGAGCTGAACCCAGGGCTGCAGGAAGGAGGGAGAAAAACTCGGGTAAGCCTCTGGGATCTTGGCCAGCAGACCAGGGTGCAGGTGATAGTCTGTACCATAGGGTGACACGGGTATGACCACAACTGGGTGGAGGTATCGGGGCATAGCACTGGAGCCCTTCTCCAGCACAGGTTGGGAGACATGGGTCATGTCACTGTTCCTCAGGTATCCTCTTCTTCCTCAATGACAAGACAGACGACAGAAGCCAGTCATCTGCAGATCTTTGGGGTGGCGTGGGCCACTGCCCCTTGGCTAATCTTTGAAGGGCATGGGGACTGAGGCATCTCCTAACATTGCTGGTAAAAATGATTTCTTGATGAAGACTCTGCAGCGGAGATGGAAGATTCCATAGCTCGCTCCTTGTTGACTTTTTAGAAAGAGCACAGGGAATACTGGAAGCACAAGGATGTGGGTTTGGGGGTCAGTTCTTTTTAAAGAACCTGGATGTTCCTTCACTCCTCCAAAGTCACCCACAATGCTAGAAAGCTCCTCCCAGCTCTGAGTTAGTTATTGGGATGCTTGACCTCTCTCTGTTTTTGCTGCATCGCTGTGCAAACTCTGGGGGGTTCTGGCCCAGAGCCTGGCTCCACAGCTATAGCCAGCCTGCCTTGACCTTGGCAGAGACACACCCTCTCCATAGCTCAGGGTCTTCTATGCTCTCTGAAGCCCCCACCTGGGATCCTTTGGCCCTCAGAACAGGCTGGAGGAGAAACAAAATATGTTGTGGCTTGAATGTGGAAAGCGCCCCCTCCCCAGACTCGTGTGTTTTGACCCCTGGTCTCCAGCTGGTGGTGCTGTTTAGGAAGGTTGTGGAACCTTTAGGAGGTGCGGCTTGGCTGATAGAGGCAGATCACTGAGGGCAGGCCTCTGAGCCTGGTTCTGAGTCCTAGTCTTTGCTTCCGGGGGGCGGGGGGGGGGTACCAGGAAGGGACCTATTGCCCCACACTCTCTTCCAACAGGGACCAAGCTATTCCTGACCCCGTATCTCCCTGTCCTGCCCCACAATGGACTGAAATACCCTGAAAACAAGAACTAAAACAGATGTTCCTCCCTTACATTGCTTCTCCCAGGCATTTTGTTACAACAGTGAGGTAAGGTGTGAATAAATACACAATGGCAGAGCACTGGAAAAATCCTCACTCTCCAAGACTCTTAGAGAGCAGTGCCAGGGACAGCTAGAAGTAAAGGCATGCTCATCAGGGCCTAAGAGCATCTCCCTCCCATGAAAGGTTCCCCCAAATCGCAGAATCTCTTGAGGGCCCTACGTCTTCCTGGACGAGGTGACCCCACTGGCCTGCTTTCTTCAGAGAGCCTCAGTGTAACACACGATGCCCATAGGCACAGTAGCCGCAGGAGGTATGAGAGGGTGAACGCCGTCATTTCTTCCTCTGTGCCCACTTTGCGCAACTGCTATACCCCAACAGATGGTAATGTATGCTGACAGTATGATTTGGGGGTGAGTTCACAGCTTTGCTAGCCTCAGTTTGCCCATCTACCAACATTGGCTTCATTTCTACATGCTGTGTGGTCATGAGAATCCGATGGAATGGCAGACGGTGTAGACACACTGCAGAATATGTTAAAGTAGCTATTACTTCAACGGGTTAATTATCATTTGGCTTAGGGGCTCAGGACTCCTATGGAGCACATTTTAACAGGCATGGGGTAAGACTAGAGCGGCCTCATGTAAGCGGCAGCATGTGATTGGCTCCCCAAGAAACAGGGGTGCTCTGACAGGGGGAGTTGAGAGATGAGTTCAGTTGTGTGGAGGACAGCAAGAAGGCAGAGGCAGGCCCAAGGATAGAGGGTGGCCCTGTGGCCTGACACCTAGCCGCCAAAGTCCCCTTCTCTCACCCTGGCCCATCCTGCCTGCGGAGGCGTCAATTCTGATGATAGAACACACTTTGCCAACTCAGTGCCCTGAGAGACCCTGCTCCTCTCTATTCCCTGTCATTGTGACAGGCCCTCAGCCCCCTCCAGTCTTGATGGATGGCCCTGAGCTGGCTTTCATGCATCTCCGTCTTCCCTGGAAGCTTTGACACAAGTAATTGGTGTCACCTCCATGGTCGCATGCCAAGTGCTGACAAAACAGCCCATAATAGGGGCTTGGTGCTCTGTCCTTGATTGCATGGGGAAGGGGCTGCTGGGAATGATCCAGCATGGCCATAAGCTCTTGGGGTTCACCAAAGGCATGGCAGCTAACGAGGTGTGCATACACAAAGACTCCTGATCCCAAACCATGGTTCTCACTCCATGTGCAGCTTCTTCCAGAACTGAATGTGCTGGCAATAAAGGGCTGGTGGCCCTCAAGAGCCACCGTCCCCCAGCTCCTGCCAGCAGACCGAGGAGCTGGAGGATTCCCAGTGGTAGTCAAGTGACCTAGTGACCCAGAACACTGTGTTAAGCCAGACCTTGATCTTGTAGGAGACCTTTAGAATAGAGGGAGAGAAAAAGCCTTTCTGACATCTTGTCTCCTCTTCCACAGGAGGGCGGCGATCCATTATGGCGCACAGTGTGGCACAGAGGCACATGGAACTAAGGCCACACACTGGGATCTCCCAGGTATCCCCAGAGGAACACTCCCAACTCCTTGCTATCTGGCACCTCACGGGGAGCAGACAGAATCAGGGTAGATTGAGAGTTGCAGGAGCACAAATTCCCCCTTCTCCAGCATACTAAAACCTGCCCTTCCCAGAGCCCAGATGCACAAGGCTGCGTCCTTGGCCCAGGGGTCCCTCCTGGCTTCTGCCAACTGGGCCTCCATCTTTACCCTGGCTTTACAGTGAGAGGCTCCCAGCAATGGCCTAGAACTGCTGACTGTGGACAGTGAACCCCTTCAGCTCCAGCTTCAGACTGTGCTCTCTCCCTGAGGACACTGGGCAAGAATTTCTTTGGTTTTGGTCTGAGAAACAGCACATCAGGGACTTTGCTCCTTTGAAACACTGTGGCAGATGGGGCTCTTCTCTCAGTTCAGCTCCTGGGCACCGGACTGCATGGTGCAAGCCGGTCTTTGGCCTGGCGCACCCCCGGCTCCATTGTGCCTTCCCTCCCCACCCCTGGCTCCATCATGCCTTCCCTCCCCACCCCCTGGCTCCATCATGCCTTCCCTCCCCACCCCTGGCTCCATCATGCCTTCCCTCCCCACCCCCTGGCTCCATCATGCCTTCCCTCCCCACCCCTGGCTCCATCATGCCTTCCCTCCCCACCCCTGGCTCCATCATGCCTTCCCTCCCCACCCCTGGCTCCATCATGCCTTCCCTCCCTGCCTCCCTTACTCTCCTCTTTCTTTTTTTCTTTCACTCCATTAGTAGAATGCTGTTCACTTCTCACAAGCTGCTCTAAGCTCTAGTCCACAGAAGGTGGGCTCAGCAATGAAGGCTCAGGCCAGTCTCGAACAGTGCTCTGCACTGTGAACAGGAAGGAACAACAGATCTTCGAGGCTGTTCATGCACCCAGGGCCAGGTCTGCAGTGGCTCTATCCCAGAGGGTGCGGTTTTACATCCACCACACTTGTGTTCTACAAGTGGCCAATGATGACACTCCTGTCATCAATAGTCTGTCTTTGGTGGCTGCAAGGTGGCTGAACCTCCAGGAGGTCCCTGGATTGATATCTGTGGAACATTTGACAATAGGAAAGCTTGGTCTCATGTTGGGCACAAGCCTTAAGGTGTGTGGTTTCCATGAAGCCTCCAAGGGCTAGCCTATCTGGGGAACTATCAGGCCTGCCTGGGGTCTTGTTTGTTCCAGCCTAACTTCCAGATGGGTGAAAAACCCTCTTATGGGCTGTATTTATCTTTGATGGTAAAGGATGTTTCTTGGAGATAATGAATACATGGCTCTTGTTGCTTAATCTTTCCTGCTTGGTTATGTCTTTTAAATAGTATTTTTTTAAATAATGTGTGTGTGTGTGTGTGTGTGTGTGTGTGTGTGTGTGTGTGTGTGTGTGTGCGCGCGCGTTATATGGTTGTGCCTTGGTATGGAATTTGGAAGATAATATTCAGGAATTGGTCCATTCTTCCACCATGGCCTCTGGGGATTGAACTCAGGTCATCAGGCTTGCCCAGCAAATGCTTTTATCTGTGAGGCATCTCACTGGCCCTAGTCTGTGTCTTTTGATTGGGGAATTTAGTTCATTAATGTTCAAAGTTATAATTGAAAGTCATGTATTAACTCAGTTCATGCCCTGACTACTGGGGATCAGGAGAGAGAATTGGAGAAGCTAGACCTGGGCCACCCTGGGAGCTCTTGCCATCTACCTGTCCCTTGGGGAAGGTTGCAAGGGTCCCTCTTGGGTTAGTAACTCTGTCTGCTCCACTGTGGAAAGAGGAGAGCCTGGGAGGCCAACTGACAGGGGCAGCTCCCTGGAGGAATAGAGCTTACAACACCCAGAGAGCAGTCTTTGTCACTTCTGGGACTCAAAAAATCCTTCTTGAGGCGCAGCCTGGGAGAGTCCCTGCCGCCGCTCATTGTCCCCACGGCTGCCACTTTTTCCTCTGCTACATTGTTGTCCCTTATCAGCATCCTACACGCAGCGGTGGCTGCACAGGAAAGCACGGCCACCACTGAGGCTGTCGCCTGGGCGGTGGATGCCAGGTGTCCTGCCACACAATTGAGCCTGCAGGCCCATCCCAGAGCCTGGACAAACTGCTCCACTAGGGTGACAGAGTGCAACATTTGGCTGGTCCTTCTCTTCTTTGGGGTCCTTAAAGCAGAGGATGATGAACAGACTCCAGTCCAGGTGACCTCAGGAGGCACGTATGGCACCACCAATCTCTGCACTCACTCCGATGCCCCATGGAGAGGGGGAACCTCTGGTCTATGACTGTGAAGCATAGGCTGATGTTTTTGAGAAAGCCAAGGAAGGCAGAGAAAAGGGAAATGCTTCAGGGCTTGAACTTAGGGAACACTAGGCTGGTGGTGGGGAGCAGCCATGAAACCTGCTGTCCCTGGACCCTTTCTGAAGCAAATGGTTTGGACCCAATAAGACAGCGCCTACCAGAGCTTGGGGAACAAGCTCTAGCAGGAAGTGGGGACAACTGCTTTTGGATCTGCACTGGTCTAGAATATTTTAGAGCACTAAAGGAAAGTGGGTGTTACAAACGCAGCAAATTAAAACGACTAGACACCTCGTTAAGTTTGAATGTTCGGATCAATGAAGAACAGCTTTAAAAATACAAGTTTATCTCTCTGACATAGTGGCATGCACCAGTGATCAGAGCACCAGAAGTGCAGGCAAGGGGGTCCCAAGGTCAGGGTCATCCTCTGCTAATATTGAGCTTGGTGCCAGCCCTGGATCCAGAGACCTGATCTCAAATAAGTGAAACAAAACAGGTATAGTCACGTGATATTTAGCCCAAACATTTAAAGCCTTGCCTCTTGCTCCTCTGAAATGCAAGTGTGATTTGAACAACTTGTTTACATTTTTCTGGTCCACTAGGACAGTGAAGGGGGACAGACCTCAAGAGGTCTGGGGATGCTCCCACACTGTGGCCTCGGAGCATCCTGTCGAAGTTTGGACCCCAGGCTCTTTTCTGCTTCCTCAGGTGGGACCTTTTATCAGGACTTGTGAGCATAGAAGAAGCCAACACAGCTGTTGTGTTCTAAAAAAAAATCCACCAGCAGCAGTGAGGTTAATGGTTCTTCTATAGGCGATGTGTCTTTTCTGCCCCCTGCTGGCAATATCAGATATTACAGTGTCTTGGTCAAAACAGCCTGGAAGCCTCCCCCTTTCTGGGTCTGAGACCACCCTTCTTCATCTGCCTGGGTAAAAATCAGAATTGTGGCTTTTTGTAAGGAAAAAAAATCCTCTGTGTGCTCTAATTTATGAAAAAAACAACTTATTTTACCCCAGTGAAGTAGGACTTTGGAGAAAATGACATAAATTTCACTAATTATGTTCCCACAGTCAACTTAGAAATTTCTAGAATCAGAAAAGCCCTCAACACTCTTGAGCTAATGACTCAAGCCCTTTAGAATATAGAAACTCCAGGAATGGAGGCAAGATGGATGCTGAAGGGTCTTCTCACACCAGAGCAGGAAGTCATTCCCTCAAAGAATTGCAAAGCCTCTTCTTTGTGCCTTCTAGTTGCTGTGGAAGACTAAATGCTCCCCATGAGTCTTTGTGTCTTACTTCAAGACCCTTCCAAATGACTAGTCACCTCAGAGCACAATTCTCTACACTCCGATCAGCAGGCCCTCTAATAATACCACACTACAGAGGGAGAGCCTCACGTGCTCCCCCCATGAGCCACACCCAAGACACCACAGTGCTATTTCAGTCTCTTGGTATTTATGCTCTAAGTGGAAAACTGGCAGAGTTGTGAGCCTGCTCGATTTCAGGCTCTCGTACCCACGGACAGGGCAGACACAGGTTTTGTAGGTCCTCAACTACTTGAGGTCTCTCAGGGAAACAGAATGCAAGATCATGAATCCACCTTAGGTCTGGAAATCAGCATTCATTTTGAAAGAACAAATAAATCACAATTAGCATATGTTGATATAGACTTTATTGTGCACGGTGCTTCTGAGCTCCCAATAAAATTAAGCTGATGGCATACAGATTTCCCATGTTCCCATGCTGCCCCCTCTGCACAGTGTCCTCCACTATCAGCATCCCCACTGAAGCAAGATACGTGTTATTTTGTTTGTTTGTTTGTTTTGAGGCAGGGTCTCATTGACCTGTAGACCAGACTGGCCTTGAACTCAGATCTTGCCTCCCAAGTGCTGGGATTAAAGGTATGTACATCAAGGCCAAAAACTCAACACAGGTAATATAAACTTTACCCACAAAATTCTGGCTGATCCTTAGATAATGCTACTGTGGGTGTTTGTCCATGTGTTTATGGGTGTACTTTCCCAAGAAACAACCTAGTAAGGGTGATTCCAAGACCTATCTTTCTCCTCAGCTCTGAAGCAGTGTTAATTTGACTCTGCCAATGTTTAAAGTGGGTCCAATTTGTACTACACCCACCCTACCCCAGAGACGTCCACACGGCAGCAACTGCCTGGCAAACAAGAATAATAGAGGGGAGGCATCTTGTGGGAGTAATTTGGTCTCCTGGGATGTGAAGGCAAGGTTCAAAGTCAGTGGGCCAGAACAAGAGGAACAGAAGGAAATCCAACACAATGGACCCAGGCTGGTGTGAACCATTCTCCACGGAGGAGACAGCTCACCAGGCTGAGGTCTGAGTTCCTGAGCAAGGCAGGGAAGCTCTTTGTGAGCCAACAGGCTTCGTGTTCACCGGCCTGGTTTAGACAAGGTTTGGAGTAGCCCTGAGGACCCTTTGGATGATTGATTACTCTTAGTGATCAGAATTCTAGTTCCTGTTAGGGTCATGATTTGAGTTTAGGTAAACAGTGCCCTCTACTGCTCTGTTGCCTGCATTACAGTTCCCAGGGCCGCTACTTTGCCTGGAAACCAGTCCACGGAAGTTGAACAAGTGAAAATGGTGTGTTCTGTCAGATACCAAGCGTCTTCGACCAAAACAGGTTTCTGCATCAGCAATCTACAGCGGCCTTCAGATACGAGGAGTTCTGTGTCCCAGGGGTGAGCCACCTGTAGACTCTGAGATGATTAGGTCTATTTATGTTGGTTGCCTTTTGTCCTGAATATGCAGACATTTTTCCTGCTATTCCCTAAATAATACACCAGAGCAAATATTTACATAGCATTTACACTGTGTTAAGTATAGTAAGTAACGTATAGATGATTTAAAATATGTAGGAAGCTGTGCATGGGTTCTATGTAGAAAGTATGCCATTTTCTATAGGGACTTGAATTTCTCAGGATTTGGACACCTGTGTGGGGTCCTGGAATCAGCCCCCTGTGGATACCAAGGGGATAACTATTTAGATTTTTGCATGAGGTGAAGGTAAGCAGCAAGATAAGAGAATATTTCATTTTACTGAACCATCAGGAGCTGAAGGACTTTTTCTACTTAGTTAGCTCCAGTGGAATGGGGGGCATCCACATCTCCCCATGGGGAAAGGAAGCCTGTGTAGTTCAGAGCATATCCTAAGCAGTCCACACATCCCTCTGGAAACTCTATGTAATATAAGAGGTCAAGACTGGGGGCTGGAGAGAAGGCTCAGCAGTTAAGACCATTAATGGCTCTTCTGGAGGACCCAGACAGCAACTTGTACCCTCTGTAACACCTAGTATGCTTATAAACATGCACCGTAATACTCATACACATAAAACACAAATAAATCTTTTTAAAAAGAGGTCAAGCCCATTGTCTCTTGTGTTTTGTGTAATATGAAATATTTGGCCAGAAAACTTCAAGAAGTTTGGAGGGTAGAGTGTTCATGGTGATCTAAGGAGCCATGCTCAGGTCATTTGACTCAGCCGTCTGTCCACCTTCCCTTGATTCCCCGGCTTCTGTGTGGTGTCACCGTCATCCTTTCCCAACCGGCTTTCAAGGGTGACTCCTTTACCCTATTCCCTTTCACTGAGGCCTCTTTTGACCCCACGCTTGCTAGACTCCCTCACCTTCTCTCCTCACCTGTGAAATGATGAGTGGACATGAACTGGATGATACCTGCACTGTCTTCCAGCTCCCCTCCCAAACCCTGCAACACCACTCCCCTCTCTCCCAAGCCTCTGACAGCCCCTCTCTGGGTGGACCAGTCACTTTCCTGGGAATAGAAGAGTGGATCACACTAAGAGCATCCCTAATGTGCCTAATTCCAGGTAACTGTAGCCTGGGTTTGTATTGGAAGACAGGGCATAGCTATCAGTGATAGCAAGGAGAGCCCTGGGTCTGCATGGGACCTTGCATCCAAGACTTCACTTAACCCATGTGGATGGTTTCACAAGCTGTTTCATTGACTCAACTAACCAAACAGAAAGAATGCCTAAGCTCATATTGGTGATATTCTCAGGGCTTAATAATATCAGGAGATTGCACCCATGGGATCTAGATTCATTTTCTACTTGAACTTTATCTTTGTGTTTCAGTTTTACACTGGTAATGCCTAAAGCTTGCTCCATGCCTCCCACACTGGGAGATCTGTCCCACGGAGCTCTGGGAGATCTGTCCCCCGGAGCTCTGGGAGATCGGTCCCCCGGAGCTCTGGGAGATCGGTCCCCTGGAGTTCTGTGACAGCACTAGCTGTGCTAAGTCTGTCCTGGAGGAGGTGGCTCTTTATGCAGAATCACATTTATCACTGGGCTGGTGGCTTTCTTCTCTAAGCCCCTCGCCAAGCTGAAGAAGAGACACGCCAAATTGAAAGAAAGAAAGGAAGAAAGAAAGAAAGGAAGGAAGGACGGAAGGAAGGAAGGAAGGAAGGAAGGAAGGAAGGAAGGAAGGAAGGAAAGAAAGAAAGAAAGAAAGAAAGAAAGAAAGAAAGAAAGAAAGAAAGAAAGAAAGGAAATGCACACTATTTAAGCAGGTACCCAGAAGGCTTCTTGGAAACTCCCAGGGCATGGGAGCCACCTCAAGGCTTAACAAACAGAAAGGGAGAGAGAAGGGAGAGCCCAGTGGCTTCCCTTTGATCGTGTTTCCTCTGCAGGGTTCGGGGCGCCTCGGTCCACACTGCCGTTTTTGTTCTACTGTCTGTCTGTGCCTCATGTGAAAACAGAAGCCTCTTCCTCTGACCCAAGGCAGGCAGACCAGGAGGAAGCTCCCCAGGGACTCTGTCCTGCATGTCCCCACCCTCCAGCGTCAGAAGGTCTACAGCTGGGGAATCCTGGCGCCCTCATCTCTACTGAGTTTGCCGAGCTTTGGGTGGAGATCCTAGAAAGTGAAAAGCCAGGTTTGACCTCATTAAACACACACGTGCGTATCCACACAGACACACACACACACAACCATACACACACACACACATACACACCCTTCTGACTGTAAATACAGGATTCCAATTCTAAATGGAACAATAAGAGTTGGATTCAATGAGGCTCCCCCGGCAAATGGAGTGTTTAGGGTTTTGTTGAGATTCTATTGTGTTGACTGGAGTTTCTTAATACAGTAAGACAGCAAGCAGCTTCCTGTTATGGAAACAGCCAAACCCTGACATTCAGAGAGTCAATCTATACAGCAACTGGATAAACAAGCAAGATAACCATCAGCCATAATTGACACAATAGCTAAGAGGGCATTGCTCTGGGAAGGAGCTGGCACAGACCCAAACAATTCAGAAGAGTACAGTGCAAACCATCTCCTGGAACAATCCCCATTCACTGCGCCCTGAACTGGAGCATGGCCCTGAACACTGAGGCCCCACGGACCTGAAAGGTGCATGCATATACAGAGAGAGCTCAGTGCCATGGAAGCTGGCTGGCTTTCTGGGTGACCTTCTGGGGGACGGTGAGGGGTCCTGTACTGTCTTTGCAAGTATTGAGGTTGGAGAAAGTGCTCCAGATGCCATCACTTGGTGGAGTGAGTGTGGCTAAGCCACCCCTGGAACTCCTCCTGCCTTTGACTCCCCACCTGCAAAAGGAGCATCCTCACAGCCCAGTTCAGCTCCTAATGCCTCCTCTGAGGGCTGAGGAGATAGCCCTGAACTACAGAAGGGACAGTAAAAACAATCTGAGCACTGGGCTTGGCGTTTGTGCACTTATCAGGCTGCGTATGTCTTTTGTCTCCCAAGATCCTGGTCTCTATTACTCCCACTCTATACTCATCCAGCTGCTAATCTGCTGGGTACCAACTCACCATGGAGTGACCTCATCCTCTAGTGAGGTAGCACAGCCTATTGTCCCCGTGTCTTGGCCTGTCAAGTCCTGGACAGTCTTACCAAGTCCAGAATCTTTGCCTCAACAGATAACCCCTGCCCCACAGGAATACCCAATAGCTGTCTCTTAAAGTTGGGATTCATTGTAAGCAGAGCATGCATTATATATCAGGGGAAGTGTGTGGAGATCTAGTTGACAGGGTCCCCATCCCTTTTTCTGGGGCCTGAATCTCAGTTTAGGAAAAGACAGCAGGTCAGAGAAGGCCTTCAAGGAGAGAGGATAAGACCTGAATGGAAAATCTAGACATAGAAGGGACTAGTCTGGGACAGTCAGATTCTTGGAGTCACTTAGTGGGATTGAAGGGAAGTTGTAGGCCTAGGGATGTAACTGAGTGGTAGGGTGTTTGCCTCTCATGCAAGAAGCCCTGGGTTCAGTTCTCATCATGGAAAATGAGTGGGGAAGAGCTTATGTTTAGCTGTAAAATCTGAAATACAGGGGCTAAAGTCACACTGTCCTGTAGGTGGTCATCCAGGGGGCCAGCCACAGCACGTACTGTGCTGGCTCATCCATGGTGCTGGCTTCTGTGCATGCACCCTGTGCATATACTCTCCAGACCTTGGAGCCTCTCTGTCCAAACTGGTGCTCTATAGCTCAAGGCACAGAAAGATGGGCTCTTTAGAGCATCATTTGATCTTGCAGAGGACCTGGGTTCAGTTCCCAGTACCCACATGGAGACTCCTAATTCCAGGTTCAGGAGATCCAATGTCCTCTTCAGTATGCATACATTCATGCACGGTAAACCCTCATACACATAAAATTTATAAACCTAAACCCAAAAATGATTTTTAAAAGAATTAGCAAGGATCTTGGAAATAATTCCAGGCCCTATACCAAGGCTTGGAAGGGATGGGGTATGAGACTCCCTGAACGTCACAGAAGAAATGGGTGACAGGGTAAAGTGGGAACTGAGTTTTCATGTTTAGCTTCTTCCTCCCATACAACACTGCTTCCAGCAGTGAGAGATGCCCTGTGAGATGCTGGCCTTTGAGCCCCAGAGAGGCCTGCCAAGGCTGTCCAGGAGTCACTCAGGGAGTATCCATGTCAGCCATTCCCAGGAGGCTCCTTCCCAGCGCTCCCAGCACAAGACCACGGCCAGCATCTCACCAAGTGGGGGGAGGGGTAGCTGGCTGGGTGCTCCCTGTACTCCCTGACCACCACCAAGGCCTCACTTGAGACAGTGACATGCTTGCTCCTCCACTATCCTAGCTACCCAGGGAAAGCTGGGGACAAGCTGAACTTAGTAAGAGTGACTTTGAAAAAAGCATGCCCCAGGTTTTGAACAGCAATCCATGAACCTAAAACCTAGAATAGGTTTCCCATCCCTACAGCACTTTCTAGTGTGCATAACAGTCCTGACTCTGCACAACCTCAACCAGTCCTCATGCTCAGAGAACCATGTTATCCATCTTACACCTCACACCCCAGTCCAGCAATTGACCTCACACCACATACAAGAAGCTTCATCCTCAGGGGTGCCTTGAGTCTGAAGCCAGCCCAACTCTCCTTCCCTGGGATGCCCCTTTACCTGTCAAAGTCCCCCACAAGAGGGACAAGTATCTGCCTCGCTTGCTTGTGTTTGACAGAGTGGACAATTTTGAAACCTAGTTAAATATCATTGTTTTGCTGCTATTGGACTATTTGCTATTGGAAATCTATCTTCCTGTTGACCTGGAAGGGTGTGAGTGAGTGAGTGAGTGTGTGTGTGTGTGTGTGTGTGTGTGTGTGTACCCTTGTTTTTCAAGACACAGTTTCTTTGTGTAGCCCTGGCTATCCTGGAACTCACACTATAGACCACACTGGCCTTGATCTCCCAGAACTCCACCTGTCTCTGCCTCCCCAGTGCTGGGAGTAAAAGCATACACTACCACTGCCCTACCTAGATTTGAAGTTCTTAAAGGAAAAAAGATACACATTCCTGGTTTCCCAGCAAAGTAAAATCATGAGGATGGGCTGGGAGTTTAGCTCAGTGGTAAAGTATTACCTGATGCACATGAGGCCCTAGGTTTGATCCCCACTGCCTAACTACATCTAGAATAATGCAGTTAAACTCTAGACAAGGAGCTGGAGTCAAGGAGAGTGCCTGGCTACAAGGCATTCTCCAACAACAGGTGATTTTCTGGACTCTGACTCCAAACTTGTGACCACATCTACTCTGTGTCTGGGAAGACAGAGCCAAGAAGCTTCTGTTCTGGACCAAAAATGTAATACAGGTCTGTCTAAACCAGCAGTTCTCAACCTGTGGGTCATGACTTCCTTTCACATAAGACCATTGGAAAACACAGATATTTACATTATGACTTACAACAGTACCAAAATCACAGTTACAAAGTAGAAAAGCAAATAATCCTCTGGTTGGGCTATGGTTGGGGGTCATCACAACATGAGGCCCTGTATCAAAGGGTCGCAGCATTAGGAAGGTTGGGAACCAGTGGTCTGGACACTTGTTTGTTCGTTCTTGCCTGCACCGCAGGCCAGAGACCCCACCCCCCCTTTGCCTTCTTCTGAGCTATAACCAATCAGACTCGACATTGGTGCTCCTTCTAATTCACAGGGACTTGGTGACCCTGTCCACTTCTGTGTCAGTTCACACACTGTCTTGGATGGCCCTCAGAAGGTGATAGTATGGTATTGAAAGCTCACGAGGCTTTTTCCCCCCACAGGTGTGTTGGATTCACAGAGGATCAGGGGTTGGACCCTGAACGCCGAACTCTGGCTTTGCTGATCCCACCGGCAAGCTCTCACCCAACTCCCAGAGTCTGAGGGTTTAGAACTCTTTGTTGTTTTGACTCAAGACAGCGCCACCTTTCTATCTGGCTGCTTCTGCCATGCTGGCTTCTGGTGGCCAGCTCTCACAGGCCCAGGCCAACTACTTCTAGCCCAAACCCAAATGCTGCTGCATTTCTTCTCTTTGCTGTTCTTTACAATCCTAGGGCAGAACTTTCCAGAGATCTTGCCTGCCTGTCTTTGCTCTCTTTGGCTTCAGCAGTATGGTGGGAAGAATAGAAGAAACACACACACACACACACACACACACACACACACACACCTCCTCAGTGGCCCAAGTTCTGTCTGAGCCACACAGACCTATAGAAAGGCACACAAGAGTATATGATATGCTGCTGGCCTCTTCACATACTCTGCAATTGCTGGTGCTTCCCAGAATCCACAAGGGGATCCTATGACATCACGAGATGACTTATGAGTCAAGTCAAGAGGCTCAGGGCAGATGGCCTCCCTGGGCCTAAACCTTCACCCAAAAAAGCTCATCTGGACTGGCACCCAAGGACCCTGATCTATTGCCTTCAACATGTCGATGATAGACAGGGCTGCTCATCAGCTCTCCCTATCCAGGTTTCCACCCCCATGCCCATTCCCCTCCTCCATCTTTCTAAGCCCTTCTGGTGCTTCCAGGCCCAGTTCATGAAGATTCCTTCTTGGAAACCTCCCCTTCTCTGTTTTGCAAAGGGAGAGGGTAGGCTTGAAGAACTTGCCTGGGGTCACGCAGCTGGGAAGTTGGAACCACAAGCCTTCTTCTGCCAGGCCCACCAAGGATGTTTCCACTAAACCCTCCTTCCTGGACACCCCATGCCCCCACAGGATGGCATCTTTGGCCCACAGTCAAATGCTGGGTGCTGAGGCCATAGTTGCTCCCCTCTCCCCATATGCCTGAGGGTGAGAAGCGCTCCTGCCCTAAAGCATGGCCCACACATCCTCTCTTTGAGGACCACAGTGCTCCTCTGTGACCATTGCTACACTTCTCATCTTTGTTGTTGACAGCTGTCACTTATGGAGACTCTGGTGCTTTGGAACGTTTCATTCCATTTAGTGCCCTCACCCACTCCATGTTCATCTGCAGAGGGTGAGTGAGACTTGTAGGGAGAAGAGGGTAGCTTTTGATAGCTCCAGTAACAATCATACATGATGGTAACAGGGCCCTAACCATTTCAACCCCTGACCTTGGATGGGGTGGAGTTGATGGGGGAGGGGGCCTTTGCCAGGCCACTCTGATAGAGCAAAAGGTAGCTGCAGACCTTCCCCAGGGAGCCCTGCTAACCCGATGCAAAGATAAGATAACCCATGGCCTTTAGACGACCTGAATGGGGCTCCCATTGTTTAACAGAAGGGAGGAAAGGCAGTCTAAGATGGGGGAGGGCTCAGGGCTGTTCACAGAGAACAGAATTCCAAAGGAAGACTCCTGAAGAGCTTGACACTGCTTTCCAGGGACCGTGAGGCATGTCCCTCTAGAATGTAACCGAGGTTCCCAAGACCTGGGACTGGGTTTGTCTCCATCTGTGTCATAAACAGAAAGCTTAACTTCTTGGTGTTACCCTTCCCTTGAACTCCAACCTGGGCACAGTGATACCCAGGCTCTATTTCTCCGTACCCAGGCTCATTAACTGAGCCCCAACGGTCACCCTCCTTCTTCTACCTGTGGGGCACACAGTGACAGAGAAGGTGGACCAGAGTCTGCTCCGCGGAACTCTCCAGTGAGAGCTGCCGAAATGGAACAATGTGGAGATGATAAGCCAGGTGCTTGGGAGCAGTGATGACGTCAGAGCAGCAGATAGGGAGACAAAGAAAAAGACAGGTGTGGGGTGGGTGCGAAGACAAGGCTGAACTTTGCCCGATTATGTGCCTCCTCCCATCACAAAGGACGTCTGGAAGCTTCTTGAATGCCTCATCTTCACCCAGCCACAACCATCAAACCCTCCAGTTCTCCCTGTCTGCCAACGTGGCAGCTCAGAGTGGGCAGGTCTAAGGCTGACGGAGCGCTCCCTGGCCGGGGAGTGGGGGGGTGGTCAGGGCCAGCTGAGGAGGAAAGGTCTGGAAGCTCTGGGGAGCAGCTTCTCCACAGCAGGATCTTACTCCAAGGGCGTGACTGGGGTTGGATAGGAAGCAGAGAAAGCACTACTTCATTGGAGGCAGCCCCCTGCCTCCTGCTCTTTCTTGGTCTCCAATTATTCTAGACACAGGGCAGCATCAGAGAGGCCTCTGATGCACTTCCTGAAGGGATAGTAAGCAGCTCCCAAAGAGATCTGGAGACAGTTTAGAAGCAGTCAACAATAAACTGGGCAGACCCCGCCCCCCAGCATCTAGTTTAATACCCCACTTCTCAGATGAGGAAACTGGAGACACCAGGCAAAGGTGCTCACCTAGGTAAGACCGCAAAGCCACTGAGTGGCTTCTGCCTGTGTTTTAACTGAAGACTTGGGGCATCAGCTGGGGCCTAACTTCTTACTCTGCTTCTCATGGACTTCGGCCTGTTGGTCCCCCAGACAATGCATGTGCAAAGGATTCTTATCATCTTAGGGTTCTAGCTGAGGCCCTGAGCCCATTTGGCTCTCCAGAGTCAGAGGAGGATCTGGCACCCCATGTTACTGGTAATGAGAAGTGGAAGTCACCCCATCTTGGTAGTGTTTCAGAGCCCAGCAAACATGCCCAATGCTGAGGAACTCAGTGACTTCTGAGTCAACATTGGTCCACAATGCTTTGCAGACCAGCCTCCTCGGCTCCAAAGACAAAGATCATCTCTGCCCCTTATCAGTTACCAGGTTTCTGGCACCTCCTGTGTTTCTAAGAGCCTTCAGAGCTCTGGTCCCTACTTTGGCTGGCTCCCTTAGCTGTCAGGCCAGAAATAAAACATATGATGCCGGGCAGTGGTGGCACATGCCTTTAATCCCAGCACTCGGGATGCACAGGCTGGTGGATCTTTGTGAGTTCGAGGCAGCCTGGTCACAGAGCAAGATGCAGGACAGGCGCAAAGCTACACAGAGAAACCCTGTCTCGAAAAACAAACAAACAAACAAAAACAAAAAACCCAAACAACAACAAAAAACATATGACATGATGAATGCCAGCTCAGTGTTCAGCACTGTTTATCCACAGTATCATGTCATCTCTGTTACTGTTATCCTTGTCATCGCGGCCCAGGGACATGAACATGCATGTTCTCGTGGATGTCAGTGTTCACACTCTGGCCTGAGGCAGCTGATGAAGACACACTGATGGACCATCCACTGTCAGGACCTGAGCTCCCAACAGTCTCCCTTGGAAGACCCTTCTACTCCCAGGAGGCGCTTTGTTAACGCTGATCACTTGGCAACCTGGTCTATCTCAAAGGCAGAACCAGAAGAGGCTGAGTGGAAATGGCCGAACTCGGCACGCTTCCTTTACTTGCCACGGTGATGAGGAGGGCTGATCTTGGCTAGCTCCTGTTCATCCAGCAAGTGTGTGCGGTAGGTAAACTGTTGTTGCAGTTTGTGTGAAGTGTCTCTCCCATAGGCACATGTGTTTGAAAACTTGCTTGCCAGCTCGAGGCACACCTTGAGAAGGACCTGGCTGGAGGAAGTAGGTCACTGGGAGGCGGGCTGTGAGGTTTCTAAGCCTGGCCCTACTTTTCTCTGCTTCCTGACTGCAGATACAGTGTATACAGCTACCTGACCCTTCTGCCATCATAACGCTTCCCCTCGAGGTGTGAGCCAAAATGAACCTCCCCCCCCCTGCCCTTGAGGTGCTTCTTGACAGTTATTTGGCAACAGCAGTGAGGAAAGTGACTAACAGGACCACCTACCCTGGACAGAGTCAAGGAAGTTGTGCCTTTCTTCTCAACCTCAAGAGGATGACTCCCTGCTTCCCCCACTCCAGACCATACCGCTTTCCCCGACTAGGGTTACATAGCTTCAAGTTTTCCATTAAGACACTTAAAACACGGCTCTGACATCTCACCCAGTGGCTTCCCAGAATCCGTCAAGAAAGCTCTTAGCATGTCACAGAGATGTGTGTGTGTTCTGGGGCCCACATTATTCTGTGATACACTGACCATGGACACCTGTAGACAGGGCAGTGGGCTACATTCATTCTGGTCCCCACCTCCCTCTATGGTCGGACACCAGACCAACCGGACTCATCAGCCGGTCCATATCAGCATTTGAGGTGGAGGCCTCTTGTGCTCTGATTAGATAGAGCCAGTCCCAGATTATCAGCTGGTTTTCGATGATGGAATGCTGAACGGGGTGACCAGGCCAGCGCCAGCTTCCCTTCTGGGAACTGGAGGGTGGGTTTGGTGATATGAGAGACACCATCAAGTTTATAGGGCAAGGTATGGGTGGACTCCTATATATTCACCCTGGCTGTTGGGATGTGTGCTTGAGTTGAGGGGTCTGAGCACTCACGTAGGATGGATGGTCCTTTTCAAATTCTAATCCCATCCCTCCCTACTACTGCACCTCCTGGCCCTGGTGTCCTAGTCACCCACAGGTTGTAGCCACCCATCTCCATGATTATTCTATAGAAACTGAGGGGATATCAGATCTTGTGTGTGTGTGTGTCTTCTCATCAGATTGTCCCCTCCTCCACTTCTGGCCATCCTTTGTACACTAGGACAAAGTCTATGAATATGGAGCTACAGGAGATCAGATCATGTCCATCTCAGAGACCCAGGACCCTGCCAGGCATGAAAGGACTCCTGTGGCTGGGGTGAGGGCGGGGGCACAGAGCAAAGGGCTGGGGTCGGTGGGGGGAAGGTTTGGCAGGATCAGCCATCCCTGGGTACTGAATGAATGGAAGTCCTGGCGGAAACACCTGGTGGTAACGGAAATCCAGGACAACTTTTATTAGCCCTGTTCACAGGTCCATTCAGCCTGCATTGGGGGCTTCCTATTTCCTCTGCTGGCACTTCACACTCATTCATAACAAGAAAAGCCATTGTGCTTCTGAGTTATGGGCCCGAGATCCCCACGGGGCGGGCATTAAACACGTTGGCCCCAAGACTTATTTTTAAAATTGCATTCCCGTCTGAGCCCCAGCTTATTTTTTTCCTACTCTGACAATAAAAACTGTAGAAGGTGTCCTCCCTAAGAAATATCTGTGAAAAACAACTGCTCAGTCCTTTCTGTCTCTGGTCACTGCAGACTTCTGGGACTCGAGGCTGACAAGGGACCCCTCTCACCACCAGCTCTAGATTCTAACACTGGCCTGACTCCCACTTGGAGACTTGGCATGAGGTTGTAGCCCAATGGTTCCATTTCCAGCTGTCAGATGAAGAAGTGCGTCAGATTCAGAGGGTATCCAAACCCACAAACGCTGGGAATTCACTGATGTTGCATCTTTTGGTCCATGTGGCCCATGGAGGGAAGCTACCACTTGGAGAGGGCTTGAGCACATCTGCTTTCTCTCCACAGGAAGCCAACAGAACTCCAGGGGCCAATACAGCCTCACAGACTTGTCGGCCAGAACACCTTGGCCATAGGAGACTGTCAGGGGTAAGGGTCAGCACATGCTCAACCAGCCTCTCTCTGATGGTGCATCCAGCATCGATAGCCATCAACAGAACAGTGTCTGCCATTCTCCGAGGATAGGCAGTATCTGGAGCTGCTGAGGCTTCCGTCCATGACCCAGATTCTTCTCCTGAAGGGGGCGCTCTGGCAGCCTCCATCTTCCATTTCCCAGGCTTGGTGATAACTTTCATAATTGCTCTGCCAACCAGCTGGCAGATCATAACACATATGAGTGAACATCTGTGTGTCATGGCACAAACAGCAGATAATCATTTTTACTTCTTCTCATCATCTATTAAAGAGTATGTTCTGACATGTCAGAATGGTAAGAGGGATTGCTGAGGACCCTCCCAATGGGTACCAACTTTGGAATAACAAGAAAGAAAGATGTTTAACTCAAGAGTAAGCACAGGGTGGGCATGTCTGCCATTGCAGAGAGGGGTTTAGGAGATGGGACCTTCTGGTAGACCATTGTAAGGGCACTATTGCAGATGGTGGGCCAGAGTGGTAGGGTGAGGAATTTGTCTATGGGGAGTGGATAGACATCAACAGGAGTGTGATTGCCTATGAGCTGACCTGCCCAGACTCTGGAGCAAAACTGAATTCCTCAAGGACAGATCTGGAAGTTAAGGATGAGCCCAGGAACAGGGTGCTGGGGGAACCTGCCTAAAGTTCACCCATGAGAGTTCTTCTTCTTCTTCTTCTTCTTCTTCTTCTTCTTCTTCTTCTTCTTCTTCTTCTTCTTCTTCTTCTTCTTCTTCTTCTTCTGGCATGCTTTATCCAAAACATGGAAACAGCTTCACAAGCCAAAGCCATGGCTTTGTCTTTGGGTGACCATAGCTCTGAAGTTGGTGATGGGCTCTCCTTGCCAGTAGCTGAGTCTAGATCATGACTTGGTTAACTTCTAATTCCAAGCCCAAGATTGAGGAAGGGCTTTAGGAAGCCATGGGGTCCCTGGCTGTTGGGCTTCTGTGTTGTCCCTCACTTGGGAATTAGTGACAAGCACAGGAAGTGATGGAACTTAGTACTTCTTACTGTTTGTCTCGTCTTAGTCGCTTGGAGCTGAGGGCCAGGTCCCTGGGCTGAGAACAGGGCTGTTTCTGCTGTGTTCCTTGGGCTGTCCTCAGTGAGTACCTGGGAAAGTGTGTGAGGGACTGAGGGGGAGTGGAGATCTGCCCAACTCCCCTCAGCTGCTATCAGCATGCCTGTGGGAAGGGGAGGCTCTGTAAGCCATAGATCCTCAACTCCTATAGGTTTCAAAAGATAGGCCACCCTATCGTCTCGGTTCTAATCTGGACTTTTGCTGGTTTTGAGTCATTGGACATGAAAGGAAAACTATGGTAATCCCCACCACCAGCAGCACACCTCTGACCTCAATGGGTCCCAGTTAAGTCAGTCGGGGGAGACACATCTGAACAAAGGTCTGGGTTGAGGACAAGCTGAGGGGAAGTGAGAAACTATGTTCCTTGTCACCCTTCCCCTCCCCCAACCCCCATGGGTGCCCATCTGTCTCTGTGTCTCTGTCTCTCTCTTTCCCTCCTCTCTTCCTCTGTGTGTCTTTGTCTGTGTCTCTCTGTTTCTGTCTCTGTCCACCCCCCTGTGTCCATCTGTCTGTCTGTCCCTGCCTCTCTGCCTGTCTCTCTCTCTCGTTCTGGGGCCATTTTTTTTCTGTAAGCAGGAAGGATAGAAGGGGCCTGCACACCCATGGTGAGCCTTTTTTTCTTGCTTCATTACTTTATCTCAGCAAACACCATGAGAGCACTTAAAGATATTTACATCCCCATTCTACATCTGAGGACACTGGAGTCCAGAGACGTTCACTCTGTCCAGAGTCACACAACTGCAAAGCGACTGAGCCAAGCTCCCAGTCTCTCCTCCAGCCAAGCTGCGCAGTAGGTGCAATGCTAACCTGCTCAGAGCCACTGTGGGGATGGTATGGAGGGCCTGGCGTGTGTCTTAGCACTGGGTGCCTGGGCTTCCTAGAATGATGTTTCGCCCCAGCTCAAAAAATAGCTCATACCCTCAAATTCTCATAGTCTCTGCTGCCATAGAGCAGGTAGCTTGTTGGAGAAAAACAAGCAGCCCAAACCTGAGCCTACAGAAGCCCTGGAAGAAGGATAGGTCCCTGGGAGCATGGTGCCTGATGTGCCAGGGCTATGCATTGCAATGAGCTTAAGGCCTAAGTCCAAGCTGTGCTATCTCACCAAGTGCAGGCCCCTTCTTTACCTCACCCAGCATGTAGTCAGCTGCAGTGTACATACTTAGATCCATACAATGCCCCCCGCAGTGTGCATGCAGATTCATGTGTACACATACATGCACGTCCACACACATACACTCCCAGTCACTTGCAAACGCACCCAGCATGCATACAAACACATATGTGTACAAAATACACGTGCCCATGTGCACACACACATGCAAATACATCTAGCATGCATGAAGACATATGTGTATATGCACACATATCCACTTACACACACCAGGCACAAGCAAACACTCCCAACATACATGCAGATGCAGGTGTGTGCAATACAGGTCTGTGTGTCCATGCACACACCCAGACACACGAAAATACTTAGCAAGTATCTACTCATATGTGCACACACGTACATGTTCACACACGTGCACATGTGGCAAGGATCCCTAAGAAGGCTGTGCTTGGCCTTTGTGAAGGTCTGAGAGCACTCCAGTCCTTCAAACAGCCTGATCCCATTGTGTTACCCTGCCTTGTTCCAGCTGGTCTTCCCTCCCAAGGCACCATCTACCCACAAAGAGGACCCAGCTTCTTTCAGGTGATATCACAAACGCCACTACCCTTTGGCTCAAGCTGGACTGAGACTATAAGTCCATGGATGGCCACTGGTGGGCTTGGGACTATCCCAAATGTTGAGTTACAGTGACCGAAGAACCATCCAGGGTACAGCTGCTCCTCTAGTGGGTTCCAGGACCCCCTAGGCTTTACCTCTCAGCTGCTGCCCCTTCCGCTGTCCTTCTTGTGGCCATTCCTCTATTCTCACGTCATTTTGCTAGTCATAGAACCAGAGCTTCTAGAGAAGACCCTAGTGCACGCCAGTCCTCTGCTGTGGACTAATAGGGCCCTACCAGCCACACGTCATCATTCTAATCCTGAATCCCAGGGTCTTTAAGGAGATGTCGAGGACAAATGAGGTCATTAGGATGAGTCCCCAACACAATCTGGCCAGTGTCCCCGTAGGGAAAGGAAAGTGGGACACATGGACAGAGGGACAACATATGGGGAACAGGGAGAAGACTGCCAGCCCCATGCAAGGAGAGGGCCACCAAAGGAACAGTCCTGACGGTGTCTCAGCTCGAACATCCCACCTCAGCATAGATTTCCACCCCATTCAGGACCAGGAGCCTGGGCAAACATGATTCTGGTTCAGGCCTGGAGTCTTGTAGTGGAATGTATCATGGCGGCCTGATGTGACAGCGCCCCCTACCCCCGACATGTATCGATGGCTCAGGGTGTGCCACAAGAAGAAGTGGGACTGCAGAGGTTTCTCAGTGTGGAGGTAGGTGTGTGCTTTGAGCTTGTGACCTTCCTAAAGGAGGCAGGGGCATCGCCCTCCCTACACCTAGCAATGGTGGTACCTCTCTACACCGAAAAAGGTGCCAGCATGTCAGGCTTTGCCTTCGGCTCACTTCTATTCTGAATGGAGTGAAGGGGATGGTGGCTGCTGTGAGGTGGGGTGGCCTGAGCCCCTGGGAACCTTGTGACCTACAGGAGGTGGCTCTAGGGGCAGGTGAGCTATGATGTTAACCGGCTAGACTCAGGCGGACACCTCTAGGAGCAGAAAATGGTTTTGGAGCGGGGTGGGGTGGGGTGGGTGGGGAGTGGGATGGGCAGGGGTTGCGATTAGGAAGGGTCAGGATCCTCGCCCAGCTTTTGGATTTTCTGAACTAAATCTAGGGGTGCCGGGAGAGGAGTAGGAGATGTAAGGGGCCAGCTGAGGGAAAACCTGGTTCTGAGTATGCACGGATACGAAGGAAGAGAGAGAGGGAGCAGAGCTGGCCAGCCCTCTGAGCCCGGAGCCTCCATGGGAAAGATCTCGCTTTACCTGAGGCTTGTTCAGAGGCTCCAGGACAGCAGCTGGCCTCGGGGTGAATGATGAGCTCATGGGATGGGGCTGCTTCAGGGGTGCTCCCAGGCTCCCTGTTGGGGTCCATTCTGGGTTCTCTAGGCAGCCTGAATGTCCCTCAGGGTAAACCTCAGCACCCTGGCCTACAATGCCTGGTCCCCAAGATACCTCCAGTTATTGGGAGTTCACTGCTCCCCTGGGAGTACACATCTGCCTCTGACATTGGGGAGCATCCTTGGTGATGTGTAACTAAGCTTCCCAGCAGCATCTCCCTACTTTTAGTCCCGTCTTATAGTTTCAAAGAACAATTGGCCCCAGAGGAACCGGAGCCCCCATGCCAGTTCCTCATCTTTCTCTAGGCCTGACCTGCATACCTACTGATCTGCTCTGCTTTCCAGGTAACTTCCAGACTTCCCATACTAGCAGCCCCTGCACCCTTTCAATGGTCTCCACTCCTCTGGAAGCCTGTATATGATCTGGGGGTTTCTGGGCGCCAGGACTCTGAGCACTGTCCCAAACGCTTTCTACCTGCATTTCACTGAGTCTCAGCGGTCTGCCTTTCAGTGTCTACATCCACAGTGCCCAAAGGCTTCTCTCCCGGACCCTCCTAGAACCTGGTTCTACCGTCCGCAGTCAATTCCGGAAAGAAGGGGCTCTGTGGAGGGAGCCCCTGTTTCCCCTCCTGTCCTTCCAAGGGTTAACAGGCCGGATAGGAAGCTGGCTCGAAAGGGGAAGGATATCTTGCCTTTTATCCGGGTTACAATGTTGAAAGTGAGCCAGTTGGGGGCAGGGCTAGAAGCCAAAACCCATCCACCCCCAAATAAAATTATGAATGGGCCAGCTCCACAACAATACAGGACCCAGGACCGTGGTGGAGGAGGGAACCTCCAGCCTGTTGACAAACGGGCAAGGTCAGGCCCCCTGTCCCTCGTAAACAAATACTCACAATGCCTGCTTCCCTCCTGACAGCCAGCTCCTCTCCAGGGCTGTCCCCTGGGTCCCAGCCTCCCCTGTCCCTCATCCTTGGGCAGTCAATCCCTGCACACCCACTGCCACTTGCTTCCTCAGGGAAAGGCCAGTCCTTTGTGAGCCCACACTTCCTCCCCCTGTGGGAACCGTTTCTGAGCCCAGGGACATCTGCCGCAAGGCATCTTTCTCAGGGGCCTAAGGTGGGAAAGTGGAGGGGGTGGGGATGCATGGAAGGGGGCTGTGACCTGAGTCTGGGATTGTCATCACAACCTGGGGAGAACAATGAGGGGACCCTCAGCTCCTCTAGCTGGGACTTTCCTCTCCCACCGCCTCCTTTGTACGCTCTGGGGAGGGCAGGGGATTTCTTCTCCTGCTCACCGACTTCGGTTTCCCCTTTCAAAAAAAATTTGTTGTTCAGCAAGTGACACCCCCCACCCCCGACTTCCCTGGTCCGAGAGTCTGAGGGGTTGCGACCATCAGAGAGGGACCAGGCAGGGCAGGGTGGTGGGGTTTAGGAAAGACTTTGAGTTCCCCATGAGGGAATGTTCGGGAGACAGAGCATTGCATGCTGGGGTCTGCGGCTGCAGGTGCAGGGGTGCCTACAACCCTGTGGAAGGTGTCCCAAGCAAGCCCCGAATGAGCAAATCCAACATGGAAGGTGCTGGTGGGACTCCAGCTCGTCCCCTGCACTTCAGGAAACGAGTCCAAGGAAGCCCTACTGATGTCCGAAGTGCAGACACTGTCCTCCACACTCCTGATCCATGACCAGAACAGATGCCAGATGTGGTACAATGGCTTCTGAACATCAATGAAGCCCCAAGAAGGCACTGCTGATGAGACCACATCTAAGCACCAAAGTGAAGTGGGGGGGGGGGGCGGTGCCTGCTTCAGCAACTGGGAAAGACTCAGACTTCCCAAGAATCCGTCTTGCAAATGAAGCCCATTCCATCCCACACTAAAGCCCTCTGCTCTGACTGGCCAAGACTGGCCAAGCCTCGGCAGGAATCTCCAAGTCCTTCAGCCCTGGGAATGCCTCCATTGACTTTGAGAACCGTGTTCTGCATCGCTAATATGCACAGAAGTTAAACAGGAGCTTAAGACCCAGGGCTAGGCAGTCAATCTTAGAATGGTTTGGAAAGTGTCTTCTAAATCAGAACGTGAAACTGCCACACAGCCCAGTATCAGATCTCAGACACCTGTATCCGAGAATGAAAAGTTCTAGCTCATGTTAAAACCTGTTTGTGAGTACTCATGGCCTTATCTGTAATAGCCCCAAACTGGGGAGATGGCTCAGTAGATCAAATGCTTGCCCCACCAATGTGAGGACCTAAATTCAGTCCCTAGAATCCATGTAAGAATCCAGGCATGGTAGTATATGCTTGTAATCTCAAAACTAAGAGGTAGAGATGGTTTATTGGCCAGACGGCCTGACCTGATCTCAAGCTACAGGCCAATGAGGAGACCCTGTCTCAAAAAACAAGGTGGGAAGCACCCGAGAAACATCTCCAGAGGTTGTCCTCTGGCTTACACACACACACACACACACACACACACACACACACACACACACACAAGTGCATGTGTGCTTCTGCATCCCCAAAACTCCAAGCACAATATTCCGGGTTCTTCCCTACCATTGCATCAGCTCTTGGCATCATACACATGACAGGCCAAGGCCTAGCATAGCCAGTCACTGTTGAAGCCAGATGAAGACAGAAAAGCATAAGCCAAAGCTACCAGCTCTGAGTGACTGGAAACACCAGACACACCACCAGAGCAAAAGGAGCCTGTGAGTGTGACAGCAAGTTGCTGCAGAGCAAAGTCCAGGTGCCATGGTGAAGTGGCCTTAGGTGTTGCATCTCTGCTCTGAGTGGAGCAGGATGGTTTCCCACATTTGATCCAGAGAGGCCTTCCTGGGAGACTGGAGGATGGGTCAGTCATTCCTCACAGTTTCTGTTCTCTGTGTTCTAGGGATACACACTGTTCTGCTGAACCCCTGACAAGCTGTGCTTTCATGAAGGCGGTGTGGACCATGCAGGTTGCCGGAGACTGCGGCAAAGCCACTCCCCTCTGTGTCGTTCAGAGTTGGCCTGAACATACAATCAAAACCTTCCCAAGATTCTGCTGGGAAGCTGGGGTGGAGATGGTCTGTACAGCTTGGCAAGGGGAACACAAGGTTTGCTTTCTGATGCCAGCTGCAACTCAGCCACTATGCTGGGGATCTCTGGGCCACATGGTAGCTCTGCTTTTGTCTTTTTTTCCTTCAGTGCTGTGGACTAAACCCAGGATCTCATGCATGCTAAATAAGCATCCTACCCAGAGCTACAACCCCAGCTTCTAGTTATTAATTTTGAGGAACCTGTTTCCAGTTAAACCCATTAAACTAGTTCACATTCCTATCACCAGTGCATGGGACCTCTTTTTCTCCACATTCTTGTCAACACTTATCATCTCCAGTGGCCATCATTCTGGATAGACGGAGGTGTTCTCGCATGTGCTCTTGATCTAGTTTTCCCTGGTGACTGGTGATGACGAGCTTTCTCAAATACACATTGGCTGGTTTTTTTTTTTTTTTATCTTCTTTTGAGAAATGTATATTCAGACTCTGCTCACTTTCTAAATTAGGTTCTTTTTGTTATTGAGTTGTTTGTTCCTTGAATACTTGGGTAATGGTTAGTGTTACTTGTGAACTTGACAAAATCTGCACTCACCTGGGCAAGGAGTCTCCATGAGGGACTGCCTGGATTAGGGAGGCCTGTGGGCGTGCCTCTAAGGGACCTTCTGAGTTGGGCTAATTGAAATGGGAAGTTCTACCTGAGTGTGAGTGGCACTGTAAAGGACAAAGAGGGACGTGAACACAAGCATCTGTGGTTCTCTGACCCCTGATCCCTGACCCCTCACGTTCCTGCCACTGTGACTCCCTTGCAGTGATTAACTGGACCTGGAACTGTGAGCCCTCTCTGCCCTGAGTACTTTATCACAACACCAGGAAGAAACCGGGGCGGCCAGTAACTTCTGATTGGACCTTTGCCCATGCTTCTCATGGTTTCTTCACTGGGTGCATGTTTCCCCGTCTCCCTCAAAGCATGTCTGTCTTTGGTCTGTCTGCCTGTGTTGTCTGAGCCTCCCAACTCAAATGCAGGCTTGGCTTTTTCACACAGTGCATGGGGGACTACAAGGAGGTCCTCCCCAGCATCTCCTGACATCCCTGACTTTGTGTTTGATAGGATGTCTCTCTCAAGGAGTTCCACCCCACAGGCATCGGTCAGAATTTATATCAAATAGTCCCAGTGTCACTCTAAGGAGACCAAGAGTTTCTTCATGACCAGTGGCTCCTACTGCCCTTTCCTGCAAGATGTAAGGAACTGACTCTGGAAGTGTGGCTATTAAGCCTCACAGAGGCAGGCGAGGCATCCAGCTATCTCCTCAGGGACCTCAACATCTTTTGAAGCATTTCTCAATACCTGGTAGCCTTATCTAGCTATTATTTGAAAGGGTGATGGTCTGTTATTCATCTAACACTTTGGGCAGGAGGACCAAAAGTCAGAGACTTCTCAAAGGTCCTGTTCTGAGAAATGGTTAGTTAGTACAAGGCATGCCAAGGGCATCATAGTGAGGACAACAGAACTCAAAATGGAATGGTGAAGGATTCTCCTTCATACTCAAGAACACTAGACCAGTGGAGGTCAGTGCAGACAAGAAGACACTGTTCCATCTCCTAACCCTGATGTTTCTCATAGCTCATACCCCGGACTAAGGTGGCAGCCTAGCCTGCAAGGGGAAGTCCCTTTGTGGGACACGGTACTCCAGCACACAGTTATAGACCGCTTATCCTTAGTCTTCCAGGACACAGTGGCCTCCAGTTCATACCTCTGACTGCATGGCATGCACACATGCAAAATTTGGCTGTTGCTGGGTTACCCCAAGACAGAAACTAAGAGTCACCTGTCTGTCTTCTGCTTCCTAACATAGAAACAAACACACTTACCTCTCAGTCCGATTCAATACTGCACAAGAAAGAGAGGGAAAGAGAGAGCATGTGAGCACTTCTTAAAGCCAAGGTGGTTTCCATTTCCCAGGGCAAGCAAGCTGGAAGGGATCAGGGAGAAGGCCCGAGTGTCCAACTGCTTCCTGTACCTCTTGACCTTCGCTATGAGGCATGACCTTTACAACTTGTTGAGGGTAGATGGCTAGTAAAGGACATCCTTCCGTTGCCCTCCCAGGACAGTGTTCCAAGCCCTCACTCTCCGGAACTTGGATGCATGCTCTGAAATAAGAAGACACTACCACACAGTGAGGAGAGCAAGGCCTTTAAGGTGGCCCTGGGAGAAGGCAGGGCCTGTTCTGGCTGTGGGGGCCTTAGAGGGAAAAGTTATTCTTTAGTAGGAATGACTGTGGTTTAATAACACATTGCCTGAATGTGACAGACAGAGACAGGACAGCTGAGTCCACACCCTTCCCTCCTGCCTTCCCTCCCTTCATACATGTCTGTGCACATATGCACATATGCACACACGCCCTCTTCTTTGAAGTGTTCTGTGTGGTCTCCACAGACATGGAAAGAAAACTGTTTCTGACAAAGTGTATGTGGCAGAAACCTCAATACCTTATCCTCATCAGGTTAAGGTCCCTGTGTTCTCACGAGGCAAGCAGGGAGGTGGAAGGCAGGTAGGTGGGGAAACCACAGGGAACCCTAACTCCACAGTGGGGAGCAGGACTGGATAGCCATGCCCAAAGAACAAAGGGGTCTGGCTGGGGGAGTCCTGGAAACTACGTCAGGATTCCCAACACACGTTCCAAGACCTGGAACACCCTTGAAATTACTATTAATTACTATTATTATTATTATTATTATTATTATTATTATTATTATTATTAATTGTTTCATTTGAAAAACAGCAGTTAGCTAGGACATAGTGTTTCAGCCTTCCAAAGGTTGAAGGAGCCAAGTTCAAGGCCAAAGCAGCCAAGTTCAAGGCCAAAGCAAGCGACACAGTTAACACCCATCTAAAAACAAAACCAAGAAACCCCAAACCATGAACAATACAACTACAAAACAAAACAAAACAAAAAAACCTAAACCCGCAGTTAGTGACTGCCACCAAGTGGTGATGAGTAGAACAGCAGGACCTTGTACTCAGATCCTAGATCTTCCTTTGGTGTCTCTCTCTGCAGCAGCCTCTTCCATGTGTGTGGAGGCCTTGGGTTCGCTACTCCACGCTGACATTACAGTGAGTCTGACCCGAGAGTTTCTCTCAGAGACATGTGCCTTTGAAGATTTGGGGTGCCTGGAGCTTACTGAGATGCTCCATCTCACTGCCCCAAGGCTGAGGCTAGGCTGCCCTGACCTCTATCCTGCAGGAAAGGAGTCTGCAGCTCACAGACTTGCTGAGAATGAGCTTCTGGCCACCATGCTCCTGCTCTTTCCTGGATCTAGCATGCTAGGTTTCTTTTCTTTACTGATCTGAGACACATTTCAAATGGACACAGGCTTGAGGTTAAGGACATTGTGGTCAACCCAGAGGTGAAAAAGCTGGGAGCTTGCTGGGCCTGGTCCCATCAACCCAAGGCTTCTGCCTCCAGGTGCAGCACCCCTGGATGACACCAGCTGAGCTGGCTTGTGGGGTTGGACGGAGGCTATTACAATGCTCCCAGCAGTTGCCAGGCACAGCATAGGACCTCCTCACTACTCTCTCCCTTCAGGGCTGTGTCTGTCACCCCTTAGGTGTCCTGTCACTCAGAGGCCTGTTCAAGTTCTCTTCTTTGGGAGGAACCAAAGTTCTTCCCTGAGTAGGCCTGAGAAGACAGCCTGTCTTGAACCACTCTGCCATCTCGTGGCCTCATTTGGGAATGACAGCTCCACCAGGCCAGTCTCAGAAGCTTGTTGGCTGAGTCCTCACAGACTACCCTTAACTTCCCCCAAGCTCCCCTCTTTGTGAGCTCTCTCTAAGAATCTACCAAGGAGCTGTTCTCCCCAGGCCCAGCCTTCCCCCTCTCCTGCTCTGTTTCTGTCATAGGCAGTGACATTTTTGTGCTGTGTCTGTTCCCCTAGAAGCACGGTGGGCAGGCATTCTGCTCCCTGCTTCATCCAGGTTTGATGACTGACTCAAGACCATCAAATATGCTTTCTCTAGACGCTTACTGTTTGGTGTAACTGCAGGTAGCCTATGCCATCTTGTAGGCAGTTTTCCTGTGTATAACTCTGTTCCTGCCTTACTAAAACAGAAGCCCAATAATAATTCATGGCAAACACTAGAAGGCTACCATCGTTAATATTCTATACCATATGTATATATATATATATATATATATATATATATATATATATATATATGTGTGTGTGTGTGTGTGTGTGTGTGTGTGTGTGTGTGTGTGTGTGCATATTTATGTCTAGACATACATACACAAAACCACACTTGATCTCCTCTGCCATTGTATGGCAGGTTAGGAGCTGGGCTTGTGCATTTCATGTTTTGGGATTTGGGGACTCAGTAAAATAAGAGACTAAAATGAAGTAGGAGACTAAAAAGATCAGCTCCTGAGTGGACGCTCTGGGGCATCTTTCTGGCTTCACGCTGAGCAGCTGTCCCATGCTTTCTTTCGTGGGCACCTGAGAGGTCAGGAGACCTTCACACAGACATGTTTTGGAGATGGTGACAGTGCAGTGTGGGCGGAGGGAACTGTGCGGTGAGCCTACAGTCTAGAGAATCATCAGCTCTCAGCATCGTCCCTTCGCTGCTGTAGTCAGCTGGGCAGCCAGGGCTGAGGGGTGACACTGGGGAGGGTCATAATGCACCCCACACTCTCACGTTGGGGCTTCAGCTGCAAATTCACTTCTGGGAGTCTGAGATTTCACAGTCATGCCCCTGGCCCTGTCTGTGTCCAGATTTCCTCTGTACGGACATGAGCCACCCTGGACCCAGTCTCTTTCGTGACCTCATTTCACCTTAAGGACATTTTTGAAGACCCCTGTGCTAGAACAGAATATCTGACAGAAAGCGACGTTGGAAGGGTTTATTATGGCTCCGACTTTAAGGGCACAGTCGTCACAGCAGGACAGGCATAGTGGCAGGAGGGGCAGTGAGGAAGCAGATAGCCATGGATGCTGGTGCTCAGCTCACTCTCCTTTTCACTGAGACAGGACTCCAGCACTCACATTCAGGATGGGTCTTCCCACCTCAGCTGGCATAATGTGAAAACTCCCCCACCGACCTGTTCAGAGGTCTGTCTCCTGGGTTACATGAGCTTGTCAGGTTGACAAGCAATATTAACCATTACAGCACCATCCCCAAACACAGTCAGGTTGTGAGGTACTGGAGGGAGGGTAAGACTTTTCTAAAAGGACCATCACGGGATGATTGATTTGCCCCACACCCAATCAGGCACATGCTATCTTTCTGCACACGCTACCTTCTTTCCCCACTCACCTGTTCACTCTTTGGAGAACCTGAGATCTGCCAGTCCAGAATATGTCCCTGGGATCAGTGGCCAGGAGGGTAGAAACCCCAAGGTGCTCTGGAGTCCTCTGCAGGCAGAGAGGCACACAGGTGCAAAGGTCCCCGTGGTACAGGGTTATTTCTGCTGATGCACCAGCAAAATCCTAATGTGAGGATTGTCTGCCTATGCCTGGGCATATCCCCATGAGTGGCAGGAGGGTCTCTTCAAAAGCCTAACAAGCTTGTGGGAAGCCCAGTGACTGTCACACGCCCCAACTTGTCTCTGCTCATTTAGATGAGTGTCTTCCCAATCCCAGACCCGTTTCTTAACCAGATAAACAACAGATTGGGATTAAAGCCAACAACAAGATGTAAAAGCCATGTGAACTCCATCAAGTCACCTTACCTCTCTGTGACTTATTTTCCCATTTCACAAACAAACAGATCAGGTGGTTTCTATTCTAGAGGCATTTCTACATCCCCTTTAGTTTGACTTTTAAAAAAAGTCTGTGTGTGCATGCCTGAGGGTATGGATGGCACACCTCAGTGTGCAGGAGCATAGAGAGGTGAGAAGCGGGGATTTGATCCCCTGGAACTGGAGTTACGGGTGGTTAGGAGCAGCCAGGTGAAGACCAGGAACTGGACCTGCGTCCTCTGCAAGAGCAGCAAGCACCCTTAACCACTGAACCATTTCTCCAGCCTCTGAAGGTGATGGGTAGGAAGGGACTTCAGGTAGGAGGGATCAAAGGAATCACTAGCTAGAGAAGGCCCCTCCCACCAGAAACTGCCTTGAACCTGACAGGTGACCAAAGGGGACAACCAGGTTCACCAGAGTGAGCTGTCCCCAGTACATCCCATCTGGCTGCATCTACGTTCAGTCCCTGAACCAGGGCTCCAGCCTGTCTTTGGGGGTCCTCTTCTTGCTGCCCTCACCCCAAGCTCCATGATGTTGGCTCAGATTTGTAGCCAGCCCCAAAGCATATTCTCACGTGCATGCTGGGGGTTAGGGATGGCATCGCTTTATTCCCAGTTGGACAAGGCTCTGAGTAGCACACAGAACAGAAGGCAGGACAGGAGCCAGCTTTTGAGGTAGCCCGGTGCTTGGCATTTGGAGGAATGGCTGCGACCTCTGGTTTTCTTCTTGCCAGAGCCCCTCAAATGCTTAACCTCCAGGGGCTTCCCCTCTATCTGGGCTATTTTCTCAATCCACAGGGTATAGTTTGACAACACGGTGTATATTCCTGGAATGCCTTTTTCTCCACAGCTCTTGCCCCAGCTGATGATGCCCACCTGATACCACTTATTGCCAGGCTCTGTGTTGCAGACAAGTGGTCCCCCACTGTCACCCTGTGGACAGAGAACACAGCTCCATAGTGAGTCCATTTTTAACTGTCCATTGAGGCCAGGTACAGCTCATTCATGGGAAGAGATCTATTGACCTGGTCTGTTTAAATAAATTTGTCAAATAAATTTGGTTACCACTGACCAAGGTGACCACCCCATCCTGGCCCTATGGGAGAAATGTGCTGCTGACGAGGGGTTTGTAGAGTCATGGGGTACAACAAACAAGGCCAGCTCAGTTGATAGAGCATGAGACTCTCAGGGTTGTGGGTTTGAGTCCCACATTGGGCGTCAAATGTAGTAGAGGGCACCATTTGTAGCTGTAAGTTTTCCTGTGTCCCACCTGGCCTGCGGTCGGGACAAATCTCTCACCCACAGCCTGCCTTCTGTACCCTCTCTGGAGTTTTCTCCTCAAGCCCTCTCTCTTTGATACTGCACACTGCTGGCCTTGTATGTTACACCCCACATTATAAAGGCCAGGAGTGGTGACAAAAGTTTGTGATCCCAGTGCCAGAGAGTCAGAGATAGGTGGAAAACCGGTGGAATCCTGTGGGCTTTAGTGACCTTGAAGACCTGAAGCTGTCTGTGGACTTGTTGCATGCTAACCCTCTAGGGTGACCCACCCCAACAGTGCCAGGGCTACTGTGGGTACAGCCTTTACCCAAAGACTCAGAATTCCTGCCTTGGTTCCATGGCTCAAGGCCCCCATGCCTATGTGCTTTTCAGTCTCTCTCTCCCTCTCTCTCTCTCTCTCTCTCTCTCTCTCTCTCTGTGTGTGTGTGTGTGTGTGTGTGTGTGTGTGTGTGTGTGTGTGTGTGTGTGTACACACGCACATGTGCATGCATATAAACACTCCTGAGCATACACATAGGTTCAGGTGCGTGGGCAGAGGCCAGAGAACAACTTCCCCTCCAGTTTCTCAGACATTGTGTCCACTAACTACTATTGGTCTTTTTGTTTTGGTTTCAGTTTGTTTGTTTTGCTTGTTTTGTTTTTGTTTCTCGTTTTGTTTTGTTTTGAGATAGTTCTCTCACTAGCCTGGACTAGCCTGTTTGGCTGGCTGGCCTGAGAGACCCAGGGAGCCTCTTACCTTCTCTGTGCTGAGAATACAAGCGTATGCCACTATGCCTGACTTTTTTGGTTTTGTTTTGTTTTTTTAACATGGGTTTAGGAGACCAAACTAGGGTCCTCAAGCTTGCTTTACTGAGCCCTTTCCAGACTCTAGATTCTGAATCTATTCCCAGGGGAGGGGAGACACTCTTGCAAGGGAAGCACCTACAGGCTACTGGTTAAGCAAGGGCTGCTTCCCCTCATTACCTGGCAGGCATCATAGCTCTCATTGTCATATGCAGCACACAGCATGTTTGTGGTCAGCTTCGTAAATATCTTTGTGCATTCCTTCCAGTCTGTAATACGCATCGGTGCCTTCATCAGGTCAGTTTTTGAAGATGATTTATTGACTGGCAGAGAGAGAAAGCACATTGGACAAGCCATCAGGTGGGGGTGGGGCGGTCTCTATGCAGATAATGAAGCTGATTTGGCTTGGAGACAGCCTTAGACCCTCCTGTACCAGCCCAAACCCCTCTCCTTCATGCTCCTTATAGACTCAGTACCCACAGCCTTCAGATAACCCGTACTTGAACTTTATCATCACTGAAGCTTTTCTAATCAGCCCCGCCTTGTGCAAATGTTCCTCCCATTTAGAACCTTAGTTCTCTTCTGGACCAATTCCACCAAGCTCCAGGATTTGACATCCCCAGGAAACATATTTGTGGGCCTTTCCCTGAAACTCCTATCGCTGTTGATTATTATGTGAACACAGCACTCTTCTCCCAGCTCCCATCCCTGCTACAGGGCTGGTGAAAACACATTTGTACCACAGTGAACAAATTACTAGGTTTTTCCAGTGCTGGATTGTCTTTTGAAAAGATTTCAACTTTGTGTGTGTGTGTGTGTGTGTGTGTGTGTGTGCATAAGCTTATGAGTGAGTGTCCACAGAGGCCAGAAGAGGACGTCAGATCCCCTGGAACTGGAGTCACAGGCAGTTGTGAACCTCTCAACACAGGCACTAGGAACCGGACTCAGACCTCCTATATGAGCAGTATGTAACTCAGTAGGTACACTGAGTCATTTCTCCAGCTCCTGGCTGGATCTTTAGGAGGTTCACAGTTTAAATCTGAAATGCCTCTAAGAGCAGACCCACGTTCTGAACCCTTGTTTCTCAACAGATGGGGCTAATTTTTGAGGCTGTGGAACCTTTATGGGGCGGGGCCTAGCTGCTAGAAGTAGGTCTCTAGGAGCAGGCCTTTGAAGATGATTCTTGCTTCTCCGTTCTGTCCTGTTCTATGTTCCCTGGCCTACTGCAGTGTGAGCAGCCTCTGTCCCATGCTACCACCCCAGGGCTATGCTTTCCCCAAATAATGGACCAAGGTCCCTAAAATCCTGAGCCAAAATAACCCTTTCTTCTCACATGTTTCTGGGAGATATTTTGGTCTTACACAAAATAATTAGTACAAAAGGGATGACAAGAACCAGTGTCTTGGCCCCCAGTAGCAGGAATTTGTCTGAATGTCTGAACTCTCATCACAGAAATTCATAGCTATTCCCTCACAGGGTGCTTTAACCTTGTAGATCCCCATCTGCCTCTTTCCCCACTTCTAAGTCTCGTTCAGAGCCAGCAACCATGCTCTACTGTCTTCCTCTGCTAAGTAAAGTTCCAGGCTCAGTTCACACAAGGCATCGTCATGGGCCCCGAGGCTTGCTTCGGCTTTAGGCTGGGTGGTTCCTATCTCTCTCCTACCCATTGTATCTTTTGGGGGTTTTCTTAGGGGGACAGTCAAGTGGGGATTTACTCACGCATTCCTACTCGCTATGTTTCCTATTTTGACTAAGTAACAGCCTAACATGTCATAAATGGTAACATTGACTTCTTCGAGTGGCTAAGCAACGCTTCAGGAGCATTAGAAGCCTAGCCTTGAACTGGGCATCATGGAAGCCTGTAGGAACAAGGTAGGAGTCATTACCATGTGAGAACTAAAAATAGAACAGTAGGGCCTTTGGACAGCTATGGTGGTTGAAACTCCACTAAGCACACAGACAAGACCCGCTCTGTGCCGGCTGACCACACCCAGGGACTGGTCCAGAGTTGTCACCTCAGCTGCAGCATCTCTCTAGCACCCAAATGAAACTAAGCGGTATGGAGATTTCCTCCACTGAAAACCACCCCTCCACCCTCTCACTCTTCCGTGTCCTTCCTCACTGCTCCCCTGGGTCCCGAAGTTCCCATAAGGCCCTGGGCAGTCACGTACCTAAGTTGGTTATGCCCCATCCTGCCACCCAACATTCATGCCAGCTGGAAGGGGTGGGTTGGAAAGGCAGGCAGATGGGCACTGTCAGATCATTGAATTTGATGGGCGTGGCCAGCAGCAACAAGGCAATATCATTGTCCATGTTGTATCTTTGAAAGTTTTTGTGGCGAATTATGCTGGTGACCTGTAGTTCCGTGGGTGAGGTAGTTAAGTCATTGGTTCCCACTATGACTGTCAGTCCTTCTGGGCTGGTGGCATAGAACCGGAGGGAAGGAAGGGAGAAGGGAAGCTGGAGTGAACAAAGAAGTCAATGGGTCTAAAACTCTAAACCCACCATAGTTCTAGAGGCCTTTTAGGGCTTGTCCTAATGGGGCCATTGCTCAGAGGGTTTAAAGATTTGAAGAGTATAGAAAGAACACGGCATCTCCTTTCCCTGTTATGACCAAATATTTGACAAGGAACTATGTGAAGAGAAGCTCATTCGGGCCCAGTTTAAGATCTAGTTCATCATGGCAGAGAAGGCAGGGCACAGGAGAGTGAGGCTACATGCCCATATTTGTATGAAACGGAAGCAGATGGAGACTGTGGCTGGAAGTGGCCTGGGTTATCAAGGTCCCCCACCCAGTGGCCTACTTCTTTTATTTAGGTCCAACCTCCTAAAGGTTCCACATCCTCCCAATACAGCACTACAACATGGAGACCAGGTGTTCGAACACCACGAACCCGTGGGTGACATGGCACACTCAAATACAAACGGAGGGAGTAGACTTGTGACCTTGGGGTTTCCAGACCTGAATGAGATACCAGTGTTGAACAGAGCAGAACAGAGTTCAGCTCTGGGCTCTCTGAAGATCCCCCAGCCCCTTCAGTGGCTTGTTTTATGTCAACTAGACACACAAGTGAAAGCTATCCAGAGGCAGGAACCTCAATTGAGAAAATGCCTCTGTGAGATCAGGTTGTAGGTGAGCCTGTAGGGCGTCTTCTTAATTATTGATAGAGGAGGGACAAGTCCATCATGGGCAGTGTCATCTCTGGGCTGGTGATCCTAGGTTCTATAAGGAAGCAGGCTGAGCAAGCTATTGAGAGCAAGTCATGGCCTCTGTATCAGCTCCTGCCTCCAGGTTCCTGGCCTGTTTGAGAACCTGTCCTGACTTCCATCAGTGATGGACTGTGATGTGGAAGTGTAAGCCAAATAAACCTTTCCTCCCCAAGTTGCCTTTGGTTGTGGTGTTTCATCATGGCAATAGTAACCCCAAAACACCCACAAAGGACTGATTGACATAGAGAAAACCAGCTATCAGAGAGGCAAGGTAGTGGTACACACAGCAGCAGTCCCTGTTCATGTCATTAGATTCCCCAACCATTTAGAAATGAGGGCCAGGGAGTTTCCACTGGACACACAGAAAGAACTTCCAAAACATAGCAACAGTCAGGAAAGATGGCCAGGGGCTTCTTAACGATCTTAACCGGTCTCCAAGTCTCCTGCAAGAGAAGGAGCCACAGCATTCTTGGTTTGGGTGGGTCTGGAGACAGAACCCATGACATCAACCATGTTTGGCAAACACCCTACCACTGAGCCATGTTACATCCCATTCTATATCTTATTTTTTTTTATTTTGAGACAAGGCCTTAGTTGCCCCAGCTGGCCTCAAATGAGTGTTCCTCTTGCCTCAGGTTTCCAGTAGCTGGGATTACAGGCTGCCTTCTCTTCCCGTAGTGTCCTGAACTTTCTAAAGGAGGCAAAGGCAAACTCCAGAATTTCTTTCCTGCCTTTGTCTACTGGGATACACTTGGGCAAGTTATGCAGTCATCAGACCTCGGATTCCCTATCTGAAAAATAATGATCTCTTTGACCTCCTTCCAAAAGTCATTGTGGAGCCAAATAAATTAGTATATAAGAAACGTCCTAGCAAAGACCTTGGTGCATGGGTAACTGTCAGTCAATGGTAGGTGCCACTGATGGCCTAGGACAAATCAATCTCTGTAAGAACCAAGAAGAGGGGCAACAGACAGCCAGGAAAGCTAGATGTGAAGAGTTAGAACTTCTCCCTAGGAGCACTTGAATGTCTTAGGAGAGGTATGGGGCTAAGCCCTCTGGCCCTGTCAGCTGCAGGTGTTCCTCAGGGGTGACCTCAGGCACTGTCTCCGGTCAGCTGCATCAGTCTCCAGACTGGAGGGGAGGAGAAGAGTCACTTTTGTCTGTCTAGGGGGCAATTTCATTAGGATCCCTCTCACAGCCTGTGTGTAGCTGAGTACACGCCACCCCCACCTCCGATAACTTCAGCCCTCAATACTTACGAAATCTCAGAATAAAAGCAGTGAGCCACGGTGAGGATCCACCACTCGCTGATAATGGAGCCACCACATAAATGATGTGTCGTTTCTTGAATGCTCACCTGCCACGGAAACTCACCCACCTCAGCCTCCTGCCCTCCTATGATCCTGGAGTGTCGGGTTCTGCTGTCATACACGGGTCTCACGCCACATTCTGCAGGGGTGCAAAACCAAAGGGAAAAACAGATTGTCAGTCAACCTGGACAGGCTGGGTCTAGCTTGGGGAGAGAAATCCCTGGGGGTGTTCTGAGGCCAGGACACCAAGGCTTCCCCGTTGTGACAGGAAGGAGCCCATGGCTCTGGCTGTGGGGTGAAGGTGTTGGCTCTGTCTATATCCTGTACAGGTGCTCAGGATGGCAGCTTTACCAGGTGCTCAGCCTATTTCTAACCAGTGAACCTGGAAGAAGATTCTTTCAAAAGCCAACTCCCATGTGGCAGGCAGAGTGGGACCACCAGAGGTACACACTGGGTCTAGTAACTGTGGCACAGGACTGGCAAATCTCTCCCCTTACAAAGCAACAGAGATCTGTGGGATGAAATTAATCTGCTGATCATCAAATGGCTGGTGGCATGGTCTTGTCGTCACAAAGGCCCTGAAGAGAACAGAGGCGGGGGTGGGGAGGTGGCTCAGTTGGCAAAGCTCTCACCATTCAAGCACAAGGTCCTGAGTTGGAGCCCCCAGAGTCCATGTGAAAAGACCCAGGTGTGGTAGCATGGTTGTAGTATCAGTGCTGGGGAGGCAAAGACAGGCATAACCCTGGGGCTTCAGCCAGCCCCACCTACTAGGTGAATTCTAGGCCAATGATGGCACCCGGTCACAAAAGACAAGGTGGACAGTACCTGAGGAACATTGAGTTTGTCCTTTGACCTTGACACACACACGTGCATACATATGTGCACTGCCCCCAGCAGGCAAACACACACACACACACACACACACACACACACACACACACACACACACAGAAGGGAGAGTCAAGACAAAGAGAGATACTACAGCGCTGACTCCGAGGAAGGAAGCAAAGACCAGCCGCTCAACGTCAGAACATGGACAGTGGCAATTCTCCCCCAGTTCTCACACAGGGCATGGTCCTACCCACCCTTGCCTTCATCCTGGGGTCCCCACATTGCACTTCTACCCTACAGACCACTGAGAAGAAATTGGTGGGACTTGAACCACCTAGCCTGTGCTCATGTGTCAGGAGCCCTGGGTAAGAAAGAGGTGCACAAGACCCGCAAGGAGTCATGAAAAGTGCCTCAAGCCACTAGAAGCCTTTAATATTGTCATCTGGTCCATGTAGAACTGTTGTGCAGCTCGGCAGCTGGGGACAGAGGCTGCAGCTGCTGGGCTGTGAAAGAAAGCGGAGACTTGGCAGTGTATATCAAGAGCTTTAAGCTGTCTGTAACACATACATGTCTTCTTCCAGGCTTTTGACCTTGATATCCTTTTTGTTCACCAAACACACTCACGGTGCTCACCCTTGGACCTGGCCCTGTTAGAGGCGCTGAAGAAAGATGAACTGACATTCATTTTCATGATCACACTGAAGTAATGCTGCCTCAGACAAAGGTTAAGTAAATCATCTACAAGCACACAGCCTAGTCAGTGGCCTGACCAAAATCTAAAGCTAGGCCAGCTGCTCCTCAGTGCTCTGTGCCTCCTTGGTGGCCTGCTTGCTCTCTTTAGGCTTCCCCACAAGAATCACGTCTGCAGTGACGCTTCCTCCAACATGACCCTGTGCCCTGGCCATTCCTTGTTGTCTATGCTGTCTTAGCTGTCTCCATTGCGTCACAGTGGACATCAGCTCATTGCAGAGTGCTTTTGTCTGCCACTGACCCCAGAATGCCAGCTCCAAGTGGAGAAAGCAGTATGCGTGTCTTGGGGAATGCTATATCTTGAGGATGGGGCCGTACCACCTGTCAGAGAGGCACTCAATGACCGGGACACTCAATCTCTGACAGAAGGATTGTGTGCTAGAACTGTCTTAAGGGGAAAATCTGGGTATTGGAAGACATCCCCTCTGGGTGGGGGGAGAGCTTCATAACAGCAACAGACTGAAGACAAGCTGGTGTCATGGTATCTGTGCCCTGAACTATTTCTCAGCCATGTAAATGAGGCTCATGGGAGTTTCTAATGATGTGGGGAAGGTATTTGTGATATAAACTTGAATGAAAAGATCAGGATATGAATCAGACTTGAGGGGTCAGTGAGATGGCTCGGTGGGTAAAGCCATTGCTGCCAAGCCTTACGGTCTGAGTTCCACCCCAGGGGAACTAAATGGTATAAGAGGCAGCTGATTCCCACAGCTGCTCTCTGACCTCCACATGTGTGATATGAGGCACACCACACACACCCCCCACACACACAATTAAAATGTAATAACTTCAAAAAATCGTGATTTATCTTGTTAGAAATGTGGGCCCACGTGAGGGAGCCAGCTGATTCCCACAGCTGCTTTCTGACCTCCACATGTGTGATATGAGGCACACCACACACACACACACACACACACACACACACACACACACACACACACAATTAAAATGTAATAACTTCAAAAAATCGTGATTTATCTTGTTAGAAATGTGGGCCCACGTGAGGGAGCCAATACATCAAGATAACCCCAGAGAGAGGCTTGACTGACTGGCAAGTGTCTGCTTCAGGCCCCTCTCTCTGATGCAACTACAGAACTGGCTAGGGCCTAGGTTCTGGACAGACAGCAGAGGTTGGTTTGTGATCTCCTTATCCAGTGACTCAAGGGGACACTACTTAGCCTGGCTCATCTCCTCTCTTCTCATCCCTAAGATGGGCATGAGACTCCACCCCACCAGGCTAGCCTTTGGATCCAATGTGATAATGGTGTGTGAAGGGCCCCTCAAAGTGCTTGGCACAGACCAAAATCCTCAAGCCACAGTTGGTTCAGGACTTCTCAGCTCCGTTTTGCACCAAAGCCCCCATGGAACCGGCAGATAATTCCACTCTCTACATCCTTGGTCCTGAGAACACCCCCACAACACCGACGTGGAAGCAGCCAGAACACAAAACCTGAAGGCAATGTCAGCGGTTCCCACAGGGAGGAGCCATTTGAGTGACTTGGAGAGACCAGTTCTGCCTGTAGTGTCCCCATGCCCTCCTCCGGGGAGTGTCCCTAGGCCACACTGAAGGCTAGGCAGACAGGTTTGAGCTGCTCAGAGGCAGTGTGAAGAGTACTGGAAGGAAGTCTGGGTATAGCTCAGACTGGTCCAAGTCAAAGCTGTGTCCCTGTGGAGTGGCTTTGGGCTGATTTCCCCCACCCCCGAAGTTGTGTATAATAAACCTGGGTTGTGTAAGAGGAGAATGGGGGTTAGGTAGCAGCATGCGTCCATCTTGGATTTCTCATTGTAGGTGTTGATATGACCAACCGCTCCAAGCCCCTGTCACCTCAATTTCCACCCATGGTGGACTATAAGCTTGAGCTGTGAACCAGAATAAACCCTTTCTCCCTTAAGTTGCTTTTGTCAGATAATTTTATCATAGAAACAGGAGGAAAAATTAAGTCACTTCTACTTCCTGGCCCAAGCTCTGGGCACTTCCTTATTCCTTGGTTTGGGTGAGGTAGAATTTTAATTTTCCAAGCCAAAACTCCAAGATTAGACAGGTAGCCCCTAAGAGGAATGGGTAGGGGGTCTGTGCTCTTGTAGGTGGCCTCCGGGTGGCCCATTGGCTAAGTCCTGGGTCATGTCCACTGTCTCCTTTGTCCTCAATGCTCACCACATATTGATAAGATGAAAGGAGGCGAGGAGAGGTGTCCTGGCTGGCCCTGCTTGGGCCAGCAGCTCTGGCCAGAGGGAGAGGAGTCCACGTACCAACATTTGCTCCCAGGGTGTGGGCAACAAGTAGCAGAATGGAGGGCAGGATCATGGCCCCTGCTGTGCTGTATGCTGGAGGTTAGGAGGCTGGGCTGAGTGAATGGTGCCCTCTGGCTGTTCCGATGCCTTAGGCTAGCCAGGCTATCGATGTCATAATGGCTGTGTTGAGAACTCACATGAAGTCATGAAGACTCCTCTAAGTCATTTCCTTTCTGTGATGCCTCACCCAGGACTTCAAGCTTGAAGACTTTCTCCATGGAACTTTCCTTACAGGCCTGACTCCCATCGTTATTACCCAGCCCTCTTTGGACATGGTTTTTTGGTCCTGTTGTAACTATTTCTTCTAAGGTCCATGAGCTTCCCTTTCTGGGGAGCCTATCACATTGCGTTGTAACTGTAAAAGTCAGGTGAGACTTGCAAACTGGCTGCCAGGCTGGGAACTGGATGGACATGGCTGAGAACAGGCATTCTTATAGACTAGGTATCTACCAGATTCTCAGCCTCTTTTGGCATGCTGATAGCCATGGTTGGACTAGACAGCCCACGTTGTGTACATCAATCTAAGAAGTCCTGTTTTTGGTATATATGTATACATTCTAGTGGTTATGATCCTCTGAAGAACCCTGATATACCTACCACCTAGGACCACAACATAGGAAGTCTTCATCAGAGCCCCATGTCCCAGTGGGTGGAAAAACAGATGATGGGAGCAGAACTATGGGACCCAGCCACCCGGACTGAGCCTGCACAGTCCATAGAGCACAGTCTCAATAGTCCATAGCTTCTTAAACTGAGGGTCATGACCCCATAAGGGGCTCACGTAACTGAATGTGGGGGCTGTGAAAACTTAAGCAACAGTGAATGAAAATAAAAGGAGTAGTGATCTGAAGTGTTTTTGGCAGAGCTTGCCTGTGGGGCATCGTGGGACTTGGCCATGTCTGTAGTTTTGAACATACAACATGTATGCTTTGCATTGTACATGCCACGATTCACAGTGTCAACCAATGCTGCCTTAAACTCAGATTCAAGACTGCATATCATGGACTGCGGTGTGTTTCCTGCACCTACAGTTTTCTGCTCTTACAGAAACAGTTTCATGATGAGAAACAGAGACCTTTGATATTTTCCTGCCATCATTTCTCTGCACATAAGTATTACGTTAGGATAGCTTTGCATTGTATTGGGCTAGGATATTTGATTTTTAAAAATTGCTGTTCAAGTTACTGAGTCTCACAAATTATTTGGTGAACTTCATCTTGGGATTAAGACAGAATATCCATTGACTTCTGAAAAGTCCCATCCTTCTGACATTTTGTTTATGTGAAGTTGAATTCTCAACACTGAGATTATAAAATAAAAATATTGATCAACCTTGAAAAACATTGAAGATATTTTGTCAAATGTTCAGCCAAGATTTTGTTTTTTGAGAAAGAGTCTTGCTATCTATATGACCCCGGCTATCCTGAAACCTTTTTTTCTCCTTTTTTTTATTTATTATATTTGTGTTTTAATTTTACACATCAGCCATGGGTTCCCCTGTCCTCCCCCCCTCCAGCCTTCGCCCCCACCTTCCCACAGCCCCTCCTCTCCATTCCCATCTCCTCCAGGGCCAAGACTCCCCTGGGGATTCAATTCAACCTGGTGGATTCAGTCCAGGCAGGTCCTGTCCCCTCCTTCCAGGCTGAGCAAAGTGTCCCTGTGTAAGCCCAAGGTTCCAAACAGCCAGCTCATGCACTAAGGATAGTAGGTCCGGGTCCCACTGCCTGGGTGCCTCCCAAACAGTTCAAGCTATTCAATTGTCTCACTTATCCAGAGGGCCTGATCCAGCTGGGGGCTCCACAGCTTTTGGTTCATAATTCATGTGTTTCCATTAGTTTGGCTATTTGTCCCTGTGCTTTTTCCAATCTTGGTCTCAACAATTCACACTCTTACAGTCCCTCCTCTTTCTCGACAGTTGGACTCCTGGAGCTCCACCTGGGGCCTGGCCGAGGATCTCTGCATCCACTTCCATCAGTTATTGGATGAGAGTTCCAGCATGACCGTTAGGATGTTTGGCCATCTGATCAGCAGACTAGGTCAGATCAGGCTTTCTCTCGACCATTGCTAGCAGTCATCAGAGGATGTATCATTGAGGATTTCTGGGGACCTCTCTAGCACTTTGCTTCTTCCTGTTCTCATGTGATCTTCATTTATCCTGAAACTCTTTATGTAGAACAGACTAGCCTTGAGTTCACAGATATCCATCTGCCTCTGCCTCCTGAGAAATGGGATTAAAGATGGATACCACCACACCTGATAAGATTTAATTCTTTATATAAAACTAAGCAAGCTCACCCATCTCTCTAATATACAAATTTGCTTTCATCTTTAGTAAATGGTAAAATCATGTGTATCCCAGAGTTGTTTTAAAATAAATACTATTTATTTTAATAAAAGTTTGATTTGTATATATGTTTTATATACTTTAGTGAAAAGGTATCACAGAACTTTTTAAAAAGGCAAAAAATGTGATAGTTTGATGAGCACAGCCCCTATAGGCTCATATATTTAAACATTTGGTTCCCAGTTGGTGGAACTGTTTGAGAAGGATTAGGAGGTGTGGTCTTGTGGGAGTAGATGTGGCCTTGCTGGAAGAGGTGTGTCGCTGAGAGTAGCCTTTGAGGTTTCAAAAGATGCCCATGCCAGAAGTTCAGTCTCCCTCTCTCTTCCTGTGACCTTAGGATCAGGATGTAAGCTCTCAGCTACTGCTCTAGTGCCAGCCCTGCCTGTCTGCTGTTACAATCCCCACCATAATGGTCATGAACTAACCCTCTGAAACTGTAAATGAGTCCCCAATTAAACTTAATTAAATGCTTTCTTATATAAGAGTTGCCTCAGTCACTGTGTCTCTTCATGGCAATAGAACAGCAACTAAGGCAAGAAGCCTGCCCTAGACTATAGTAGACACCTTCCTCCTCCTCCCTAGAATTGGATGAGCATTGGGATCAAAGAAGAGAAAGCAATTTCAGGGCCTGAAAGAACCTGCAGAAACTCCAAAGAAGGCACAGGGCAAGACATGCCACTCAGGGATGGCTGTCTGGCTGATGCTACAGAGGCAACTAGAACAGCATCCTCTTGGTGGTGTCACCAAAGTCCTAGCCAGTGACCTCCTGACTCTTGAAAAGCAGCTTGGGGCATTGTTGAGAAAGATGTGCAGAAGGGTAAAAATTGGCGATGCCCTTTTCTTTTGCTCTTATTGATTGATTGATTGATACAGAATTTTCCTTTGTAGCCTAGACTTGCTTGAACTCACTAATCAGCCCAGCCCACCTTGAACTCCCAGCAACCCTGCCTCAGCCTCCTGATTGCTGGGATTACAAGTGTGAGCCACCATCAAAAATGACTTTTTACATTTACGTATAGCCCATGCAATGGCAGGGACATTCAAACAGTAAAACAAACCAAACTATCTGAAATTCACATTTAGCTGACATTCCATGTTTTATTTGGAAAGCCTTGTGTGCAAACTTACAGGCTTAGCCTGCAGATTTCGATCGAGTGGGTTTAGGGGAGTGGGGCAGGGCAGCGAATCAGGGCCAAGCACTTCCTGAAGCTCTTTCTACAAGTCTGCAGTGCCATCCCAGGGCCAAATACTGGCTTATACCCAGGGAATCCAGAGTATGGCTGGCTGAGTTGAGAGGGATGCAGCTGGCTAGGGTCTCCCCTTAACCTCAAGTTTGTTAGGGGGCCCAGTGGGTGCTGGTAGGGAAAGACACTTGTGATAGTCCTAGGGTGCATCCATACGTCTGGGAAGGTGCAGGGAGTTTTTAGAAGGCGAGCACAGGGGATGGACACTTGGACACTGTGAGGAGAATGGGACCTTGATGCTGTAATAGCTTCTCTTTGGCCTGCATAGAACAGAGAGAGTCCCACACACCTGCCTGCCCACAAGAATTAGCCATGAGTGGTCTCCAGACCCAGAGAAATGGTCACCCACAAGAATTAGCCACAAGTGGTCTCCAGACCCAGAAAATGTGGGTGTACTGCATGGGCTAGTTCACCTGACCCGCATCTCCCCCAGCTTCGACCCTTGGAGAAGAGGGGGCAGAGCCAGTGCTGAAAAGGGCATGGACCTTCAAACCTTGTCTGAGGAGGGAGCTGAACACTCAGTCAGAATAAAAGTCCTGACTGTGGCCAGGAGAAATTGCAGCTAGATTTGGGTACAGTGACCGCAGAACTATAGCACAAGTCTGGTGGAGAAGCCATGTCCCCACATTTCTGTCAGAGCACAGCAGGTCATTCCCCTGTCTGGTGTATAAACAGAGCAGGAAGCTCTGAGCTGTAGTTAATCATAGACCCTATACTGCTCTGTGCAAACACTGTAGTCCTGTGACCCTCCCTTTCCAGGTGCCTTTAATGCAAGGTTTTCCTTATGGCCATTGGGGAAAATCTTGCCAGAGCCTTGTGATTTCTTCCACAGCACTGTGGGAAATCTGAACCAAATAAATTACCTGATGTAGGGAGGCAGATGTCAAGAAGGAGTGACATGTTCTATTTGTGCCCAAGCTCTTATGACATCTTTGGCCAGCTGGTCATAACTGCTTCCTGTGGAGCTAAGGATTGGCCTCAAATGTCCTTCAGTGGTGCAGTGTAGGCAGCCAGTACCATGATAACTTAATAAAATCCACTGTCACAACTGGGGCAGCGTGTTACAGGCACAGGGCCTCACCAGTGTCCAGCAACGGCCATGAACCTCACCTGGAGACACTTTGTTCCTGGAGGCCTCCCTCTGTTCACAGTGCCTGTGACTAATGGACAGTTACCAAACCAACAGAAGGTGGAGTTCATACTCTAAGATAGTGCAGACTCTGCAGTCAGATGTCCAAGCCATCCACCTTCAAATCAGCTTCTGCCATGCCCAGAAGGGACTTGAGGGGACCTGAGGGGATTTCATCTCTGCCTGGAACAGTCCTCTCAGCTGGTGGGAAGATGGCTGTGGTCACAGTGACCACATTCACTGTGACAGTGACAAGGGAGATCTATGACCCAGATCACAACTTAACCACCTGATTTGCATGTGGAGTCAGTGAAAGATCACAGTCTCTGGCTTGTCCTAGCCATGAACTTGGAGGTCACCTTGCTGTTCCCTCTCTTAGATTTAAAGTGAGGCACACCTCAGGCAGGGGGTACTGATTTGCTCTCATGACTCCCCAAGGCGATGAAATCATTTGCTGCCATCTTCTCCAGTGTGCAGAAAAATTCCACAAACTGTGTTGAGCTAGCCCTTCCCTTGTTTTGTGGGCAGAGGGGGAAAGAGACACATTTTGAGGGCCCTGCTGCTTTGGTGGGTGCTTTTAGACAACCTCTAACTCTCCCTAGTTTGAATTAATGTTCTCGGACATTCATGAGGGAAGAAGACACTGTTAGATTTTAAATGACTTGCTCAAGATAATACAGGCCCTGGAGGGTGGGTCCAGGATGGAACAATCTCCACCCTGAGTAGGAGGCAAGACTTCTCAGGCACTCAGTTATTTATTCTGATGTGGGAATAAGGGATCTCTTGGTATGGAAGCAATGGAAATGAGACCAAGCCACACGGTTTTGAATAAGACCTTCAAAGCTTCACTGGGGGGTAGGGATGAGAGAAGGGCAGCTTGAGGACACCAGACTGTGCCACACAACAGAGGGCAGCAGACTTTCATTTGACTTTGTGACGGCGGGCTTGTTTGGTAAAAAGACCCCTTGACATTCTGCAAAGGAAGCTAGGTAACTGTTATCCCAACCCACAGGTCAGGGGTGTTATCTGTCAGCAAAGCTAGTGGGGAGTTAATATACTGCTCAGCTGTAAGCTAGGCAAAGGGGTGCCGGCTGTATGGGATGGATCCTGGAGCCATCTCAAGTGTCTCTCACTTAGCAGCACCCAGACGGTGCTTGTCTCAACAGTCTGGGGGTCAGGGAAGACCCTGACCAGTCAATAAACTTCCCCTTGTGTGGCCTCATCTGGTGTTTGACCACAAAGCTGAGAAAGGTCAGCATTGAGGGTGAAGGAAACACATACTCTGATGTTAAGAGTAAATGTTTAGAGGCCCAGAGTTGATTTGTCTTTTGGCCCCTTTGTGGTAGTACTTATTCAGTACCTAACAAGTACCAGGCAGCTCTCTAAGAACAGAGGATGTAAGAACAAAGAAAAAGAAAAGACCCTCGCCCTCACCAGAGTTATAACCTAAGAGTGGGGGACAACGTGATAATACTGAGTATGTGGACTGTATTGGCTAACCATTGGAGAAAAGGGAAGACAGAGCAGGCAAAGGACATAGAGGCTTGGGCAAGGGCAGTGTGATGGCTTAATGCTGTCAAAATGACAGGATCTGAAATCACCTAGGAGATGGCCTCAGAGGGATTACTTAGATTAAGTTAACTGAGGTATGAAACGCTGCATCAATTATGAGCAGTACCATCCCTTAGGTGATATCCTAGATGGTATAAAAAGGAGAAAGGAAGCTGAGAACCAGCATCCATCTCCCTCTGCTTCCTGACCATGGAGGAATGTGGCCAGCTGCCCCAAGTTTCTACCACTATGATTTCCTCACCATGATGGACTGTACCCTCAAACTGTGAGGCAAAAGAAACACTTTTTTTTTTTTTAAAGTTGCATTCTTAAGGGGCATCTTTTCACAGCAAGAGAGTAAGTAATTATCCAGTCAGGATTCTTTGACCAAGATACTGGAGCCTGGAGGAAGTTGAGAGGCTTCTAGATAACTTAGGAACCTTGTACACAACACTGTTTCTGAAGCAGGCACTTCATTCCTTCCATCAGTGTGTACTCCTTCGCCAAGTAACAGGACTCTCGATGAGTGAGAGCAGATAAGGTATTGTCTTCCAGTAAGCCAGGGGGTGCATCCTGTAGTGGCTTATTTTGTCTGTTTGAAGTTAAGGGATAACTAGCATCGTAAAATGCTGATGAGAAGGATGATGAAGTGGAGAGGGTAATGATGGATGATGGACAGGTAGAGGGAGCAGGGAGAGATTCAGAGCTCACAGGATGCTGTTCCCAATCATCTATTCCCCCTCCCCCTACTTCTCACACAGTACCACTTCTTACTCTTCTCTGCTCCCTTATAATCTCCAGGCTCCTTTCTGGCTCTGCCTCTTGCTAGTCAACATCAAGATAGTTGCATTGCAGCTCAGTCCTCCCTTGTCTCTGCATACTTTCCCGGGCATCAGTTTCATCTGAGGACCTCACAGATGGACATTTTCCCAGATTATTTCTAGTTCTGGAACTTCTGATCTGCACTGTTTTTGGACTGTACATGCTGTGGAGCCAGTGGTGATGACATGCCAATAGCTGTTGTTCTGTTTCTCAGTGGTCCCACCAACATTAGGCCACCAACATCTCTCACCTGGATGACTTCCTGTGTGGTGTTCTCTGTTCCGGTTTTACCCACTCCCAAACAGCATCCATCTTTCCATGGTACATCTAGAGTAGTATCTCTCTGTCTGTTTGTCTGTCTCTGTCTCTCTCTCTGTCTGTCTGTCTGTCTCTGTCTGTCTCTGTCTGTCTCTGTCTCTCTCTCTCTGTCTCTGTCTGTCTGTCTCTCTGTCTCTGTCTCTGTCTCTGTCTCTCTCTTTCTCTTTCCCTGTGTGTGTGGTACATGTTCAAGTGCATGTGCAGGCTATGAACAAACTTGGCAAACTTGGGTGTTAATTCTCAGGCTCCATTCATCATTTAAAATATATATATATATTTTCATTTTATGTGTATGAGTGTTCTGCCTGCATGCACGTATGTGTACCATGTGATGTTCCTAGAGATCAGAAGAAGTTATCAAATTCCCTGGAACTGGAGTTACAGACATTGTGAGCCAACATGTGGGTGCTGGGAGTTGAACCCAGGTCCTCTGCAAGAGCATCAAGTGCTCTTAATTGATGAGTCACTTGCTCCAGACTCCACCCCTGCCCCTACCAATTTTTTTAAATATCGGTTGTCTAACTGTCTTGGGAGTTGCCAAGTGGGCTGACTAGTCTGACTAGTCAGCAAGCCCCAAGGTTCTACCTATCTCTGCCTCTCTAATGCTGGAATTACAAGCATGCATCACTATGCTCCCCACCCTTTTAATAAAACACAGGTTCTAGAAATTGAACTCAAGCCCTTGCACTTGCTAGGCAGGCAAGCACTTTACTGACTGAACCATCCCTGCAACCCACCCTAGAGTGATCTTTTAATCTAAGTAACATTTTAATGTAACCTCAACACTCACTTTATTTTTTTTGTTGTTTTTTTTTTATTTTAAATTTTTTTTAATTCATTTTACATAACAACCATGATCCTTCTTCTCGATACACCCCAGTCTCCCTCCCCCAAGCCAACCCAATCCCCTTCTCCAAAAGAGTAAAATCTCCCATGGAGAGTTAGCAAAGCCTGGTACATTCAGTTGAGGCAGGTCCAAACACCTCCCTGCTGCATCAAGGGAGAACAAGGCATCCGACCATAGGTAATGGGTTCCAGAAAGCCAGCTCATGCACCAGGGATAGATCCTGATCCCACTGCCAGGGGCTCCTCAAACAGACCAAGCTACACAACTGTCTCCTGTGGTGGTATTGTGTTCCCCCCAAAATATTGTACATGCTAATAAACTTATCTGGGGGTCAGAGAACAACAGAACAGCCACAGTATTAAACATAGAGGTTAGGCAGTGGTAGCACACACCTTTAATCCTAGCATTCCAGAGGCAGAAATCCCTCTGGATCTCTGTGAGTTTAAGGCCACATTGGAAACAGCCAGGCATGGTGACACACGCCTTTAATCCCAGGGAGTGATGGCAGAAAGCAGAAAGATATTTAAGGCGTGAGGACCAGAAACTAGAAGCTTTTGTCTGGTTAAGCATAAAGGCTTTTGATCAGTGGTTCAGCTGAGATCCATTTGGATGAGGACTCAGAAGCTTCCAGTCCGAGGAAACAGGATCAGCTGAGGAACTGGTGAGGTGAGGTAGCTGTGGCTTGTTCTGCTTCTCTGATCTTCCAGCATTTACCCCCAATAACTGGCCTCAGGTTTGATTTTATTAATAAGAACTTTAAGATTCCTGCTACAGTCTCCCATATGCAGAGGGTCTAGTCCAATCCCATGTAGGTTCCACAGCTGTTGGTATAAAGTTTGTGAGTTCCTTTGAGCTTGGTTCAGCTGTCTCTGTGGGTTTCCCCATCATGATCTTGAGGCCCTCCGCCTTGCTCATATAGTTCCTCTTCCCTCTCTTTAACTGGATTCCCAGAGCTCAGCTTGGTGCTTGGCTGTGGATCTCTGCATCTGCTTCCACCAGTTACTGGATGAAGCCTTTATGATGACAGGGTATTCACCAATCTGATAACCACAGTAGGCCAGTTCAGGCACCCTCTCCACTACTGTTAGTGGTCTATTCTTGGGTCATCCTTGTGGATTTCCAGGAATTTCCCTAGCACCCAATTTCTCCCTTACACCATGTGTCCCTCTATCAAGGTGTCTCTTTCCTTGTTTTCCCACTCTGTACCTCCCCCAGCTCTACTGTCCCATTCCCTCATGTTCTCATTCCCCATCCTCTCCCCCTATTGCCCTCCCTCATCCCATTTACTCATGGAGATCTCCTCTGTTTCCCCTTCCCAAGGTGATCCATGCATCCCTCTTAGCATCCTCCTTGTTTTCTAGCTTCTCTGGAGCTGTGGGTTATAGTCTGATTATCCTACATCTAGTATCCACTTGTGAGGGAGTACATACCATGTTTGTCTTTCTGAGTCTGGGTTACCTCACTCAGGATGATATTTTCTATTTCCATCCATTTGCCTGCAACATTTTTTTTTTTTTACAGCTGAGTAATACTCTGTTGTGTATATGTACCACATCTTCTTTATTCATTCTTTGGTTGAGGGGCATCTAGGTTGTTTCCAAGTTCTGGCTATAACAAATAATGCTGCTATGAACATAGTTGAGCATGTATCCTTGTGGTAATATTGAGTATCCCTTGGGTATATGCCCAAGAATGGTATCATTAGGTCTTGAGGTAGATTGATTCCCAGTTTTCTGAGAAACCACCATACTGATTTCCAAAAGTGGCTGTAAGGTTTGCACTCCCACCAACAGTGGAGGAGTGTTCCCCTTGTTCCACGTCCTCTCCAACATAAGCTGTCACCAGTATTTGTTATCTTAGACATTATGACAGGTATAAGATGGTATCTCAGAATCATTTTGATTTGCATTTCCCTGATGACTAAGGATGTTGAGCAATTCCTTAAATGTCTTTCGGGCATTTGAGATTCTTCTGTTGAAAATTCTGTTTAGATCTGTAGCCTATATTTAAATTGGATTGTTTGGTATTTTGATGTCTAGTTTCTTGAGTTCTTTATATATTTTGGAGATCAGCCCTCTGTCAGATGTGGGGTTGGTGGGAATCTTTTCCCATTCTGTAGGCTGTCATTTTGTCTTGTTGATTGTATCTTTTGCCCTAGAAAAGCTTCTCAGTTTCAGGAGGTCCCATTTATTAATCATTGCTCTCAGTGTCTGTGCTACTGGTGTTATGTTTAGGAAGTGGTTTCCTGTGCTAATATGTTCAAGACTACTTCCTACTTTCTCTTCTATCAAGTTCAGTGTAACTGGATTTATGTTGAGGTACTTGATCCACTTGGACTTGAGTTTTGTGCATGGTGACAGATATAGATCTATTTGCAGCATTCTACACATTGACATCCAGTTATGCCAGCACCATTTGTTGAAGATGCTTTCTTTTTTCCATTGTACAGTTTTGGCTTCTTTGCCAAAAATCAGGTGTTCGTAGGTGTGTGGATTAATATCAGGGTCTTCAATTCAATTCCATTGGTCCACATGTCAGTTTTTATGCCAGTACCAAGCTGTTTTTATTACTATAGTTCTGTAGTAGAGCTTGAAGTCAGAGACTCGGGTGATGCCTCTAGAAGTTGCTTTATTGTGAAAGATTGTTTTAGCTATTCTGGGTTTTCTGTTTTTCTATATGTAGCTGAGTATTGTTCTTTCAAGGTGTGTGAAGAATTGACACCCACTTTAATTTTTCTCCTCCAACCAACCCATGATAGAGTTGGAATGTCCTATAAAGGCACATGGAATTTTTGAGACCCAATTTCAGAGAATATAAAATTGCACCCAGAGACCCAAAGCTCTTTACTGCCAATGGTGGTAGGAACATAAATGCTTCCTCAACACGCTCAGAGTCAAGGGCAAGGCCAGAGCACACAGGCAGATGATAGTCGGCATGAAGCATTCAGGGTGTCCCTTACCCACTATGCAAAGGGATCGGTAACCAGAAAGAATGGGGAGAAGGACTTGGCTCCATCAGGCTGTGCCTGCACCTCCTCTCCATCCCAGCATTTACTGTGATGTCACCAGGCTAGGCTTTGCCATGCATTTGTGATGCCCACCTGTGGTAGCTGCAGCTGCTGTGGTATCAGTGTGGGCAGGACGTCGAGGTGGGCGACACTGGGCTGCAAAGAAGACCTGATGCTCTCACTTCTAATTGCACTGCTCATGGCATCTAAGGGGCACACCCAGGACCACCAAGGTTAGTGTCTGGCTAGCCCAGAATGAAGGCAGGGAAAAGCCTGCCACCTCATCCCTGGATCCCCTAGAATGGATGGGGAGCTCCAGGGTGTGCAGAGTTAGAGGTCTCTAACCCAGATCCAGAGAACATAAACTCTCACTCAGAGAGACCCAGAGCTCTTTACTGCCAGAGGTGACAGTAGATGGAATTTGGCTCAGGGAATGAGGAGACTGATGACTGATGAAAGCAGATGTCCTGGACTGGTTGAAGATGCTATCTACAATGAATCCCCCAGGATCTGGGCCCAGAGTCAGAGAAGCACAGGAGACTTGGGCAAGATCAACAACTGGCCTTATTTCTCCCACTCAACCCCCTCTCTGCAAATGAACCGAGGCTCTTTCCAGGCCCGGATCCTAAAAGAGGCTGAAGAAAGGTGTGGGGTTGAAGAGGGAGACATTTAATTTAGGAAATATTAGGTCACATTGGTGTAAGGAGTCGGTCCATGTAACATTTGCTCTGTGGTCCTGGGAGATGCCCCACAGCGAAAGTTCTGTGGGTAAACCACATGTACAAATGTTTGGTACTCTTTCTGCAGAATTACAGCAGGACCCCACACAAAAGGATGCTGGCGTGTATTATGGTTCACAAAGTGGCTTTGCTGTATTTGATCTGCTCCTCCTCCCTCCCTCTCTCCCTCCCTCCCTCCCTTCTTCCCTCCCCACTCCCTGTATGTATGTATAGTATGTACTCACCTTTTTCAAAATCACTCACACACAGCTTTTTACAATTCTATCAAGCAACAGCATTAGCTGGTAAATTTCTGTTGCTTTTCCTCCATTGCCCTTCCAACATCCTTTAAAGATAAATTATGAATTTGTGATTTCTGAGACAGTTCTATTTTTGCTAGCTTGCATTTTCCTGCACTGGCCATTTTCAGTTTGGGGGTATTTTCTAAGATCTGCCCTGTGGGCCCTCTCTTTTGATTTCCCTCATTTGCCACCCTGCTCTTAGCTGAGAAGCCCCTGGGAATGTGATGTGAGGATTTCTCTGGGCCCCTCATGTACCAATGTCTCTTTGCTTTCTCTCTCAAAATCAGTTCTGTGTGGCCACAGACCTGCCTTTCCAAACTCGTCATGGTTGCCGTTCCGTGAGCTGCTTGAAGTCCAGAATGGTGAATTCCCATGGCAAGTGAGTATCCAGATGCTTGGGAAACACCTGTGTGGAGGCTCCATCATCCATCAGTGGTGGGTTCTGACGGCAGCACATTGCTTCCCAAGAACCCTGTAAGTGTCTGGGCATAGCCTTGGTTTGTGTTCCATGTAGCATACATGCAATCTGGCTTCGCCACTTAGTTGGTTGGTACATGAAGCTTTTGAAGCCATAGGCTCTGTGCCCAGTGGCTTTGGACTGAAGTCAGCTCCTATCTAAGCATCTCTCTTGACTTCATCAACTATATCCCAAGTTGGCTGCTTCTTGTAGCTCAGCACCAGTGTTGGAGAAAATCAGTGTAAGTTTCCTTTCCTGCCCACCCCTTGTATATTAAGACACATTAAATTCATTCATTGTGCATGCATTAAGCACCTACTGGGGATGGCTTCAAGAGATAGGGATGTAGCAGTCAATAAGAGAGCCAAGATTCCTCTCACTGAGGCATTCACATCCTCTTTCCTCAATGGGCACATTGCACTTCTGTTGGTGAGAGCTTCTCCTGAGCTAATGGTTCACTTGTTCAGAGATCCTTCTGGGTCTGGTCCCTGACTCTGACCTCCTTGGTTTCTAGATGCCACCCACCCCCATCCCCAGCTTACCCACTCTTCTATACTATTTAGTGATAAGTTCTACCACTTGGAAATGTGTCTGCAGATGCAAAGTGCCCCACGACTGTTGTCAGCTGTGGTGCTTTTTCAGATTAGAAATGGTGGTGGTGAACATCACTGTAGTCATGGGAACCAAGACTTTCAGCGACTTCAACTTGGAGAGAAAGCAAGTGCAGAAGATCATTGCTCACAAGGATTACAAGCCACCCCACCTTGACAGCGACCTCTGCCTGCTCCTGCTCGCCACACCGGTCCAATTTAATAAGGTCAAGATACCCATCTGCCTGCCTCAGAAGGAGAGCTCCTGGGACCGGTGCTGGATGGCAGAGTGGACATCTACTCACGGCCACGGTATGCGCCTTGCCTTGCTGCCGATGTGAAGCTCACTTGTAGGCTTGTGATGTTTAGATGGGGAAGACTCAGGTTTGAATTTGTGGCAGCACACATCACCTTCTTCATCATCACCTTTTCCCATCCACAGAATAACAGCACTGCCTCCCTCAACTGAATCATGTAGATGAAATGGATGAAATTATGTAAAGTCCCCTGCAAACACATGGGACACAGAAGAATCTCAAAACTTGACAGCAATGGTCATTTTTATGGATTCCATAAAAAGTGTGTGGCTCACACAGCTGTGAGCCTCACATAGAGTCCACCATTTGCTGATATAATCAAACCAGTCGTTTCCCTGGGGCAGTGAGTACCAGCAACTCTACTCCTTTTCCTGCAGAGCACCAGGCTGGTCACCCAGGGCCCACAAACAGGGAGAAAGCCAGGATTTCCTTTAGCACTGTGGTTGTTTCCTCCCTACAAGATGACACAACCTGATGTGCCTTCTCTTCCAAGTGTCTCCATTGGGCTCACCAAAGAGACTGGCTTGCTTCTGGAGAGAGCCTGCATCCTCCGGGCATATACATTAGCAGAGGGACTACTTGTTGGGACACCTAGATGACAGAGTGGGGTCTTGCACTAAAGCATCCATCCTAGGGGACCTGTGAATCTGACTTGCTGGGCCCTGCAACCTTGCAGGACCTCTGCTCTGAGGTGTGTGGGCTGGGCACTGTTGTGGCCACTGCATGCTCATCCTCAGGCTAGCTTCCTTACTTTGCTAGGCTCAACCAGAGGCTTCAACATGCACATGACGAAGCTAAGGGTGGTACAGATTAACTGGAGAGCATGTGCCAAGAGGGTGGCTCAGCTCTCCAGGAGCATGCTTTGTGCCTGGAAGGAAGTAGGCACCAACGGCAATTGCCAGGTACTCAGCCCCTGCCACCCCCCCTCCTCCCCACACTCCACAATTCTTAGGTTCCCTGAAGGAGTCCAGGAGGGAGGCCCTTGCTCATACCACTAGCCATCCCTCTGTATCTTCTTGCTGGATGGCTCCACTGGCCTCTCACAGATTATACTTGCTTTTCTCATTCCCAGGGAGATAGCGGGGCACCCATGGTCTGTGCTAACTGGGAGACTCGGAGGCTCTTTCAAGTGGGTGTCTTCAGCTGGGGCATAACCTCCGGTTCCAGGGGGAGACCCGGTATGTTTGTGTCTGTGGCTCAGTTTATCCCATGGATCCTGGAGGAGACACAGAGGGAGGGAAGAGCCCTCACCCTCTCAAAAGCCTCGAGAAGCCCCTTGACTTGCGTTTCACGACACCCCATATTGCTAAGTTTGGGGTCTCAAATACTGCTTGTTGCCGTGTTTTCCAGGGATAAATCAAATTGCTAAGCTCTGAACCTGCTCACCATTTTCCCAGTCTGTTCTCTCCTATCCTGGCACAAGCAGCTGAGGAACGCTGACTATGGGTTGGTCTCTATATCAGATGAGTTAACCACAGACTTAGTTCCCCGCCGCACACCCTAATGTAGGAATGTCAAACTCCATGCCGAAAGAAGTGCTGTATGTGCTGGGGGACTCCAGAGGAAAACATGTCCTCTGACAAAGGAGGGTCAGGAGGGCATGATTCAGGAAATCTTTGAAAATCTCCCGTGGGAAGTCACCCCATCCTTCCTATGAAGGAGCCTCCATCTGCATTGTGAATCTTTTCTCCAACATTCTAAATTGCTTCTTTCTCTCTTGGGACATGATAAGATCCAGCCATAGACCAGTCTTACTATGTCAGTCCAGTATTCAACCTAGGACTGCACCCAGGGAGCTCCCAACTTAGCCTGCAGATGCCTCCATGTCCTGGACATGCATAAAGATCTCGGCATGTGGCAGGTAGGGCAAGGGCTCTCTGGTCCAATTGCAAGCTAAAAATGGGAGATTATGACTCAGGACTTGGAGACCACACCTTTCCTTCCATTTTTTAGTTTATCCAAAAAGTGCTTCTGGATAACAAATTGTTCCAGAGGCATTGATGTCTATCTACTTCTCCAGCACATGGAGACTGAGACTTCCCAATGACCAAAGTCACCACCCATCATATGTGAGAGTGGACTGAACTAATCCAGGGACATCAAAGCCAACATGCCCACTATTAGAGACACCAGAGTAGCTTATTGCCAGTCACAAAAAAAGTAAGAATTTGGGCTGAGAAAACCACACATCCATGTTTGAAGACCAGTGCCATATCATGTATCCATGAACTAATGATGGCTACATCTCTAGATCTTTTTTTGGTCAAGTCCATATGACACAAATACAGAGGCAACCAATTATGTGGACATGGGAGTTTATTTGCCAACTCATTCATTTGGATACTTTGTGAATACTATGTATAGTAAGGATACATACATACATACATACATATATATATACACACACATTTTCATATATACATACTATATATAAATGTTATATAACTTCATTCTATCTTTTATTGTCCATCTATTTTCTAAGAATTGTGGGGAATGGGTAGTCTAACATCTGTAGAAGAGGCATTGGACCACAGCAGGGATTACAAAGTGCAGTGATATCTTATAACTTACAGTAAGAAATATATCCTACCTTGTGGCCAAGCACACCCACAAATACACACCTTGAACTAACAAGTCACAAAGCA